>NW_027518692.1:16847500-17447500 GCF_043159265.1 Tasmannia lanceolata | reverse complement strand
CATTTTACCTCCACAAATCGTAGGGTTGGGATGATCCTATGGATCTGATTTTTTGTGGACACCCTATCTCTGTGAGGACCATTCAAATGAATGGTTTGGATCACCCAAACAATGTGGGCCCCCACTGTATTTTAAGCTAGTGTGTAGGTAACTTACCTACACAAGTGTGTAGGAAATGTTTTCTCAAAATATATATAATCATGATTTGTGGGCACAGATTCGTGTGTCGACTTTCGACATGGATACGAGATGTCTGACATGACACCCCCTAAAAATCTAGAAATAGTGACACACCTATACACGTAGATACATATAAAATTAATGATTACTATCATAATTTGCAACAATATAATTACAGTATTCACTTAACAAACTAATAAATCTTAATAAAACGTAAGAGTTTGTTTAGGGTAGCAGGTTTAGGGAAGGGGATATAATAACAAATATTAGTTAAAGAAGAGCTAAAAGAAGAGTTTATAATAAAAGATGAGTTAATAACAGAATTAAATACACTATTTAATAATAAAACATAATATCATACTTGACATGCTACAAAAACGTGTCAACACATCCACATTAAGTCTGACACTTCTAGCCGTAAATTTAAAAGTGTCGAAAAGTGTGTCAACACATATCGACACGCGTGTCGGGCACATCACAGATGTCTCATCAATAAATTCGAAGTGACGCCTAAATTATAGCAATTAACAGCCAGAGATATGAAAAGTAAGCAAGGAGAGTAAACCAGCGTGATGCTATCCTGAGAAGAGAAAAAAATACGGGGTGACAGCTTCGAAATACACCTGTGCTACTACTCTATGACCCCTGTAATCAACAATTGCCATAGCAAGATTATAGATGCCAGGAACATCAGCCTCTTGGTAAGCTTTGGTGCCTTTCAAGTCATTGTTAGCAGATGCATATGTGGCCTGCTCACTATCAACCATCTGTGCCTCAGCAGATATGTCGGAGCCCACATCTCCAACACTGTGAAGCTCATCAGGATTTGATCCATCAGATTTGTCATTCGACCCACCACCAGTTCCAGGGTACAAGTTCGTGGGAGTTTTTTCCGATGATTCGGGAATTCTCGCAATGTGTGCATTTTCGTAATGTTCAGAACCCTGTTGAAATTTGGATTCAACACTCGATGAATCATGTTTGGACATCTGCCCAATGTCAGCATCCACGGCAAAACTGAAAAATATATTGTTGTGTACATACCTGAAACAGAAAACAAAATAAGATTTTACCTTTTAGAAATACATTAAAACAAGAAAGTTTTATCCAACGCCAGTGTTTACCCATTTGGAAGTGTGCAATACATTTTTGCACAAACAGTAACAGTGTTTATAATCCTGACCAGGAAATACAATGCAAGGAACTCTCAATAACATAACATGGAGATAGGATGGATTAATAGACAATCAAGAAAGAAGACTGTACAGAACAGAAACAATTCACCAGTTTACAGATGTATAAATAAAGATCAATGGAAGCAAGCATGCTCAACACTTGTGCACCACTAAGAGGCCACGTACATAAAAGCCACACTAGGGATAAATATTTTGGCATCATCGTAGAAACCAAAGGACACCCAACACTCCCAAAACGTAGGAGGCTTTCCATATGATAACGGCCATGTCGTCCAAAAAATCGAACAGATTGGCCCCACAGCTAAATGGTTAGATTCAAATTTCCAATATGTGATACTAGTAGTTCCTGCTGGGTTGGCGTGCACATGTAGAGCATTCGTCACAAGTATCTTATAACTAGCATTCTTGGTTCATGCTATGCATAGGTGTATAATAATGGGCCCAACCCCAAGCCCATCAAAACATGAGGTGTAAAACGGTGGGCCCCACCCTATGCATGTGCTTGGGTGGAGATCATGGGACCCACCCCATCAAAACATGAGCTAAAATGGTGGCCCCCACCCAATGCACGAATTTGAGTGGATGGGACCCACCCTGTCAAAACATGGTGTAAATGGTGGGGCCCACCCTTTGAAAGGATTTTGGTGGAGATGGTGGGCCCCACCATATATGCTTGGGTTTGGGTAGAGATGGAGGGCCCTACCATATCAAAACATAAGCTGTAAAATGATGATGTGTTGAAAATAACGGCCCCATCCCATGCTATGCATGAGACATTGAGATGTGAAAAAAAAATCCATCATCGAAAATATTCGAGTAAAAATTTCCATGGAAAAAGTTTTCCAATAAGAATTTTCCATGGAAAGAAAACGAATGACAAAGGAAAGAAACATGTTTAGTATATATTATAGATGCACTACAATAATACAGACAGTATAGTAAAGGAAACATAACTACTCATGCTAAAAGATGTAGACAGTATATTAAATAAGTTAATACGATCGTTTAGACTTTAGACAATGACCTGGAAAAGGCGGGAGGCACGGTAGTGACCCTAAAAGTCATTGGTTCTATAATAGATGCAAAGTTTACTTAATCATGCTGCCTTAGGCAACAATTTTACATCAAAAAATTGTCAAGCAAAATTGTCATCGTGAGTTATGTAAAGCATATAATATAAGGGGCAAATCGAACTCATCGCCAAACTGAAATCAACGCAATGGTTCAAGACCTCAAAAGCATATGAGAAATAAATAGCACCTCTGGACCGTTACGGAGGAAGCCTAGCTAGGAAAGCATCCCATTCAATGGGAAGTTCAGTAGTTTCTTGAAATAAAAAAAGAAGAAAAACGGAAAATAAAATTGAACCTACAAGAGTAGCAGTGGTCAAGCTTATCTACACATTATTTTAGAACAATCTAACCATCAAGTTCCACCCCAAATTTTCCAAAGACGATTGCACATAGATGAATCGATCAGTATTTGCAGCTGTTTCAGGATATTGAGAAGATAAAATCACTAAATCAGCTCTCCTGGTGGCAACTGCAACCAATGAGACCAAAACAACATTATTAGCTACCATTTTGGAGATAAGTCACCACAACTTTGTTGTCCATTTAAACACTAATGGTGGTTCCTCCCTCTCTGCAACTTCCATAACAAAGTCAAAGAGTTCTTGAACAGATTGAAGCCACTGCATGTGTCAACCAAAAGTTTAATGAACCACGGGATTGAGCCTCTAGCTCAGTTGGTAAAGAGTAAAGACTACGTTCTTTCACCCTGATGTCAGGGTTTCAATCCCAGCTTACCTATCAAAAAAAAAATTATGTAACGCCCTTCAAAACGCTAATCCGATGATATTCATGCTAGCCAAAGAACTCCGAGTCTAGAAAAGCATAGAAATATCTAGTGGCCAAATGTTCTTTCAGCAGCCCCTTTTGGTTGTCTAGGACTCACACAAGTGATTGGTCAAACTGGTGACGCGTTAAAAAAATTATGCACTAACGATCAGGAGTCAGGACATCATGGTCTCATTATCACCTCCCACTACTCATAAACACTGCATCATTGATATGCCCCAGCTTTAAATTTTCTGCTAATGAACATTTTGATGCACTCCAACCAAGGGGGGAAATTAGGACCATTCAACTTAATTGCACGAATTTTCACGCCCAAGTTCTGTCTCTGATTAATAGCCTGAAGTATCCCTCCAATTTTATTTTATTTTTTTGAAAGATGAAGCATCCCTCCAATTAGTAACAAAGACTCCAAATGATGAATCTTCTTATGTACTAATACAAGGTAATCAGATCAAACCTTCAACCATCAAAAAGAGCCAATACGAATTTCATCTAGTCAATCAAGTTTTTAAAGAAAAACCAAGTAAACAAGAAAAGAGGCAATAACTGTACCTTATGGTTCTCGAGTCTCGAACACAAACCATTCAAATCTTAACAAAACTTCAAGATTCCACATACATTTTATTCCAAAAGCACTTCTCCACTCCATTTCAAAAAAAAAGCACTTCTCCACTTTTCGGTCACAAACTAATACCAACAACTAATGGCATATCTACACGTCATTGAAAAAATTGCAAATAAATAATATTTTTTTATTTTCTTTGGAAAGTAAAAAACGCAGATTAGGTGTTCTCAGAAAATCGTGGAAAATCACAAGAAAAGATAAAAGAAATCAAGACATTTCAGATGATGTCAACCAACCCAAATCAGAAGATGACAGCTGTGGTGTCAGCAATACAGCTAATGACACAACCATTACAGATTCTCACATTAGCATATTGGAGTCATATTAGCTTCTTTGCAAGAAAGGTATGATTAAAAAAAAAAAAACAAACGAGAAGTGAACAATATGGGATAATTCAAGATCTTCACAAAAAATACAACTGGCATTAAAAGCACATCTCATGGGCTTCCAATGGATAATAAAAAGCCCAATTATTCAAAAAAAAAAAAAAATCTTTAAGATTAAAAAGAAACAAGGTCACTTCAAAATCAAAAGTATATTTTTCTCAAAAGTCGGATATATTGTGAAATATCATTAGAACACTCTGTCCAAACACAAACAACTCGTACCCAATTAAATAGCTTGCACCGGTGTTCTTACAAACGGATTGACTTTTTGCTAATCCATTGTGCAAGCAAAATTAATTGGCAAAATTCAAGATAAAAATGCAAGGAGAAGACGCCAGCTAACATATAAGTCAACAGATTGAGGTCGAAGAGAAACTTTACATAATTATTTTCCAATCAATATAAATATTCAACTATTTACAGGAAAGAACATGTAAGCACTTCTATTTGTTTCTACTCACATGTGAAAACACTCCGGGTCAGTTGGATTAATAGGGGGTACGCATCTGCTGATGACTCCAACAGCACCACTAATTGCTGCATCAACGAAGTCACAAGTTACTTTATAGAGAGCCCTGTCACGCAAGATCCTGCAACAACAAGCTCATCGTAAGCGATAAAGAAGACTTTCGTGATTCACTTCTATGCCACTAGATGATGGGAACTTTCTTAAGTACAGATTATAAATATGGGAAATGATATTCTCGGTCCTCACTCTCCCTCAGTCCTCACTCACCCCTTCTTTTGAAATAGCAATTTCAAACAATCTCAAATAGAATATAAAAAAAAATCCAGAACGAGGTGATCAGGCCTATAATAAGGAAAAAAGATAAAGCACTCTTTGCTGTAAAAATTGCACTCCTATCTATATTTTACTATTTTTAAATTGGCTTGATAGCTTTTTGGGTGTTGTAACACACTAACAGCCTTAAGAGCTTATTAAAGAAGCACTAAAAAGAGAAAGTCCATTATCAAAACTTGGGAATATGAATATCAAACCAATAATGATAGGATAAGTGCATGTTGTCAGAAAAAAATAATTGCAAGAGAACGAAAAAGAACTCAATAAAATGGATTTGTATAACTAAAAATAGGTATGACTAAATACACCTTTCCTGAAGAGTCTTATGAGGAAACTCCCTGCACGACTGTAATTCCTCATTCCAGTCTCTCTGCATGCCAATTAGCTCACTGCCATATGAAAGGGACAGTGAATCCTCGGCTCTAGCAGCATCCCTTTTATGATCTAAGGACAGCAGAATCCATAGAAATCTATTTGAGCATATGAAGACATAAAAGTGGACAACATGTAATCTCAGCATTTTTTAAAAGGTATCAGGGTATCATATAATACTATTTATTATTTATTGTAGCAATAGAAGAGAAGCAACAAATAGATAACCATGATTCATTATTGAAATAAATTTATATTTAAAACATAGAAGCTAAGGGCATGATGGGATGTACAATAAATATTTTTTTATGGGAAACCAAAAACCCTTGTAATATTAGCAAAGTGTACCAAAGTAGGGAGTTGTTTTTCATTATATATATATATATATATATATATATATATATATATAAAAGAATTGTTGGAAAGGCATGTTAGGCCCTCGTAATATTAGCAAGTGTACCAAAGTAGGGAGTTGTTTGTCATTGTATAAAAATAAAAAAAATTGTTGGAAAGACACGTTAGATACATGAGTTAATGTAACTTTTTATTTCCTGGTATTATTATAATATACATATACAGTTTCGTTTTGTTCCTAACAATCTGGAATTCTGGATATATTTTTCTATATTTTATACCTATAAGTTGAAGAGAAGAATTAGAGGAAAAGGAAGAAGAGAAGATGAAAGACGGAGAGGAGAGTACGAAGAAAGGAAGTTGTGGACTTTCTTGAATAAAGACCACGACTTCTCGTCACTTGTACTTATATTAGTGAGAGAAATACACATTACAATAACGTCCTTTCGTAGGATGGGGCCCATCATAAAAACCAAATAGGCACATCAACACTGCCCCTCAAGCTTGGCATAGATGTTGATCATGCCAAGCTCTCCAAGTACATAATTAAGTTTGGATAGAAACTTCATCAAATGGATGTAATGAATCCCTTTGACTTGAGAGGTGATCGTCATTATGGATTGTTCTATTGAAACCATAATGTCAAGGAAATAAAAAGTGGATGGTTATTCAGATGTTGATTCTATGGGCGGTCCTCATACTAGAAGGTTTATGGGTGGTTTTTAAATTGCGGTAATAACAGCATGGTGCCTAGAGGCAGCAACTGACTCTGGAGCTATGGCTTCTACCACCGCTGGACTTACTTGGTCTCGGGAACTTCATTAGGATCTTCACACTCATGTTCTCAATTGTGACAATCAGAGGGCCATCAAGCTTTCATGAGATCCGATATTTCATGTCAAAAAAAACACACAGATAGACTATCATTTTGTGAGGGAAGGTAACTTTCCTTTTCTTGTTTCAAATAGCAATCAAGTAGCTGATATATTCACAAAATGTTTTACAGAAGATCATCATAATCATTTGATGAACAAGGTATGTTCCAAGGAACAAATCTGCTTGAAGGGGGGTAATAGAAATAGTCATACATTTAGTGATACCTTTCATTAAGGGTAATACTGTCTTTTGTTCTAAGTTGTATACAAGATAAGTCATTACTCATTTTATTACAATCTATGAATTTGAATTCTCTCCCTACTCACCAAACAAAATTCATAATCTCTATCTCTTTAACTTCTCTACATATTCTGGGACTAAAGATCGTTCACAGGAAATACAAATGTATCAGGCATTTTAGTGAATTATTCAAGTTGTTATTGTTCTCATATCTAAGTAGAGGTTTATGTGAAGCGTGCCTTCATGTATAGGAAAAATGTTTCATTATAACATTTTGCAATTTAGAATGGTGTTCTTAAATTGTTTAGCTAGGAAATTACATGCATGACTCAAAGGCTTAAGGACCTAAAAGAAGCATTGTAAGCTCTGGAAATTAGAAGTCTGCCCTTACAGAGGACATACCAAAAAAAAAAAACAGAGGACTATAAGCAAGCATTCCAAAAAAATAAAGCCAAACCATGTCTACAAAATGAACTAAAGTTTTGATAAAACTATAAAAGTCGGATAAGGAAATTTCATAACAGTCAAAGGTCAAATTATATCAGGCTTCAGGAAGGTATCCTTCTCAAATGGCAATAACAAGATAAGGCAAAATGACCATTCATAGCCAAGACATATCCTATAGAAGACATTCCATTGTCAATAGAAGGAAAAGACAATGCATCTTTTAACAATAGAAGTCAAAAAAGTTGTTTAAAACAAGATTTTGACACACTAAATATAACTCGAATAAATAATTTTACCAGGAATGGGATATAATCCTAGCCATGAATTTGCTGGCAGCAGTGATTGGACATTCTCAAAAGGGTGTGCAGAGGCCTTGCAGTCCAAAATTTCACGAAAACCTTCACAAGAAGTTAAGATGTATGTTAATGATTTCAGATGGATGTTGAATGATTTCAACAACTGGATAGGTAAGGTATCCTTCCTACCCGCAAAACAATTGATGTTTCCGCAAGTATCCACTACCTTTTTTGAACTTGGAGCTAATCTTTTGCAGAAGACCAATAAGTGTAATTGCCTCACAAGCAGACTTAGCTGGCCTTGGGTCTAGTATATTTCCCGCGCTTGAATTCACATAGAACATCTTTGTGGTTCCCGTAATGCAAAACTTATGTCCCTCTAAAGTTACCACATCCAAATAAATCAGATCTCCAACAAGCCTGAAAATGATAGAAACAGAATATGGTAAAATACTTATTGTTTTCCCACAACTAGACTGCAAAAAGTGTCTCATTCTGCATAATATACAGGATTGCAAGTAGAAGACAGACAGGGAAGGAGGTCCAATGCCTCAAAATGGTACTAAAATGACAAAGAAAGCTGACAGGAGTTTGAATGCATATAGACTCAGCTCAGCTATACTAGCAGTAAAAAAGTGACTAACTTTAACTTCGAAAAGGATGAACGGTTATTTTCATAGTTACGTGGAAGACTGAACAAGTGAAAAGGGGCAAAAACCACAAAGTGAGGCCTACGGCACATCTAATTAATAAATTTAAATAAGGAATCCACGTTCAGCAAAATATATTCTAATGGAAATAATAAAAATTTATCTAGGCGGTAAATCTTTTTTTTTTTTTTTAATAGCATCTAGGTGGCAAATCTTATAGAAAGTCCATCACGGACATAGAAGATAGGATTGATGTAGGATGATCCAGGAGATACGAAAACAACCAAAAGTGATAAGCTGTTAAAGTCTAACCCAAAGGCAGATGGTCAAAATATAATTTAAACGGACAACAACAAGGTCAAACAAAGACGAGCCATGAAAAGAATTTATGAATTTGAAAAGGTCTACAAAGAGATTCACCTCCTATAACTTGGAGGAGGATTGAATGAAGAAAACACAATGCTCTCCACACATTTGATCTCTTTAGAAGAAGATGAGACCAAATTACAAAGAGAACCAGTAATATCCTCCATGAAACCCAATCCAAGCTCTGGTACTTCAACTTTCCCTGCATCTAATTACAAAAGAAAACTAACAACCATAAAAAAATAACAGAAAACTATTTACCCCGTCTGGATGAAAATAATAAACTTGCAAGCAGCAACCACAAAAAACGCAGATTGAAAATGACACTAAGGGCACGTTTGGCTGCCATGAATTTTTTCCATGATAAACTGGCGCCTCCAAGAGGTGAGAGAGGGGTTGGGCGGGTGAGATGGCTAAAAATCAGAAAACAAAATACAGGAAACTAACGTCTCCCTCCAAGTGGTGACAAGGGGCTAAAAATCAGGAAACAAAAAACTCTACTCAAAATCTGATTGACTGTTTCCTGATTTTTGCCACTTCTCGTCACCGGATACACTAGTTTCCTGTTTTTAGTTTCCTGATTTTTAGCCACTTCACCCTCATCTCCACTTGGAGACCCCCGATTTATCATGAAAAAAAATCCTGGCAGCCTAACGTGCCGTAAGTAAAGAAAGAATCTCACGATGTGCTTGAAGCCTTGAATGCACGAAGTGTGTATAAAGGAATGAAGAAAGAATGGAAGAAAATTGACACAATAAATGAATAACAGAAAACTCAGGAATGGAGCCAAGCATATCAAACCTGCAGTTGTTTGTTGTGTTTTCTCATGCTGCAATGCAAGTGATGTTGACAGAGAGGCATGAAGAGTGGGGAGAGAAAGCAATTCTCTCGAACGGCGGACATGAGCTCTTATAGATCTGTCGTCATACAAGGCTGCAAAGATGCATCCCTTTTAGGGCCGACAAATACCTCAAGAACAAAAGTACTGATCAGACGGGCTTAAAATACCTGCCACCATTTCCACGAAGCAACCACCAGTAGTAATATCTGCGACTTCAGAAATTTCATTATAGTCCTCTAGATGATGAACTGAACCACCCTCTGTATGGAGTATCAAATCATAGCACGTAAAGAAACAAGTCTCTGGAGCATCAAGAAGGAACTGTCTCAGATCCATAACAGAATCTCCTGGGCTTAACTGCGTACCAAAAGCCAATATCAATAAGTCTCAGTAACAGTACTAAGCATTTTTAGAAAGATACTGCAAGAGAGAACACTTCTAAATACAGTTGGGACTCTAATAATTAATGCTCCATAAATTTATAATCTCTTGCATCTTATTGCTCTAACCAGGAACTAGCATTGTTCCTATGCTGGCAAAATTTTTTTTTTTTTTTGAATGACAGAGAATTTCATTGAAAGAAAATCAAAGAACTCAAGAGAATTGGGCTGGACCCCTGTCTAGCGAGCCTATCCGCCTCCGAATTAGCCGACCTTTGAACATGAGAAAAAGAAATTGAGGACCCTTCTACTCAATCCTTGATTTCATCAAACCACGGAACAAATCACCATGGAGGAGAGAGAATCCCCTTCAGCCACCTTATAACTTTTAAGGAGTCCCCTTCAACTATCACACTATTCACAATGTGCAACTCTAAAAACCTGATCCCTTGAAGGACTGCTCTAACTTCAGCCTCATTAGAGTGAAATGCCGATGGGACCCGAAAATGACCAGAGGGTCACACCCCACTCATCTCGAAGCAGATCTACTATCCCAGCAGGACCCGGATTTCCCATACCGGATCCATCAAAGCTCAACTTCAGCTGCTCAGGAGGATCCCACCTAGAAGATATGGTCTGTCTCTGCTCATCACTTAAGCATACCTCACACCATCCTCGCCATATATCATATGCTAACACAAATCTGAACTCAGGGAGAATCCTCGCCCAAGAGATAGACAGAGCTATTACCTTCATGGCAATGAAATGAGGACTTTTTACTTCACCTCTGAAAACCCAAGCATTTCTCTCCTTCCATAGAACACATAAGATGGCAAGCAATGACAAATTCCGCAGAATTATTCCTTTCTTTCTCCATGGGGCCATAGACCAAGCTTCCAATAGGTCAAGCAATGAAGCAGGGAACACCCATGAGATCCCAAACCTGGAATGATCCGGCACAAAACATACCTAGCCAATTTGCAGTGAACAACTAGGTGGGAGACAGTCTCACCCGCGTCCACGGATAAGGCACAATGATCCACAATCATCATATGTCGACTTCGTAAGTGATCCACTGTGAGAATTTTATCGAGCAGGGCCGACCACCCAAAGGCGCACACCCTTGGGGGAGCAAGAATACTCCATACTCTGGCAAGTTGGGAGGGAACTGAGTTCGATACAATCTTGAGATAGAATGATTTGACAAATCCTATGGCGGTAATTTATGCTCTTATTTCTAGTACTTTAAAAAAAAACATTGAAATAAGATACAGGGGAGTATTTTCTTATGAAACGTTGTTCCGAGTAAATATAAATGGACAATAATGTTATTCTCGAAGTGCATATCGTATGTAAGCATATATTATATCTAGATACATAGAAAACATTCTTTAGTCTCTTCACCGGAATTCATTGTGGTGGTCGTAACAGCCATTGACTCAGTGGAACCGACACCAACGGCAGATGCAGGCAAGGCAACAGAACTAGACTCCTGCTTGTCAGTGGCAATAGGAGGTCATCGAGTTTTTTTACTGCCAGATAGATAAGTATAAAACCTTGTGCACCACAGACATGGGCAAGGGAAGAACAAAGAGTTGGACGGAGGAAGTGTCACACAGCTAGTAGAGGGCTGGACAACACCTATCTCGTAATTAATACTATGTAATACCTTATATAAAATGCGGTCTCTCACAATATTAATTACTAGAGCCCCAACTGTATAAAGTACTGAACAGAAATGAGACGAATTCTGTGTCAAAGTTGGAACTGCTATTACTGAACAGGCAGCAACTGTAACATAAAAAGTAAGCACTCATGCAGAAAATTCAGTGCAAAAAGAAAAGTAAAAGCATGAAAAATTTTCATTCTAACTCAGAACAAAAAAGGAAACAAGTAAAATCTAAGTTGGAATTGAATATCAAGCATGACATTGGTATGACACCATGACAAGATTCACACATATGTGAGAAAAATAATAGCTCACATAAAAATAACAATGAAGTTTACAATGCCAAGATGAACAAGCAGTGGGAAATGAGAAATTGAGAACGCACAATAGCAGAAGAGAGGTGAAATATTGCCAACAGATGGGTACCTTGAGGTTCCCTTCAAAGTATTTTTCCAAATCTATGTGGTAACATCATGGAAACTAGGAGATCCACCCCTGGATTTTCCAGATAATCTTCCCTTTCACTGTTTGCAGTATTAAAGAAAATATAGGTTGAAAACTTGCAACCAGTTAAATCCAAAACATTTTTACATACTACCCCCCAAAGTTATATGACAGCTCAGGACCGTAAAATGAGGAACAACCCATGCATAGCATTAGATTTTTATAACATGAAAATATTTATTTTTGTTCCATACATACTAAAATATGCTGCTGAACCTTTGGAGAAGGACACAATTAACAAGGTAGAAGGACACACATGCTAATGATCGGTTAAATAATGTGGTGATTGAGGGAGATTCCCTCAAGTGTTATTCGTTGGCTCAACGGATTGGCTTCTCACCCTTGGTGATTTGACCATCTATTCGACGAAATGCTTGATTGGATGGGATCCTCATCATTTCTGTTTAGGCATATTTGTAGGTCTGCTAATTCGATGGAAGATGCCCTGCGGCAAGAGATGGTGTTACCTTGGAGGATTTGGCTCTTTACGATTCTCTACCTCCTTGATGCCTTGTTGCTAGCTGTCTCTTTTGTTTTTCATTGTTTCTTGGCCTCCCATTGTTTCTTTTTTCTGTAATTTGACCATCTCGGTCTTTCTTTTAATGAAATTGGCTACCATTCCAAAAAACAAAAGGAAGGATGCACATGCTGAGCACTATTGCACTAACCCAATTGAAAGGTCACCTAAACTCCTTAGATCCACAACCTTTATAACCTTTGACTCAAGCAATAAACAGGGGCATTAATTAAAAGGGCCATGTCACTGTAACAGGCCCCCCAAGTCCCGTTCCCAAGCCTTGGAATAGGATCAAAGAGAATAGAGTGAGTGGAATATGTAGGCATAGGCAGCGGTAAACTCCTCTTTCGGGTAGTAGAAGGGAAGCTCGTTAGGTTAGCTCGTCCGATAAGAAAAAGTGCAAATGACTTCTAGGATTTCTAGTTCCGTGCTCTAGGGCTTTGACTTCTAATAATCTTTTCTAGTCTCCTCTTCTGAGCATATGACTTTTTTTGAAAGGTGACAAGAAATATATTGATAGATCATACGAGAATTACATGAGAAAGGGACCAGGAGTCCCCCATGAAACTACATCGTATGAGGGCCTAGAAGATAACTCCAGGAGCCTAAAAGAAAAATCCAAAACTTTTCCCCCTTTACATTCACCATGCAAAACAAAAATACTAAAGTTTCAAATTCTGCGATCTTCCTAGAAAATCATCTTAAAAGAACCCCTATTAAAACTACCAAAACCTTTGCGATCTTCAACGAAGATCTTGAAAGTCCTTCCTTATGATAAAACTTCCTCTTGTGCGATCTCCCTCGAAGATCTTGAAAAGCCTGCAGGATTGAAGCAAAAACCCTCAAAACATTGCATCCACAACACCCATTTAAGCTCCCCTTCATCAAAAACGTTTCTTCTCCTTAATTTTTCAAAACACCCAAGCTTCAAAATGAACATAAATCCCCAAAAAACCTAACTATATCTACACTGACTCAAACAGCACTCCCTTTTCTATAAACACTTTCTAAGTTCCCTCAAAAGAAAGTCCACCTCGATTTCCAATCCTTCTCCTTGGAGAAGAAAACAATGGCAAACTCAGGGACAGGAACTTCCTCCATCGGGTCCGATTTGACAGCAATAAGTTCTTCTAACTTTCCGATACACAAAAGACGATTCGCCTCCCAACTGAGTCAACGCCCCCTTTTCTCATCCTCCAATCGGGCCTTAAAGAAGGGAAGTTTGTAAACCGGCAAATAAATTTCCTTAACGTTGCAAGTGCCTGTCAATGGAAAGAGCTCCTCAACATTTTGCAAATAGTCTTCCTTGACTTGTCCCATTGTCTTTTGATGGAGCATTTGACAATCTCTCTAGGAGAGGGTGATTCAATGGAGGCTTTGGTTTCATCATACCTCCAGCCTTTAATTTCTCTCAGATTCTCAATCCACGTCGAGCAATCTATAGTATCCGTCCTTCTTCGTTTGAAGGTAAGAACTTCCAGGGGGGTGGATAAGCTTGAATCCATTTTTCAACCTTTGCAGGTGTGATTTCCTTTCCTCTTCCTGTGAAACCCAAAAGACTACTTTGTATAAGGAACCACCCATAACTGCCAATAAATGGGCCCCACGATTTATGCATGATGTGTGAAACAAGTGATACTACCCTAGATTTCTTTCTAACAGAGATAAACAAGAAGGTCTCATTATCGAGGAGACTGCCGCCTTCCATTTAATGTTGGCGGTGACAAATGCCAGTTGTCTTCTGGGCATATGACTTATACTATTATATCTCTTCCTGGGCCTCCAGAAAAAGCAAAATAAGGTAAAATATTTTTTTCCAAAAAGGGTAAAATATCCACCTAGTACTGGACCTTTGACTTTAGTTATGAACATGCTCCATTGTATTTCATGTGAAAGTGGGTACAACATGGGCTACGAACTAATTTTGAAACAACGGAAATGCGTAAGACACCAATCTTGAAGTGCTTGGGCAGTCTAATCCACAAATTTCTATTTATTTATTTTTTCACATTTGTCAATGAAGTGCTTGGGCAGTTTAATCCACAGATTTTTATTCAACCCTCCACATTTGTCAATTACCACATGTAAGTTGCACGAACGTATTGGTACACATGTGAGTATCTGTAATAAAATACTGAATTTTAAACCGAGCATGGGAAATGTAAATTCACTAGCAGTGAAAGATCAGGTTAGGGTCCATCCAATTAAAAGGAGAAACATGATAGCACTCTATGCTGCATGGATTTTTTGCCCCCTATGCCGAATCCGTGTCGACACGTCTCCACATGCGAATCGGACATGGATTCAAGCCGGATTCTTGTCGTAGCCGTGTCCCGCACGAATTTTTTTTCTTTTTTCGGGCGAATCGAATTCATCATTGCTCTTTTCTGCGTGAATCCTGTTTGTTCAGGCGAATCCGATTCATTGTTGTCTCTTTTAAAATGTGAATCCTGTATATTTTCCCTTTAAATGTGTTTTCTTAACTTTTTTTATATAAAAGCACAACCCGTACTCTTTTAATAAAAACCCTAGTGCCTCGACCCTCGAATATCGACCCCCTTCCTCCTTCAACTCTCTTAGTACAAAACTCGCAACAACCCTCTACCCTCAAAATTTTCATAAATATATACATATGCAAATACATACATATATATATAAACATATTTAAATTTTTTATTTTGAAAATTTTATTTTATTTAAAAATTACCGAATCCGAATCCTACTTTTGTGGGCTTGCCGAATCCAAAACTTCAAATCCGTGTCAGATCCTGACACGCGAATCCAAATCCATGCAACATAGATAGCACTAGAAATGAGTCTCAATATAAAGCAACTAAATTTAGATTTTGCTACCAGTAATTCTCTTCCAAGGATAAAATACACAATGTCGTATTAATATCATCGGTAGCACTGATCAAATTAACTGACCTGCAACTCTAGCTTTTCACCTGATTGTGCTTTGACAGAAACAGGATAAAGATGAGAATCACCTGTTCCCCAAGAATTCACAAAAAAACTGTCAAAATTACTTATTACAAGAATATTCCAACTCATAAGTTACATAAATCTAGAAGAAAATGTAACAGTAAAGCATTCTCATTAATTGTAAAAAGTGACCTCAAAAAAAAACTGTCAAAATTACATATTACAAGAATATTCCAACTTATGAGTAACATAAATCTACAAGAAAATGTAACAGCAGAGCATTCTCATTAATTGTAAAAAGTGACCTCAAAAGATACTTGAATTTCTTCCAAGTACCAAAAAAGAAAAGCGTCGTAAGATGTGGAGGTGGCATGTCAAAACAGGGTTAACGGGAGAATAAGAAATCAAATAATCCAGTAACTAGAGAGCAATATTATCAATGCCACTAGGACCCCTAAAGCGAAACAAGAAGCTTGGAACTACATCTATGAAACAAAGTTGCTAGGAAAATCTGAAATACGTGTAGCATTTTTACATTCTCAATAGCATTCACATATCATAATCAAAGACAATTCATTCGAGAAAACATGTGATGACACACTGAGACCAACTAGGAAGCTAATGTCTAAATCATCTTGATACAATGTAGATTACCTAGCAAAAACAAAATTCACTTGTGTGCAAAATTTGGCATACTGCTAAGTTTGGCACTGAAATACAAATAAATGTATTTCTTAGAGAGACCAACAAAAGGGGGTGGGGTGGAATAGATGAAGAATGCAGATTTACTTTTTTGCGTAAAATTTGGCCCAATTTAGAAATTAAAAATTAAAAAATGGAGTTGTGGCATAGCATCGCATAGCCAAAAATGATTCATGTTGCATCAATTCTCAATATGTTACATTTGATATTTTGATGTGATTTTTTTGAAACCATTTGAGTTTTTTATTTCCTAATACCAAATAAATGTGTTGTTCAAACTATAGTCTCCAGAGTCGGAAGGGAGTGCGAGAAGCTTAAGCAGGAAGAGGACTAAAAAAGATAAAATGCAGAAAGAAAAAACTCCAAAGAGTAAACATCAGGGAAGATGAAGCGGGCATCGGATGTCAACATGAAGTATGTAATAAGCCTCATTGGAAGTAGCCAAGAAGCATATATAAAAAGATCAGATTATAGTAGATAAGGAATGAAGGATAGGTTAGAGATGCAAAAAAAAGGTAGGTTAGGGATAAAAGTAGTAAAGAAGATTTTACAGCTTATTAGAACTATAAGGTTCAAGGATGTACTGTTTTCCAAGTTTTATTCATATAGATATAATTTTAAGTTTTTAGGGGGAAAATCGTACAAGTTTTATTTGAAACTTGAGCTTTTAAAGTTACAAGTGCACTTCTTTGACATCATCGAAAAGGAAATATACTCTTTTACGAAAAAATAATCACCTAAAAAGGAAGTGTACTCTTAATTAAGAGGACGCATGGTGGAAGTGAACTATTCCTAAATTTGGAAAATGAGAAGAATTTAACTTCCAAAGCAAGCTTCTGACCCAACTAGGGAGTACCTCTGGCAACTCATTTAAACTCTCTACCAGCAAAGGAGATAATAAAATTTGGGTTATGTGCTGTTAATGAATCAGATTTTATTCACTGATTACCTACGAAACCATTCTGCCTTTGAAAACTACCATTCTTGAGTGTATTGATGTTAAAAAACATTGCCAGAGCAACCAAACATTAAATCTTTGAGACAGACAAGTAACAATGAATAAGTAAATGCCAAACAGAAGCAACAACTACGAAACCATTATGGCTTTGAAAACTACCATTCTTGAGTGTATTGATATTAAAAAACATTGCCAAAGCAACCAAACATTAAATATATATGAGACAAACAACTAAACAAGTACCAATGAATAAGTAAATACCAAACAGAAGCAGCAAAACCATCGAAAGAAAATACAGTGAGTATACCTTCAGCCTGCTTAGATCGGTTGGTTGACGTTGTTGATGAAGCATCCATCACTTCTGACTTGGCATCAAGTGACTCATCCATTACCAAAGACTTATCATCTAAATTAGAGTTGTCCACTCCATTTGCGTCAATGTTAGAGGACTCTGTAGTACCAGAATTATCTTCCAAGGGCAAAGAGGAAACAACAGCATGTGTTTCGCGTGAAGCCTGTTCCGAAGAATTCGTACCATGCGACTCTTTTCCTTTGTTTCGGGATTTGTTGGACTTCCCTGCCATTTTAACCTCTTGGTGATAGAAAACATAAAGCATTTCAGAACCCAAATAAATTCCATTGTGGAAAAAAAAATACAACAAAGTTTCAAATGAGATCAACTATCAGTGTCCTTATTGATGATAAATTGATCAATTTCAAAAGCTTGTCCTAAAAATGTTAACAGTTGGCCTCAAAAAAATTATAAATATCAAAGAAATGATATGTTCTGCATCCTCCGATGCTATATAGGTAGGAAAGACTTAATAGGAACGTAAATTTTAAACATACAAGTAAACTAACTCCATACAAACATATCCAAGAAATGATATGTTTTGCATCCTCTGATGCTATATACGTAGGTAGGGCTTAATAGGAACATAAATTTTGCCTTAAAAAGCCAATTATACATAGATTGAATTACACACAAACAAACTAACTCCATTTCCCATAGAGAGACTAAAAATGCAATAAAAATCTTCAAATACTCCAAAAACCGAAATTTATAAAGATAAGAAATCGAGGAATCCAATTGAACAGAATCTTGCTATAAAAATGTAACTATTGGCCTCAAAAAGAAAAGAAAAAATATTATACGTATCAAAGAAATTATATGTTTCTCATCATCTAATGCTATAAAGGCTTCCCAGATAAATTTCATTATGGAAAATAAAGCAAAATACAACAAAATTTCAAATGAGATCAACTATCAGTGTGTCCTTAACAAGGTTGCCAGAGCAGAAATCGAAAGCGGGAATCTAAACGGGAATCGAAAGCGGGAATCGAAGGCTCCCAGGGAAGAATCCTTCTCAAGGTTGCCAGAGCGGGAATCGAAACGGAAATCGAAAGCGGGAATCGAAGGCTCCTAGGGAAGAATCCTGCTTCCTTGGTCCTTAATCCTTATTGATAATAAATTGATCAATTTCAAAGAAATGATATGCTTCGCATCCTTTGATGCTATATATGTAGGTAGCGCTTAAAAGGAATATAAATTCTACCTTAAAAAACCAATTATAAATAGATTGAATTACATACAAACATACAAGTAAATTAACTCCATACAATCATATCGAATAAATAATACGTTTCGCATTCGCTGATACTATATAGGTAGATAGGGTTTAAAGGGAATGTAAATTTTACCTTTAAAAAAGCCAACTATATTTAGATTGAATTACATACAAACATACAAATAAATTAACTCCATTTCCCATAGAAAGAGATTAAACATGAGATAAAAATCATCAAAATTTATAGAGATAAGAACGGGAAGAATCCAATTGAACAGAAAATCAATAAAGAAAATACATAGAACAAAGTGCCTTAATCAAACATCTATACCTAAAACCTAACCACTGATTTTGATTAATGTTTGATTTGTAGAGAAATGGATAAACAATAGAGGTAGGGGGAAAAAAAAAATTTAACCAGTACAGATAGGAAAATCAAACAAACAGTGGAAAGACGATTAGGGATTTTTCTGATACCTGAAAAAAGTTGAAGCTTGTAGAGGCTGAGGAAATAAGGGCAGGGCGGCGCGGAAATAGAAATGATTAGTAACAAAGAAAGGTGAGGACTATTTTAGAAACCTCTCTCTCATTTTTCCGCATTTCCTTTTTTTTTTTTTTTTTTTTTTTTCAGGGCTATAAGTTAAAAAATGAATAATTAATGAGATTTGATATGGTGAGAAGCTCTTACCGTGAGAATAGTAGAATACAACCGAATATTGATATGGGCACACACACTGAATGTGGGCTTTATCCAAATTCTTTATCCGGACCTAGATTAGGCTTCTTAGATGCGTCTTATTTTAAGGTTTCTCATAATACTATTCCTGTATAAATTAATCGGTTTTATAAATATGGCGAAAAAGATATTGTTGTAACATGACATCATGGCATAAAGTATCTGATATATCACATGGGAGTGAGGAATTTTAGGGTTTTGTGTTTATGTGCTTAGGGTTTTTAGGAAAGCTATGGGAGAAAGGGAAAAGACGAAAAAGTGAGAAAAAAGATCGATGAGGCAACTGATATTGGAACTGCCATGTTTTGATAAGTGCAGTAACTCATCTTGTCTTTTAATTTAAACTAGTGTCCAAGGTTATTACCAGTTTCCAAAAAAACTCTCAAAAGCCAACTAAAAAAAAGACAAGTTGAGTTTGTGCAATTATTAAAACATGGTGTGCCAAAATCGGTGGCCAAAATGGTGATGGGTTCTTGTTATTGTTCAATTTGTTACACTTTAAAATTCAATTTCTTGCAATTTAAAAGCAAGTGAGATTAATTTTTGTTGATGATGTGAATCTGTTGAGTGGGGGGTATTTCAAGAAGAGAGAAATAATTTTAAGGCCCCTGTTCGTTTAAGATTTTGAAAACTTATTGTGAGGCCCAAACTGATAATTGGAATCAGCCCGATAATTGGTTTTGGACACACAATCAGTTGTCAAAATCTAAAACAAAAGGGTTGAGTCTTTCTATTTCAACCTTGAGATCGCAGTTTCGATCCATCTAACCTACCAAAAAAATAATAATCTAAAACAAACAGGACATAAGCTTGCATTGTTTAGGTAAGGAAAACAATTACACACCGACCTAATTGCCTCGTGTAACATGATAATGCCACAAGCTCAGAGTATTTACATGTGTTCCACCATCATCCGATGAATCTAGATCTCTGACATTCGAAGATGTATGGAAGTCATTTGATTCTTTACATATATATACATTCATTTTGCAAATGAGATATCCATTCGATAGCTAGCAGCGGACGAAACCCATTGGATCGCTCTGTCATGTCCCCTCATATCAATTGTCTCAATCATCAGTCACATACGCTACATGTACAGAGTTGTGGGCAAATTTTGTCAACCATTACGACAATATCTTCCGGGAATCAATGGTACAAGTACATATATGGTAGTATTAATCTACTAGGAAGGCTAAATTGGCTCACATGGCCCTGGTTACATGTTGCATAGTTATCCCACTTTTGTACATACAAAAAATAGACTTTTGACATCTCTTCGCAAAGCTTCAAAAGTCACCTTATTGATCCGAGCCTGGGATGGCATGCTTAAGGTAGGGCTAGTGACAATAGGTTGCGGTTGTGCACACCCGCGATATCAAATGAGCTGATCATTCAGGCCATGTTTGTTTTGGATTTTTAGTCCAGAACTGATTGTTGGACTCAAAAAATTAATGGCAGGGGACGAGGAGTAACAGATATCAAGTGTGTAGTACTATCAATCAAGGTGGCATTTCCACCAGTGCCGTGTATCTTGCTTGGAGAAGAGACTCTAACCGCTTAGTTGTAACTTGTGAGGAAATGAATACAGCTTAGCCCCGTTCACTTTCTTCCCACTGACTTGCACAACGAAAGAGTGAGGACGAAGAAAGTATTTGGGAAGTACCAAAGGTGTGCGGAGACCCGAGTTCAATCATCAAGCATCAAGAGTCTACTATGTGACTAGATTGAGAGTCATATCAGTGAATGTTCATGTCTTCGTTTACTCTATTGATCTGCCATCTCAATCATAGTCTCATTGTTAGGTGCCCTTTTGATTGATAAATATTTCAATGACAACAAAGGGAAGATTGAATCAATTACTTGTTTCAGTCAATTTGCTCTCAAACTAGCTGTACTCGAACCGACCTCATAGACATGATTCAACTCAATTCCCCTTCTGTAATGTCGGAATTGTTGTGGCAAGAACATGTTAACTTACCAACTTCTCCAAAAGCTTAAGCTGTTGGGGAAAGGCGTAACTTATCTTTTATACTTTAACACTCCCTTGCATGGCAAACACGTGGCACATGTGATCCCACTTTGGGCCGACCATCGCATGTGGATTTTTGCTATCTGGGAGGTTTGAATTCGAGACCTTTGGCTCTGATACCATGTCAAATTTAGAGAATAGAAAATTTCTATTATTCTTGGATGAATTACAATGGATCTCAAGGTGTGGTTATATAGAGTATATACAAGATAAACATAGAAAGAAATAAACATAACCAAGGCAAGAGATAATTCTAGAAATCCTACGTACTAAGATTAGCCTAATTGCTAATTTAAGCAAGCTACCTAATCTAGCTAGGTTACCCCATTCAACCCACTTGCCTAATCTAGCACCATGGTGATCTAACGGTGTGAATTCAACATAATTTGGCTGTTGCCGATGCTACTAGTTGCACAAATAATCAAACCACGGCCGTCCGCCGAGCCATCGTCAATCCATCACTCTCCCAAGCACCACTGGCATCTTCCTTTTCTCTTTCTCTTGATTTGCATTTGTTGTCCAGCCGCGCAACGTACTGTTTATTTTTCAATACTTCATGTTCCTTCCATTTTGATGATGTTACGTTCAACATGGACTACTTGGTTTTTTGTCCTGTCGAAGCTTTGTCTCACCAATTCCACCGGACCCTTAACATTTTGGTGGTTGTGAGATGGCGGTGAGAAATCACACTCCTTTTCTTCCCGGGCGATTTTCCAACCATTGCTTTCTAATTTATTTTTTATTTTCTATGCCCAATATGAGGTGCTGGAAAATGACATCACTCTCTCTTGAAACATGGAAGAAGTAAACGCAGCACTCCCTTGAGTATATATATTAACTTGATCCAACTTTATTACTTGCACCCTCTACACTTGAATTTCTTACGTCATATATTTTGGATTCCCTCCCGCTATGAAAAATATAACCCCCATTTGATTTGCACATTGAAAGAAACATTTCTTGCACTCTTGAAAATTTACACATATGAAAAATATAACCCCCAAATTTATTTTCAAGCCGCTTGTTGTCGTTTCTTTTCATTTATTTTTTCCATCCCTTTTTCTTTGTCCTATTTCAGTTGACGTACTTCTTCGACATACGTGCCTGAAATTGATTACTCTACTCAGTTGAGGGACCTCGATTCTTTGAGGTTTGTGCGTGAGAGAGTCAAATTCCATTAGGATCGGCACTTGCTGACCCATGATTTCTTGCCCATCGTGGCCCATTCTTGCCCATCAAGGCTTTGGTTTGTGACCCATTTCTTTCCCATTTCGGCATTGGTACATAGTGACCCAATTCTTGCCCATTCCGGCAATGGTCCATAGCGACCCAATTCTTGCCCATTCCGACATTGGTTCATAGTGACCCATATCTACTCACCCATCGATGCTTGAGTATCATCTAGCTCATTTGAGGCTATGATCTATTGACTTTTAAGCCCTCTTCGCAACACATCAACAAGCGGAGTCTTCTTCGGCATTCAGTATCGGTTATCATCAGCAACAACATCAGGGGATGTTCAACATCAATCTTCAACAGTGCTCTTCAAATCAAAAGATTCTATTTTCTTATGGGGAGAAAATTTTATTTTCTTATTGGGGAATTGCATTGTAGTCAAACGTATGTTGATTTTTCAATCCACATACGTTTGATGGGGCATGTTAGAATATGTGAGATCTCACAGTCAGATTATGTTGAATTCACACCGTTGGATCACCATGGTGCTAGATTAGGCAAGTGGGCTGAATGGGGTAACTAAGCTAGATTAGGTAGCTAGCTTAAATTAGCAATTAGGCTAATCTTACTACGTTGGATTTCTAGAATTATTTCTTGCCTTGGTTATGTTTATTTTTTTCTATGTTTATCTTGTAGGTGCTCTACATAAGCACACCTTGAGATCCATTGTAATTCATCCAAGAATAATAGAAATTTTCTATTCTCTAAATTTGTCATAACACGCCGCTAGAAATTCGGTTATCAGAGACTACTAAAGCAAACAATGACAAATAGCTTCTGGTAACCAACGGAATTTGCCCAAACGAGTGTATGCAAAAAGTGAAATAAAGAAAGAAAACAAGAGAGCAAGACACACAAGAGATTAACGTGGTTCAGCACTTGGCCTACTCTACGGGCAATCCGGCAAATAGAAATTCACTATGAACAATGGAAAATCACAAACAAGGGTTAAAACCCTTACCTCTCTGACAATGGTGAAAACCCCACCAACACTCTCTTCTTGCAACCCAAGCAAAAAATCCAAGTCCCTCTTACAATGTTTTCACAACCCCAAAAACACCATGAAAGAACCCCACAACCTCGGATCAAAGCCCTTGCAAGTGAAGGAGAAGAATAAACCCTTGGAGAGAGAAAACCCATTTTCTTGTAGGGAAAAGCTCGTGAGCTTATAAAATCACATTCCAAGAATGCCCCTTTTTAAATAAGTTATTCTAAGTAATTTTATATCACTAACTCAACAAGAATGTGATGCGCACCACGTGGAGATAAGATGATATACTATCTTTGATGCATTTTCACAACAACAACAAGTAGGATCAAACCTTGGATCCGAGACTCGATTTTCATATCAAAATGAAAAGCAATACTAAACAAGCGAGAAAAGCCCTTGTTATTCTGTTAGTAAAGCAACAAGCGAGAACCGCCTTGGAAACGGCGCCTTGATGAGAGATTTTGCAGTAATATTGATTGGGCAGGTGGCTTTCTCTTCAGTAGATCAATTATAGGATCTTGTGTCATGGTGAATGATTGTCTGATTTGATGAAGCGGCAAGAAAACTGCACAATTGCAAGATATAGTTCGGAAGCGATGTATATATTCATGACTTTTGCTACCATGGAAATGATTTGTTAGGGAAATTGTGTCAAAATATATAAATGCTTTCATATATAAAAACCATTAATAAAGTGCAATTGAATTATCAAGAAGTCCAGTGTTTTTGGTAAACAAAACAGATAGGAGACTGATTTCTATTATGTCGGAGAGGAATGAAAAGTGATGAGATGACTCCGCTTTTTCTCCCAAGCAAAAACCACATAGCAGGCATTTTTAATACGGTCTCACAATTGGTCATCATTTGCATTTTTTTGTGACTAGTTGTACATGTTCACAAACATAGTTCAGGTTGAGGGGAGTGTTAGAAATAGCCCATAAGTCACATGTTTTGTTATGGCACATATATGCTTGTCATTATGGTCTATTTCTTAATTAGTGGCAGTTTTGTAATAGCCTAATTGTATGTTAGTACATAACTTGTAATCACTTGATGAAGATAATATAAGCCCCACGACTGGTCATGTTCTCTCCTATGTTTTCTACATCTTTCTCTGTATTACAACAATTCGTAATATCTCTTGTGTGGTTCAAAAAGGGCTGTGTAAATGAATTCGTGATATCTCTTATGTGGTTCAAAAAGGGCTGTGTAAATGAATTGTTTGCATATCATGTGGTGCTATAGAGAGGGAGAGGGAGAGGGAGAGGGAGAGGGAGAGAGATTTTATTTGCAAGCATTAAGTGCAAACAAAGGGTTGAATGAACATGTGGAGCCATTATGAATTAGCGAGGCGAAGAGAAAAATTTAAATATTTAGTTTGTAAGGATTTTTCTATAATAGGAAAATAATTATGAGAGAGAGCGAGTACATGAGAGGTTTGAAATCCATATTTTGTATAGGCTGTGCATAATTAGCAGGAGAGGGATGATTTCTCTATAAAGATTTTGTACAAAAGGAAGATTTATAAACAAACCCTCGATAGAGAGGGAGAGGGGGGAGGATTTTAAATATTTATCTTGAAAAAGAATCTTTATAACATGAATAAATATAATAGATATATCGATATATCGATATATATATATATATATATATATATATATATATATATATATATATATATATATATAGAGAGAGAGAGAGAGAGAGAGAGAGAGAGTTGTTTATGTCGGCCACTTTTTGTAGTTATGGAGTTACGTAGCCATGTTATAATATTTATCTTGAAAAGAATCTTTAGTCAATAAGCTGACCCATACAAATATTTGAACCTTGATCATAATTAAGAGATCGAGATAAATTTATGAGTTATCTTCTAATAGAAGGTATATGACCACAAATACTTGCTATATTTAAGAAGGGAATGTTAGAATGAATCAAGGTCAAGAGAAATAACTAGTGATGTAGTGAGTGAGAGCGATAGAGTTGGGTTACACTCGAAAATCAATGAAAAAAGGAAAAAAGAAAGAAAGAAAGGGAGATGGTTTTTTCGCCCTTCTGTAGATGATGCTTCCCCTTTTAACATGAATTGTGGGCAGACTTGAACGTTTTTTGACGTCAAACCATGTTAAAAGGGGGGCACATTATCCTGGGGGGAATTTGTTAGAAAATGTTGTAAAATCCCGAGCAAAATCGCTACATGTAGCAGAAGAATAAACAGTGTATAACAAAATTTTTGCTTTAACCCAGAATTTCTAGGGCCTAATTGATTTTATAGTGATTTAATAAACACAAATATAAATTAAATACCTTTAGTTGCTGTAGAGAAGAACACTTCCGCTTAATCTACTTATCGAAAATCTGCCGACGATCTAATCGACGCGAAACCGCAAGTTGAATCGATGGATTCCTTTTGTTGCACAAAGGAACTTGTGTACAAGTCTTTGTTCACTTTATAATCTGATCTAAATCAGATTATAATATGAGAATAATTATTTAGAACAATGGAGCTTACTTAGAAGATTGTCTTTGACCTTGAAAAGACAAAACTAGTTGATGGAATTGAGAGAGAAGAATAAGAGAAAGACTTTGGGGTGTCTCTACCAATTTCCAGCACATGAAATTATGGGAGAGCTCTAAAAAACTCTAGCACTATGTCTTGTATTTATAGAGTTTTCAATTGCCTTTCGTACAATCCAAAGTTTCTAGAGAAATCCCAAAAACTAAGGAAACTAGTCAAAATTGGAATCTCCAATTGGGAAACAAGACACACCCAATTGGGAAACCCACATGGGGTGCCCAAGGTGGGCGTGCCTTGTTGCCCAAGCAACCTTGGGTAGGGTTCATTAATTCGGTTCGGTTTGTTTCTTTTCGGTTCGGTTTTTTTTTTTTTTTTGTGAAAATTCGGTTATTCGGTTATCTAAAAAAAAATCGGTTAACCGAAATAACTGAAATTATGATAAAAATCATTACTTTTCAAAAAAAAAGTGCTATATGGGCACTCTGTAGGATGATCAAAACTGTCCATTTGATTGATCACAACTTAATTAGGTTGTGCTAAAAAAATCATTTCGATTGGATGATCCTAGCCCTCCGATTGAAATCAAGATTTTGCCTTTTCCCCTCTTTTTCTCCCACTATTCGGTTATTTGGTTATAACCGAATAACCGAATTTTTAATCGGTTCGGTTTCGGTTCGGTTTTTAAAAATTTCGGTTCGGTTTCAGTTTACCTAAATTTGATAACCGAAATTATTCCGATTATCAAATTTTGGTTATTTCGGTTCGATTATAACCGAATAACCACCCCTAACCTTGGGTTGCCTCATGTGGTTCCCCTGTTTCCAATTTTGTTTTGTTCTTTGTTTCCTTCTTTCTCTCATTCCATTTTCATCACATGTGTTGCTTTAATTTGTTAAAACAATTCAAGCAATAATATTTCAAATATTATTTGAAATTCAAATTGATAATGTCACACCACATGGGGCGTGTTGACATGGGTCCCGTCCAAATTCGTCCCATGTGGGTCCACTTATCCAATTTAAATTTCCATTGCATTTTTATTTAATTCCTAATTAAATTAATGCAATCCAATTCTATACAATAGGATTAAAGCTCCAATATAATTTATGTTATTCCCAAAATACCCTTATGCTTAATACTTAACTATTTTGATATTCCTATTGTATCTCATAGTGCATATACAATATATATATATATATATCATTTCAAGGCATCAAATGTCACGAAACTAGTTCGTGTGAGCAACTAAATAAATGCGGGACCTCTATCCAATAGATTATAGTAGGTCAATCGAGTAGTGAGTAGGATCGTAGCAGGGATGTAACAATAGATCCCGTAGAACCCACAAGTGGGCCTCACTGCCATTATTGCTCCTTTGCTAATGCAAAAATCGCATTAAGTAAGTGGCTTCCATCGAGACGTAACCCTGAAGATAACTATCAAATCGCCATACCCCTAATCACATCAAATGTGCAAGTCCTTCCTCCAAGTCTACATCTATCGAGTTGAGTCCTACGGGGGGTGGACATTAACTACCCCCTGGGCTCACTCATGGTATACCTTTCAGTCAAGCAGTATCGGCCCCAAATGTATTTGCTAAAACCATTTTAAAAGAAAACTTATTTTGTAAAAATATTTTGATAAACATTTTATCAAATCCACCTGGCCAGGTATTTTTATAGGCATACTGTTCAAACCAAAACTGTAGATGTTATCCTATTAAATAGGCGGAGAATTTTATGTTAGGTATCATTATTGACCTCGAAGGTTTGTCCAACACTCTAGTACTACCCTCTGGTGACTCCAATAAGAATCACAGTTAGATAGACCAAAAATGAGAGACTTGCCAACAGACTAATATGACCCCTCAGGTCAAAGGACATGTAAATGGTCATGTCTGGTAGAATAGCTCAATTGTCTCATGTCCACAAGCTATTCGAATGTGATCATGTTCAGTACGTAATCTCATCATCGTACCCATTCTATCTTGCTTAGGGTTCACTACCCAAGTGATTGAGATAAGTCACTCCACATCTCGTGCATGTAGGCAAGATAGATGCTAGTTATATACAGGAGGAGGTGTCTAACCTCAACCCCAACTAGGAACTACTAAGGTCTGCAAAGAACTGGAATCCCATATCTCCTTGCTCCCTAGGATCTGTGAATCCATGAGCATGAGTTTCCTACTTTGCTTCATAAGGACAAATACGTGTCAATAACAAATAACTTACGACACATATTTAACTTTTAGTACCATAAATGTCATGAAAAAGAATCTTTTATTGATTAACTTGCAAAATATACTGGGTTTTAGGGTACCTACTCTAACAGAATCATCGCCCGAAAGAAATTGGAGAAAGGAATATAGACATGTGTCAGATGAAAAATCGAGTGCACAAATCTTCGCTTATTCTCCTTAGAGTGTCTGTACCCCTTAGATCCTATATTTGTAATACTAAATAAAGTATTTACACAACTTGTTCCCAAGATGACCCCATTCATTAGATTGCAACACTGTAACTAACAAAGTACATTTACATTTATCAACAAAGTAACTAATAAAGTGTATAATTTGTCTGTATCTATCATTTAGTGACCTTGCAATGGGAATGATATGATGAAATAATGATGTTGATTTGAGTCTAAATATCTAATCAATGGGTTAGCAATGGACATTTAAAAAAACATCAGTAACAATTTAAATTCCGATATGATAATTGATTGATTATAAATGTTCATGAACAACAGGTATTCACATGATATATCATCTAATTAAGTTCCCCAAGTGTGGGTTGATAGCACATGTGATGTCCCCAAGTCGAACTACCCATGTTTCTCATGGTATCGTTTCTACCTATTTTGGTTTTGAGGTAAGGTGGTATGTCCCCCTCATGTACTTCTTTTATTCTATCAATAAAATTTCAGGTGCACCCAGGTTCCTAGATGCATCTCGTGCAACTTTGAGCAACATACAATTAGGCTTTCCCAAAGATTAAAAAAACCTCCTCTTTACAAGGCTTGTTTTTAGCATGGGTTCACAAGAGGTTGTTATCTAGCAATGACTTCAAAAGGGTTATGCCGGTTAAAGGAAGTGAATGCCTATTCATGCTATTCAGGATATCGAGGCGGGTCAATGGATGAGGAGGCAGTTAGGTTGAGACGCCTTTTCTTGAAACTCTGTCTTGTCAGGAAAATCAAATGAGGTGATTTATTCTGAGTTAATACTCCCTGCAAAAATAGTTTGTTGGATTGTTAAATGTGAAGATGATCAAAGATAACATGTTCCCATTCCTTTTTTATTGTGAGGAGGCTTTAGTGCGCTCAAACAAAAGGAAGATGATCTAGTCAAACTAATATAGGGATGCAAGAGATGCATGGTTCATTGGTATTCATTCAATTATTTAGGAATCGTAGGTCAGAATGGTGATCAAATCATTTCGGGGAAGTGAAGTATCTAGAAAGCTTGGAGAGTGGTTGGTACAAATTAGAAAGATGTTTTCAAAGTCGGAGAAGACTTTTTTGGTTGCATACTATGGGACATTCACTACTTACCACTATTCTATGAGATAAGTTCCAGGTAAATACAATGCTTATCCACTCCCTGTTGGCCACTTATACCACTACTCTACGAAGTAAAAACCTGCAACCAAAGAGAGAGGGAGAGAGCATTGCTCTGAAAAATCTATGCAAATTTCCATTTTTTTGTGTGGTTTTTTTACTTGGATTTTACAATGAGATAATGGTGACACATCAGCATACATGTAATGATGAAATAGGAAGCATCCCAAGTAGTCTCCATGGACTTCAATATATACTGTATTGGCAACCAAACAAGGGGTTTTGCTGAGGTGACACTCAAATGCTAAGCAAAACCCCAAGTCGATCATCCCAGCTTTTTGTGCACACCACACACACCAAAAGTTGACAAAAAGCCAACTAAAATTCTAGTTTTCATTGCATCTAGTTGCCAACGAAAGGGTCACTCCTACACCACAATGTTTAGTGGGATTTGCTAGGGACCAGCATTTAGCGAAAGCATGCACATAGGGTCATTTTTTTAATAGATTTTGTATGATTCATTTAATTCATATGAGGTGGCTGCTCTTTCATGCAACAGCCCTCCCACGAAATGCCTTTTGGGATGGTTCCCAACAAATCCCATGTTTAGTTACTTTTTTGTAGGATCAAGTGGCTATATTTTTAGAGAAATGATATCACCACAACCATGTTTTGACAGGTGTGCTAACCTATCTTGTCATTTAGGATTTAAAGACATGTAAGATCATTAGAGTTCCAAAAAAGCTCTTACAAGCCAATTAAAAAAGAAAAAGACAAGCTAGAACCGATGATTATCGTGCTGATATCATTTCCCTTTTTTTTCTATTCCTTTTCACTTTTCCCCTCAGCAAAGAGTGATACAGCATTACAGCTTAACATGAAAACTGTAACAAATCCTCCTACTTTTGATAACGAGACTACTTTATTCTCGTATGAATGATGATGCGTATTTAAAGACCAAATTCTCTTCCAGGACTTGGTTTTTTCGGTTTAGAAAATTCTTCTCAAAGCGAATGGTTCTGTGACTGAATTCGATCTCAAGAGAGGGGATTCTGAGAAGCGATTCAGATTGTTCGGAGGAGGCTCAGGTGAGGGCCTTCTCTATTTCTGTTGTTTGCCTATTTTTTCTTTTTTTTATATGGGAAGCCATGGGAGTTGGGGCAAGATTTGGTGACTCGGATTGAGGCCAATTCGATTCAAGCTGTTGAAGAGCGAGTCCGTTTGAAATCTTAAATTATAGAATTCTCCGAAAATTTGATCCAGGACCGTCGAGCAACAACACAAAATGGAGATCACACAAGCAGTGACTGATTTTTTTTAATGTTAAAATATCATTTATAGGGGGAAGATGGACATGGTCCACTCCAGAGAGGAACAGAATAGAAGAAGATTACAAGAATAGAAACAACAAAAAGGAAAAATCCATGGCAAGAAGTCAAACATCTCTAAACCCGATCTTGCAACCCTACCCCTTGCTAGTTTGTCAGCTTCGCTATTAGCAGATCACCTAACATGATTAAAGATAATGGAAGCGCCATCGATAAGATCCTGGATCTCATAAAAAAGGCTCACAAATCTCCAACGGGGCACAATCGATCCTCTAAGCCATTGAATTGTGTTAGAGAGTCTCCCTCTACAATCATGGAATCCAATAGAGCTTGGTCTAAAATCTTTAACTTGTGTTAAACTGCTCTAACTTCAGCTTCACTAGCATCCGAGTGTCCTACAATCCACCGATGCCTGCAGAACCTAGGTTGCCTATGCTAGAGCCATCAAAAAGGTTTCACAATGCCTTTGGAGTGCATTTCCAAGTTTGACTGATCTTCGTGCTGTTTTCCCTTCTAGCACTCACCTCCTTCCATTCTTCCCAAAGCTCGTAGGTCGAGACAAATTGAAACAAAGGGATGGATCGATCCCATGCTATGGCCAAGGTTTTAAATTTTGACCATTATCTGAAATTTCAGATTTCGGTCAACACCGAAACCGAAATTCTTGATACGTACCAAATTTTGGTCGAAATTTCGACCGAAATTTCAGAAATTTGGGTCGAATTTTCGGTTGCGAAATTTAAGATAAAATATTAACTTTTTATTCCTTTAGGGCCTGTTTGGATACCTCACATTTTGTATTTGGATTTGGAATTGAGTTTTGAATACAAATTGAATAGATCTAGCAACTCATGTAGAGAGAGAGAGGGAAGGGCGTACTTCCTAGTGGAGGGGAGAGGTTGAGGAGCAAAGAGGGTGAAGGAATTTGCCAGATCTGTGGATTTCTAATTTCTTATTTCCACGGCAAATTTAGAAATCTGATTTTTTTCATTGTTAGAAATCCAAGAATTTGATCCGATCCAAATTACAATGCAAAAAGAGCTGCACATGTGAGAAATCCAAATAAAAAACTTCTTGGTATCCAAATGGGCCCTTACGGAATTTCAGGTGAAATTATTGAAATTGCGGCCCGAAAAACGACATTTCAAGCGCCTGTTACCGGATTTCGCCTGAATTTTTGGGATTTCGGCTAAAATTTCGGTTTCAGATAGGACCGAAATTACCTCTGAAACAAAAATTTAAAACCTTGGCTACGGCTGAAGCAATGACTTTGATATAGAGGAAGTGAGGAGATTTGGCTTCGCCCTCAAAGATTCAAGCATTTCTCTCTTTCCATAGGATCTAGATAGTTGCTAGCAAGCATAGGTTCCACAAAACTTTTCCTTTCTTTTTCCATGGATTTCCTGCCCAATTTTGCACAAACTCAGAAAATGTTGAAGGGAAAACCCATGAGATGCCAAACCTGGACAAAATACATCCCCAAACCACGGTAGCCACCTTGCAATGTATGAATTAATGGGCCATGGATTCACCCAGCTAGACGCACAAGGAACAATGATCTATCAACCACATTCCCCTTTTGCGCAAGAAATCAATCGTCTGAATCCTGCCTCTACAAACCGCCCAGCTAAATAGGCTCACACGAGGAGGAACCTAGATCTTCTACACTTTGACTTCAATGGAGGAAATAGGTAAAGACACTAGTTGATGATAGAAGGATTTGACAGAGAAAACCCCAGTAGAGTCCCATATCCAAATTCTCATATTGCGCCCACCCGTTTTATGTAACAGGATTCTAATAATTCAAACAGCCTCACCATGGAATCTGACTCCTTATAAAAAAAATTCCTTCTGAATTTAGGTTGTTATACTATGTTATCCACTGTTATTTCAAAGCAGTCCTTGACCATGATATCTTTAGGTTCCGCCACAAGAAATAAATCCAGAAACAAGTCCTTCAAAGGAGAAGCCAAGCACCACAGATCATGCCAGAAACTAATGCGATCACCCGAATATACTCTAAATTGCATACCCAATCTGAAATGATGAGATACTTTCAGAATATCTCACCAAACAGTAGTCCCTTCTTATAAATGTCATCAGATTCCCAATGTCCAAACTTAGCACCATAAATGCTGACTATGACTTTGACCCACAGATGAGAATGCGGTTCTGTGAGGATTTAAAAGCAATGACTTTGACCCACAAGTAGTGACTAAATATACTCGTGATGATTTAAAAACCCCAATATGTCACATGAAGGAGTTAAAAAAGTTAGAGAAGAAGAATTTTTTCAAAATTTTCTAAAGAGAGCCCTTCCATGTATATATAGAAATACTACATTGGTTACAATGGAAGGTTTTCCTTCCTAAAGATAATACAAATACAAAATCTTTCTATCTTGAATACAATGTATGGACAATAATGGAGAGAATTTCTGTTAACCTTCTAAAAGAGAAACCATGCAGATCCTTGGAGATTGGTTGCTTGAGAGATGTGTGCTTGGATTCCTTATTTGGAGATCCTTGGATTGGTTTCTACATACAAATTTGTTGATGTTATTTCTCCTAATAATTAGTACGGGATTGACGCTGGAGAGATTTTGTTAATCCCATCCCTAATGACATGCATGACTGGCTTCTTGGCTGAGCTTTCCCTAACACCCCCCAGCAACCGAAACTGTGAGGAGGCCACAATGAGCTTGTCCCAAAAAAATAAGTACGCTTCGAACTAAGCGGTTTTGTGAGAAGTTTGCTATATGATCAGTGCTGGGAATGAATCGCACTTCAAGTTGGCGTTCGGATATTTTGTTGCGAACGAGGTGGAAATCAATCTCCATGTGTTTGGTGTGAGCATGAAAGACCGGATTCGCAGAGGTAAATGGTGCCAATATTATCACACCATATGTTACGGTCCTGAGTGGGGACCCGCCTATGTATGGGACTGGGTGGGACCCAGCCTGGTATGGGACATTAAAGCGCCTTGTCTAACACATTCCATTAGTTTTAGAGCTTTTCATGTATTGATAAGGTACCTAACATTTGGTATCAGAGCATCCACCACGTCCCGTTTTCGAGTCACGAAAGGAGCGACCTGTAGAGAGGATTACTTGGAAAGAGCTACCCGGTAAAAAAATCAGAGTGAAAGCCTCCATAGTGAAGTTTCCACAGAGTGGGCCACCGCAAAAGGGGCGACCTGTGGAAAGGGCTACGTGGAAAAAAGGCCAGAGTGAAAGCTGTCACAGAGTGGGCCGTCGAGGACGGCGGATTCAGAAGCATGGTGGTCTGTTACGGTCTTGCGTGGGGGCCTGCCTAGGTATGGGACTGGGTGGGACCAGGCCTGGTATGGGACAGGTTTAAAGGGCCTTGCCTAACATGTTTTATCAGCTCTGGGCTTTTGGCGTATTGGTAAGGCACCTAACATTTTAAGATGATACATGCTTTCTATGATTTGGGGCTATGGTGATGTTTAGGCTTGCTTCGAGGGAAAGCCCAATTCTCCTTTGTCAAATTTCATATTCAGTTTTTACTACATTTCATTGAATGATAGATTATTTTTAAATACAACGACTATGCTCGGATTCAATTTCTGGTACGTTTCATTGAATGATAGATTATTTTTATATTCAATGACTATGCCGCATGGCATGACTCTATTCATTTAAACCAACTATCCCATAAAAAAGCTCCTAATACAACTCACATAAGCAATCTACGTAAGACACCAAAGACTCTTCACTTCTACCCACATACTTATCCCAAAACAACTCATCATTCCCCTTCCCTTCGATGAACCTGGTCCTCTAGATTGGCATCAACATCCCGAGTTTCTTTTTCGTCCACTTCTTCTGTCCAGAAACCCTCCATCAAATAGAGCTTTTGGGTCTTGCACTTGTGTCCCAGAGACAACCTTTCCTCACAATTGTAGGACAAACCTTGGGCACGTCGCTCCTAATTTTGGGCTGGAGTAAGTCGCGTAATTGTCAGGTTAGATGATTTTGGGACAATCATGCTGGAATCTCCCTGATTTTTGTCGCCAACTCCGATTTAGGTCGAACACCACCCTTAAGCCCTCATACAAAACAACTAATCATGAAAGCTTCAATGAGACCCTCCGTATGAAGTCGTCGAGGATCAAGACGACGTTCTTGGTACTGCAGAGGATTCAGTGGGGGATTTGATTGGGGCAATTGTGCCTGCAGTGGGGGATTTGATCGGGGCAATTGTGGCAGGTCAGGGGAGGGAAGGAAGAACGAGAGGGAGGAAAGAGAGGCACATGCGAAAGAAGCGGAGGAATCCGCCACAAATAATTCAAATTGTGCTTGATAGTCTTGTACATTGGAGACTTGTCTCAACTTAGCTAATGTAGCTGTTGGATCTTCATACTTTGTAGGTCTGAAACACACTTCTAATGCTTGCAAAAATGAGCGCCAGTGTTCCACAACAGCTGACTTCTCCATCCATCGATACCATTGAAGGGTTGGTCCTTCCAAGTGGAAAGAAGCTATCATTTTTTTTTGGATCGGCAGGAGTTTGGTGATAAGCAAAGAACTAGTCCGCTCGATAAATCCAATTAGATGGATCTTGGTCATCGAATCGAGGAAAATCCAACTGCATCACTCGGGTTTGGATAGTTCCACCATACGTCGTCTAACGAGCATCATATTAGCAATTTACGGAACGGTTTGCATGCCTCTCTTTTATCACGTCCAAGATCTCTCGAAAATTGATCGTACTTCGCGTCCATGGCTGTGATCTTGTGAAGAAGCTCGGTCTGTAGTTGATGGTGTCTTGTGGAGTTTTCCTGCATATCGCTCAATATACAGCCTTGTCGATCAGAAGTTTCCTTGGGTTTTCCTGCATATCGCTCAATCGCTCCGTCGAGCTTGGCTAGTCTTGATCCGTCTGCCCTATCAGAACCGCCTTGCTCTGATACCAAATATGATACATGCTTTCTATGATTTGGAGCTATGGTGATGTTCAGGCCTGCTTCGAGGGAAAGCCCAATCCTCCTTTATTAGATTTCATATTCAAATTCCATAAAAAGCTCCTCATACAACTCACACAAGCAGTCTACATAAGACACCAAAGACTCCTACTTCTACCCACACACTTATCCCAAACCAACTCAATCTCTAAGATATATCTCCAACCAACAACTCCTCATTTTATTGGACACCTAGAAACAGGACTTATCATAGATACCAATCCCCTCTTCCATTGGACACGTACACATCATTCTGATATGCGAATTACTCCGGCACAAATTCATGGGCAACGTGCCCAAGGGTTGTGCTACAATTGTGACGAAAGTTTCTCTCCAGGACACAAGTACAAGACCTAAAATCTCTATTTGATAGAGGGTTCCCGAACAGAAGAAGTGGGCGAGAAAGAAACTCTGAATTTTGATGCCAACCTGGAGGACCAGGTTCTTCAAAGGAGAAGGGGAATGATGTGTACATGTCCAATGGAAGAGGGGATCGGTATCTCTGATAAGTCTTGTTTCTAGGTGTCCAATAAAATGAAGAGTTGTTGGTTGGAGATATATCTTAGAGATTGAGTTAGTTTGGGATAAGTGTGTGGGTAGAAGTAGGAGTCTTTGGTGTCTTACGTAGACTGCTTGTGTGAGTTGTATGAGGAGCTTTTTATGGGAATAGTTGGTTTAGATGAATAGAGCCATGTCGTGTGGCATAATCATTGTATTCAAATATAATTTGTCATTCAATGAAATATAGTAGAAATTGAATCTAAAATCTGACAAAGGAGAATTAGGCTTTCCCTCGAAGCAAGCCTGAACATAACCATAGCTCCAAATTGTAGAAAGCATGTATCATCTTGGGTATCAAAGCAAGGCTGTTCTGATATGGCTGACGGATCAAGACTAACCAAGCTTGACGAAGCAATCAATCAACTCAAGGAAGCTTATGATCGATAAGGCTGTGTATTGAGAGATCTGCAGGAAAACTCCACAATACACCATCAACTATTGACGAGCTTCTTCACAAGATCAACGTTGTTAACTTACCAACTTCTTCAAAATCTTAAGCTGTTGGAGAAGGGCATTATTTAATCTTTTATACTTTAACACTCCCCCTCACGTGTGGCCCACTTGGCAAACACATGGTACATGTGGTACCACCTTGGGCCAACCATTGCATGTGGATTTGTTTTTTACATCGGGGAGGTTTGACCTCGAGACCTTTGGCTTGGCTCTGATACCATGTTAGAAACTTACTGACTTCTCCAAAAGCTTAAGCTGTTGGAGAAAGGCGTTATTTATGTTTTATACTTTAACAACCACCATGGACATGGAGTATGATAAACTTTCAAGAAATCCTGGACGTGATAAAAGAGAGGCATCAGCAAATAGTTCCACCAATCGACAAGATGATGCCCGTTACACGACGCATGGTGGAACTATCCAAACTATGCAGTTGGATTTTCCTCGATTCAATGGCCAAGATCCGTCTAGGTGGATTTATCGAGCGGACCAGTTCTTCGCTTATCACCAAACTCTTATCGATTATAAAATAATGATAGCTTCTTTCCACCTTGAAGGAACAATCCTTCAATGATATTGATGGATGGAGTAGCTGTTGTGGCAAACTGGCGCTCATTTTCGCAAGCATCGGAAGTACGTTTCAGACCTACAGAGTATGAAGATCCGACAACTGCTTTAGCTAAGTTGAGACAAGTCTCCAATGTACACGACCATCAAGCACAATCTGAGTCCTTGGCTAATCGTACTGAGGTTCTCAATGAAGCTTTCATGATAAGTTTTTTCTTAGGAGGGCTTAAGGATGATATTCGGTTGGATGTTCAAATAATTCGGCCTACTTCCTTATCGGTTGCCATTGGACTTGCTTGGGTAAAAGAAGAAAAATAGGAGTTGGCAACAAAAATCACAGAGATTCTAGCATGATTGTCCCCAAATCATCTCACCCGAAAATTACGCGACTTACTTCAGCACAAATTCAGGAGCGACGTGCTCAAGGTTTGTGCTACAATTGTGACGAAAGGTTCTCTCCGGGACATAAGTGCATGACCCAAAAGCTCTATTTGATGAAGGGTTCATGGACAGAAGAAGTGGGTGAGAAAGAAACTCGGAATGTTGATGCCAACCTGGAAGACCATGTTCTTCGAAGGGAAGGGGAATCAGGTGTATGTACCCAATGGAAGAGGGGATTGGTATTTCTGGTAAGTCTTGTTTGTAGCTGTCCAATAAAATGAGGAGTTGTTGGTTGGAGGTATATCTTAGAGATGAGTTTGTTTTGGATAAGTGTGTGGGTAGAAGTAGGAGTCTTTGGTGTCTTATGTAGATTGCTTATGTGAGTTGTATTAGGAGCTTTTTATGGGAATAGTTGGTTTAGATGAATAGAGTCATGCCATGTGGCATAGTCATTGTATTTAAAAATAATCTATCATTGAATAAAACATAGCAGAAATTTAATCTGAAATCTGAAAGAGGAGGAATGGGCTTTCCCTTGAAGCAAGCCTAAACATCACCATAGCTCCAAATTGTAGAAAGCACGTATCACCATATTATAGGAGGCCGTCGAGATGGGATCCCTAGCTCATGGAGAAGAGAGGTGAGCAAAGAGATCTCAGCAACAGTGTTGGTTAAGCCCTTGTATTCAGATTCAATGTTATAATGGGCAACAATTGGTTGTTTGCATGGACTCTAAGAGATGAGATTAGGGCCAATGTAGACATAGTAGGCACTTGTAGATTTTCGATCATCAGGACAACATAAAAAAATGCCTCAATATTTGTAAGCCCAATGGTTCCCACCTTGGCAATTCCCATCTTATTTTGATGATTCCAATACACAAGTGATTTAAGATCACTAATGTGCTTAATTGTTTAAGTTGTAGATCTTAATTGTGCTAAGACAACATTGCTTGGATTGAGGCTAAGAAGATCTCATTGGACCACATCATGAAGGCCAAAGTCATCGAAGTCCAAGACAAATGAAGACTAGAAGAATCGCATTGAAGATCGAAGTCAATTTAGATTGTAAAAGATCCAATCTTAATTTAGATTTTAGAGGCATAAATTAAGTAATCTCACACACCCCTAAAATGTATAAGTGATTGTCTTTGTGGTGTTCCAACACTTTGGAACCCTCATAACAATCCCAAGTTGGTGTAATATTGGAAGCCCAGAAACAAGAGTTGAAAATCTGCTGCTGATAGGCTTCTCGGAACTCCGAGAGAATTCTCGGAGCTCCGAGAAATGGTCCAGTAGAAATTTTCTAACTTCTGTTTGTATTCTCGAAACTCCGAGAATTTCTCGAAACTCCGAGAAATATTCTCGGAACTCCGAGAACACTATAACAGTCTGATTTATAGCCGTTGGGAATTTTTGAAGGAATTACCACTATGCCCTTGAACGGTCATATTTTGGTTTTCATATATATATATGGGCATTCTAAACTTCAAGACCATCAATCCTAACACTCTTAAACTCTACTTGAACTTCCAAAGAGTGATTAAAGCTTGTTTATGCCTCTCATCCTCTAAGATTAGGATTTGGATCATTAGGCTCAAAGTTGTACATCTTATTCTAAGTTGTAAACCCTTGTGAGGGATTTTTAGTTCTTTCTTTCTTTTTCAAGAACTTTGTATCGGGCGAGTGCTCGGAGAAGCGTAGCCCACTCTCCGTGGTGAAGATCGCCACCAAGGTTAAAGGCGGTTGGAATTTTGTAATCGGCATTGATCTTCGCCGAAGTTAAGAAGATCACATAGTGAAGCCATCAACGGGTTTTTGTTGGTGGAGTGGAGTAGGCCTCGCGTTTTGAGGACCGAACCACTTTAAATCTCGGGTGCACTCTCTCTTGATCTCTTGCTCTTTATTTGTATTGCACCTCTAGATTTAACTTGTGTGCTTGAATTTCATTGTTGATCTCTTAATTTCCAAATTAGGTTTGAGTTTTTCATAAGGTTAAAACTTGCTAGCAACCTAATAATTTTCACTCCTCATTGTTGCCATTTCGGGACCACCCTTGGATTTTCACTTGGTATCAGAGCAAAGGCTCTTAAAAGATTTTCTTTTCTAAAAATCTTTGGTAAATTTTTTTTTTAATTTCAACAAGGGAAAGATCATAAGATCGCCATTTGAAGAATGAAATCTTGAAGAGAAAGAATTATAACTCATGAACTTGCATGCTTCCAAACTAATGAGTACTTTAGGCAATCAACAAAAATAAAAGAACAGACCTAAAGCTGAGAGAAATGATTAACCCAATAACCCTGATCTAGGCTATCATTGAAGCCCAAACTTCTTTTAACATAAAAGGAAATAATGACTCTAGAGATAGAGGTACAAATAAATGATTTTCCGTGTTCCTTCACTTTAATAACAGTACTAACTCATATATTAAATCTCAACAAATAGCATCATATTCATCAAAACTAAACTGGACTACAAAGGAATTAAAAACTTGGATATGGGCATGGGGGCTGTCCATATCAAAAATGAGATGAGGGCTTTCCATATCAAAAAATGAGATGGGGGCTTTCCATATCTAAAGTGAGATTGGGGCTTTCCATATCAAAAATGAGATGAGGGCTTTCCATATAAAAAAAATGAGATAGGGGCTTTTCATATCAAAATGAGATGGGGGCTTTCCATATCAAAAATGAGATAGGGGCTTTTCATATCAAAAATAAGATATGGGCTTTTCATATCTAAAGTGAGATGGGGGCTTTTCACATAAAAAATGAGATGGGGGCTGTCCATATAAAAATGAGATATGGGCTTTTCATCTATAAAGTGAGATGGGGGCTTTTCACATAAAAAATGAGATGGGGATTAGAACTACAACAGTGATCAAAACTTTAGATTTGAATCACAAATGATTGAATTCAAGCCTAAGATTTTTGGATCTTGAAGAACCTTTAATCAGAAAAAGTATAAAATTAACCTTATTTGAGCTAAAAAAAAATTACTGATTATCATAGAAACGGAATGCTCAAAAATCAACTTCACTTAAAAAAAAAAACTGAAATCTAATTTAAAATTTTCTTCCTCAAGAACTCAAAATTTGAAAAAATGATAAACATCAAAGTTGTTTATTAAAAATATAAGAATAACTTTTTAGTTTACCACTTCGGCTAATTTTCACTGGCAACAGCCCGAAATCACGATTTTCTCCTCTGCTGCCAGAAAATGGGTTTCCACTCATATCAGAAACAAAAATCAAATGTAACTCTTCATAGACTTAGAACTGGAAGTTTTACAAAACATAAAAATTATTTTTAAAAACATCCCCTAAAACTTTTATGATCGGATCCCCGGCCGGCCAATTCCCTCCGTATGTGGCCGAAAAACAAGAAACTACCCATTTGAACCCACTTTTTCAACAGAAATTTGAAATGAGTATAACTTATTCAATTCTTATCCAAATTTAACAAAATTTATATGTATTCCTATCTATGAAAAAAGATCTAAAACTTTCTAGTTTGTATATCTGTATAATTTTGAGCTTAAACACCCCAAAAATATGAAAGTGCAGATTTCCAGCACTATATTCTGAAAACTGGAACTTGAAAATTTACCTTTTGATCTCTACTTCCCTTTGAGCTGTAGTGAACCCACTGCTACAGCCATTTGATCTCCTTAATTTCTTCCACCGAATTTATCTGTGTGAGATGAGAATAGTCATATACACCAAATATTCTTTGCTATTTTGAATGCCGGTGTCACTTTCCAATGACGAACAATTGACGACGCTTGGGATAAACAAATGATAGATGTCTGAACGAATGTTTTTGCTCTAGCTGAACTGATCTTGATGTGGCCGTCGGGAATACAACCAAGCTAACATCTTCTCCCTTTTGCAGATCCGAATTGGATAAACATTGCCGGAATCTAGAGCAATTGCCGGAATTCACAAAAATTATGGCTTTTTGAATGTGCCGATTGCTCCCTCCCTACAGATCCTACGAATCCTTCTTCTTTTCTTCCTCAAAATAATATGAAAGCGTTTGTATTGGTCAAATCAGAGGGAAATCAACCAAAGAAAATGAAGAAATGGCCGGCCGGAATTAGCCGGAGCTCCGGGGAACTCTCCGGAGAAGATGAAGTTAGGGTTTGGATTTAGGGTTTACAATACAGATTTAGGTTTCTAGGGTATGGATCTATGGTTTTGGCAAAGGTAGGGGTGAAGAGGATGTAAAGAAGATGATGTGGAGAAACTCCGACGGCCGGATTTTCAGCAGAACGACCGGATTCCGGTCGGATCTCGACGAAGAAGATGGAAATGGGTTAGGGTTTGGTTTTTCTAAACTCTCTCTCTAATCCTCTGCTAGGGTTTTCTAATTTGGGGGAAAACTTCATTCCAATGAAAATGAGAAAGCCTTTTTCTATTTATAGATGATGAGGATAATTTTTGGGCACTACAAGTTGACAAAACACCCCCTATTAGTATATTTCTACCCGTTTTTTTATAAGAAAATGGGTGGTTCAAGGAAATTGTTTTAATGAAAATAAATTCGAGTCCCTTTAATTATAGGGACACCCCCTCTGCTGCAACATACACTGCAATATACATTGACTGGACTACCCCTAAACTGGATAAACCACCCTCCTTGTGCTACCTTATGCTCACACTACATTATCCACTTTGCTTGTTCGCTAAACAAATCTCGACGTATTTTTTTGAAATTTTAGAGGGACCTAAATGGGTCTCTATCCTACCCTTGGGACGAATTTGGGTCACCAGATCATAGAATTACTTGGGTTTTAATCAAATCAAGTGCAAAAAGGGGTTCGGTCAAAATGGGGTGTCTACATTTATGAAGATGAATCTAATGATTTTTTAAATCAAATAACCCATCTTCATAATGAAAATGAAAGGTTAAGATTATGTCTCCATGGATTCCTAAATGGTGACAAAATAATTGACATAATCTTAAAGAAAGCTAGTTATAGACCTAATCATGCATTTTATGATAGGACTAGCTTATCTAACCCTCATGTTAGATGCCATTATTGTGGAATAAATGGTCATTACCAATTCCAATGTGCATCTAAGATTAGGGATTGTGGTGGAACCAAGAAATCTTGGGTTCCCAAAGCCCCCATATGATTCTCTTCATATATGCTTAAATTAGGGGTTTATGCTTAATATTGAACATCTTTTTAATGGTTAGTTTAATATCCCCTCTTATATTGAATAAAAATTCTAAATAGGGGGAGTACTAGGTTTGTCTTTTTCCATGAAAAAGGGGGAGTTTAAAAATTGTAAATTTCATCCCTTTGCTTTTCTTTTACCCCAAATCTTTTTGATTGATGCCAAAGGGGGAGAGAATTCTAGTATATGGAAAAATAGGTGTGCTTTTATTGAAAAATCTCTTGTGCTTGTCATCATAAAAAAGGGGGAGATTGTAAGCCCAATGGTTCCCACCTTGGCAATTCCCATCTTATTTTGATGATTCCAATACACAAGTGATTTAAGATCACTAATGTGTTTGATTGTTTAAGTTGTAGATCTTAATTGTGCTAAGACAACATTGCTTGGATTGAGGCCAAGAAGATCTCATTGGACCACATTATGAAGGCCAAAGTCATCGAAGTCCAAGACGAATGAAGACTAGAAGAATCGCATTGAAGATCAAAGTCAATTTAGATTGTAAAAGATCCAATCTTAATTTAGATTTTAGAGGCATAAGTTAAGTAATCTCACACACCCCTAAAATGTATAAGTGATTGTCCTTGTAGTATTCCAACACTTTGGAACCCTCATAACAATCCCAAGTTGGTGAAATATTGGAAGCCCAGAAACAAGAGTTGAAAATCCGCTGCTGATAGGCTTCTCGAAACTCCAAGAGAATTCTCGGAGCTCCGAGAGATTCCTCGGAGCTCCGAGAAATGGTCTAGTAGAAATTTTCTAACTTCTGTTTGTATTCCCGGAACTCCGAGATTTTTTCTCGGAACTCCGAGAACACTATAACGGTCTGATTTTTAGCCGTTGGGAATTTTCGCAGGAATTACCACTATGCCCTTGAACGGTCATATTTTGGTTTTCATATATATATGGGCATTCTAAACTTCAAGACCATCAATCCTAACACTCTTAAACTCTACTTGAACATCCAAAGAGTGATTAAAGCTTGTTTATGCCTCTCATCCTCTAAGATTAGGATTTGGATCATTAGGCTCAAAGTTGTACATCTTATTCTAAGTTGTAAACCCTTGTGAGGGATTTTTAGTTCTTTCTTTCTTTTTCAAGAACTTTGTATCGGGCGAGTGTTCGGAGAAGCGTAGCCCACTCTCCGTGGTGAAGATCGCCACCAAGGTTAAAGGCGGTTGGAATTTTGTAATCGGCATTGATCTTCGCCGAAGTTAAGAAGATCACATAGTGAAGCCATCAACGGGTTTTTGTTGGTGGAGTGGAGTAGGCCTCGCGTTTTGAGGACCGAACCACTTTAAATCTCGGGTGCACTCTCTCTTGATCTTTTGCTCTTTATTTGTATTGCACCTCTAGATTTAACTTGTGTGCTTGAATTTCATTGTTGATCTCTTAATTTCCAAATTAGATTTGAGTTTTTCATAAGGTTAAAACTTGCTAGCAACCTAATAATTTTCACTCCTCATTGTTGCCATTTCGGGACCACCCTTGGATTTTCAATATTTAATGTGGCTGGTAGACTTAAAACGAGCCCCATCTTGATTGTTAGTTTGAGATAAGCGGAGGATATGCTTCATGGGTGTTGGAGGTGTTCTGAAAGATGAATATGAGAATATACTATGGGCATTTTCAAGTCCAATCGGCACAGCGGATTCAAATGAGGTGGAGGTAAGAGCATTACTTTAGGAATTAAGATTGGTTGTTCCCTCCCTGAAAAACCACTTAATTGTAGAGGGGGGCTCCCTCAATGTCATCAAATGGCTAAAGAGAAACCATGATATCCATTATAGATTCTGTAAGCCCAATGGTTTCCACCTTGGCAATCTTCTATATTTTGAAGATTCCAAACACAAGTTGATTTGTGTTGTATTTCTAATGTGTTGGAGATTCAAGCAATCAAACACAAACGTCAAGGACATTGCATGGATCGTAGCATGAACCAAATGGAGAAGATCATTTGAAGCCAAAGAAAGTTGAAGACTTGGTGTATTTCAAGAAGACCTTGTGAAGCCAAAAGAATGAAAGAGATGATCCATGGTGACAATGAAGACTTGAAGAGATGAAGATATTGAAGAAATCGAGTATTTGTCAAGTCTTAGAATGTAAAAGCCCAAGCCTTAGTTTAATACCTATAAGAAGACCAAGGAGCACTTAACAAGGTTTAAACATACTTTATTAGAGTCCCAAAACATGATAAGTATCTTGGGAAAAGCCCTAGAGAACACACCCGAAAGATAGAAATGATTGACACTTACTTAGTAGTTCACTTAGTGACCACAGACCTTAATTTGATAATAATTGGTCCTAAACATTTTCAAATATTTTTTAAAATATTTAATAGAAAGATATCATCATTTTCATTCGAATAGAGTATAAGAACATTAAAATCCGATAAGAAACGAGGGAGATATGAATTTTACAAAACGAGCTGAAAAACTTCTTTTTGCTGAAATTCCAGCAGGCCTTCGGCGGGCTTCCGGTCGACCGTCGTAGTACGCTGGAAATAGCCGTTGGGGCACAACGGCTAGTTCTAAAAGTTGCGCAGAATTACAGTTTTGCCCCTGTAACGGCTAGTTTTGACCGTAGGCTATATATGAGTTTCCTAAGCCTCCAAACTAGATTTTCACACACCAAAACTTCATTGGAACATATCTAAGTGTGAGGAAACCTCCTTGAGTCTCTTGTGAGCTATTTGGTAAGGATTGAGCATAGGATTTCATTGTATATCTTTGAGAATTGTTTTGTGAGCACTTGAGAGATTGATCTTGCCTTTGAAGAGGCATTTGCATTTTCATTTTTTTTATTATACTTGTAAACGACGAGTGGTGGAAGAGATGCAGAGCCATCTCTCCAGGGCGAGTGTAGGAGATGCAGAGCCTTTTCCAGAGCAAGTGTTGGAGACGCGGAGCTTTCTCGGGATTGTAATTGGGTTGATTCCCCTCCATTAAGGGAATCGAATTAGTGAAGCCGCCAAGATTCATGGTGGAGTGGACGTAGGCCTTGGTGTGGATCCTTGGACCGAACCACTTAAAAATCTGGTGCACTCTTTCTATCTCTTCTCTATCCTTTGTGCATGTATTTTTATCTTCCATGTGCTTGAATGTTTATATTTGTCATTGTTTTTTAGCTTCCGCATTTATTTTTAGCAAAAGTTTTTAAAACCCAATTCACCCACCTCTTGGGTTGCCATCACCCATGGGTTTTCAGATTCTTACATTGGTTTTCAAGACTTGGTCAGCAATCACAGTTTCTCATGTCAAAAGATCAGCCAATAGGAAGGCTAATAGGATGGTAAGGGAGGGCACTTCCAAAATTGGATTAGCTCTTTATGATCACTTGCCTCCTTAATGGATCCTTAGTTCCATCTCCGGAAGTCATCTTTTTCTTGTGTTTGTTCTTTCCGTTCTCTTATTCGTATTGGCTTTTGGCCATCTTCTTCGCGTGCTTTCCTGTTTCTTTAATAAAATTCTACCATTTTAAAAAAATGCATCATGGCTGCCCAATGATTGGTTGTAGGCCAATGAAGGAGCTAGCATACCTTGTTGACAGAAAATGGTATGTCGGGACGAGTGAGGGAGAGATATTGGAGTGCGTCAACAGTGCTTCGGCAGGTTGTGACATCAGGTAAAGCAGTATCATTGAATCGAGAGTGTGAGAGATGAGCTCATAGGTGTGGAGCAGGGTTTCGCACTGTCCATATGAGTGCATTTAAGGAGATCAAGGATGTTCCGACTTTGGGATAAGACAAGGCCCCGGTGTAAGTCGTGGACTTCAATGGCGAGGAAGAAGTGGAGTGGGCAGGGATTTTTTATGGCAAATTCAGATCCGAGCTGACCAAGTAGCTGTTGAAGAGCAGAGTTGCTGTTAGCTGACAATATAATGTCACCAATAGGAAGATAACCGCCCATTGGGCACAAAAGATGAAGAGAGAGAGAGAGAGAGAGAGGAGTCGCTGCGAGATCCAATAAAGCCAATCCCAAAGAGATATCGACTCAAACGAGATAGTGCAAGAGAGAGAATGGTTTGAATCGTAGTGGGTTTTACAACTGGACTGAATGTCACAGTTTAATCTAGGACTTGTTGTTGAGTGAACCCTTTAGAAACAAGGCGGGCCTTGTAGCGTTCGACCGAGCCGTTAGCACAAGGCTTTATCCGATAATCCGAAAAACCCACTTGCAACCAACGACATTATGACGACGTTTTCGGGTACAAGGGTCCAAGTTTGATTGAAAGCATTTACTTCGTCGGCCGTAGTAGTTCCCTATTCAGACAATTTCGAAGCCTGTGAGTAATATGCTAGTTCCATGGAAGCATCCTGGGTTGCAAGGAGAGCCACTGGGTAACGAGATGCAAGAAGAGCTTTTGGACGAGATATGCCATTTTTCGAACGAGTAGTCATAGGATGAGTGTTTGTAGATGAGGGGATTGGTGAAGGGACAGAGAGGGACGGCTAAGATCCACCTCAGTGTTAATGGGATCACCGGCAAGCGCACTTGAGGCATTAGGAGATGAAGCGAGGGATGCAGGTTCAGGGGAAGTGGGGTGGGTGGTGACTTGAGCAAGAGGAGAAGGTGAAGGAGGGGTTTGGAATTAAAAGGATGGGTGGGGGAGTATGGGGGTCGTAAGAATAGGAATTTTTCATTGACATGGTTGATTTTTCATTAACTCAGTGTTTCAAAGAAGTTTTTGATTGACTTCGTACTTGGGCAAGTCGATGATTGACTGGCAGAATTTTAAGGCAGTGCTCTTTTTAGACAATGACTTGGGGGCTTATCTGAGAACGACAACACTAACAATGTCAATCTTGTTAGTGTTGCCTCACGATCTTTCCGTAATTTTTTTATGACATAGGGTATCCCCACCCCATTTTAGGGTGGGACTAATCCCTATGGATGCGTGCAATCACCAGTAAACCACTTGCATTGGGTTTACTACGGGGGATTCAACCTCGTGTCACTGGGGAGCATACCCATGTCTTTAAGCCAAAGAGCCACACGTGTTTGGGTCAAACCCAGAGTCTAATTTGTTTACACAATGACCAGAGAATCTAATATGTGGAAGAGCTTGGATTTCCATTAATAATCCTTTGGCAGAGTTGGGTCTGTTTCTTACTTGGAAGCATGGAGCTCGAATATCATATGTATATATGCAAAAGAGTCCCAAAGGACCATGCGTCTAAGGATTAGCATTGCCAGCCACTGCCTCATTGCTGGAATCATACTCATCTTCACTCATTTATTCGTCACTGGATTGCTCCTTGGGTGCTGCCCCGACATCGGGCTTAGCGTACTTTTCACAATATTCTTTGACTCTGCTCATGCATCATCATCACGTCAGCCTCTCCATTAATTGGATAGATGGATTACAATACAAAACGCTATTGATGGAGATTTATGGGTGTTAGTTTGGCAGATTTGTTTTTTGAAAGTTGACAATTTTATTAATATTGGCTGGGACAAGTTGTCCCATCCATGTTACAAAAAGGATCCAAGATCCGAGAACATTTCTTTAAGGAGTTACAAAGATCTAACAACTAACAATTCATCCCTTAAGGCTCCTTCTTTAGCTAATCCATCCGCTTCCTCATTTGCTGATCTCCGCTCGTACTCAATTTTGGGTTCAACAACCTTATAAGATTAAGAGCTTCGGTTATCACGTCTTGAAGGTGCCAAGGCCCTTTGGAGGTACCCGAAGCCCAACCCACCGCATTTGTCGAATCCCCTTCTACTATTAGAGGTCCCAGATTATTTTCATATGCCCATCGCAAACCAAAAAGAAGAGCCTTGATTTCCGCCTCATTCACATCACAAGTTCCGGCTGGGCCCGAGAAAGACATAATCGTAGTTTGTTTATCGTCCTTGATTAAGCCCCAAATTCCTGCCCTCCCCGGGTTCCCTAACGATCTTCCGTCGAAGTTGAGTTTGAGCCACCCACTTGGTGGAGCTAGGGCTGGCAACGGGGCGGGTCGGGGCCGGATGTTGGGGTCCCCTACTCCTTCCCCTCTGCGGGGAATTTTCCTGCTCCCCTTCCCCTCCCCACTGCGGGGATGGTGGGGAATCCCCCTCCCCTCCCCACGGGGAATATCTAATCCCCATCCCCGCCCCGCATCCTTCGGGGACAATCACTTTACTTTCTCACTTTACTTTGTTAAATGTTAGGTTTAAAACTAAAGATTTGCTAGGGACAATCACTTCAGGCATGTTGCGGCTTGGCTGTTGCATGTGAGAGTAGCCACACAACCCACATAGGCTAAGATTTTGTCTTATTCATTTTATTAACATGGGGACAAAGGTGGTTGCTCTCAGATTCATTTAATTGATCAATAGTCCCTAGCAGATCCCTAATTCCCAATCCCACTTGCCAAAAAGTACTGTACGTGCCACACCATAGGAAGATCCAAACCGTCCATTTGATGGGCACACCATACTCCCATAGGCATAGGATGATCCAAACCTTCCACTTGATGAGCACATTGTAGGATAATCCAAACTGTCCATTTGATGGGCCACAACGTAAATAGGTTGTGGCCTAAAAATCATTTCCATAGGATAATCCCAACCCTCTGATCTATAGAGGAATTGCATATTATGGTACCTTCTATAGATCAGAGGGTTGCAATCATCCTATGGAAATGATTTTTGGGCCGCAATGTATTTACGTTGTGGCCCATCAAATGGACGGTTTGGATGATCTATGGTGTGGCCTGTAAAGTACTTTTAAATTGTAGCCTATCAAATGGACGGTTTGGATCATCCTATGGTGTAGCCCATACATTACTTTTTGAAAAATAATGGACTATACGAGCGCACACCATATAAAATCTCATCACTCATCAGGGAGATGTTGCCTTTATTTGGGGGAGGGAGATTTTCTAAGAATTTAATGTTGCCTTACAGTGATGGTTCGATGGAGAGATTTTAGGGATTTCTAAGGGTAATATACTAATATAATGAGGGACAATGCCCAATGGATTATGGGTAAAAGAAAACATAAAAAGCTATTTCAGGGACAAAACTGTACTAATGGAAATTATGAAAATTTTGGGGGAATCTTGTAGATATGTTTTGATCCAAGGGCTTTCTAGTAGTTTTCCCAAAAAAAAAAAAACACTTAAAAAAATACAAGAAAAAAATGGCATTAATGCGGGGCGGGGGCGGGGCGAACTCCATCCCCTTCTCCGCACCGGGGAATTTTTTAAATCCCCTTCCCCTTCCCCTTCCCCTTCCCCACTCAAATCGGGGAATCCCCTCCCCAAGCGAAGCGGGGCGGGGCGGATCCCCGCTTTTCCGGGTGAAATTGCCAGCCCTAGGTGGAGCCATCCATTTTGATTTAGGTTTAATTCGGATTGCTCTATCCCAAATGATAGCCCACCAATTTCTTCTTAGGTCCCCCACCTCATAGGTAATTTCTTTTTATTCTTGGCCCATGCAATAAGTTCTACCTTGATATCCGTCGCCAATCGCCCCAAAGACCTACTTTGATCTTGAAAGATACGCCTGTTTCGTTCCTTCAATATGTTCCATACAATAGCATAGAGGAAAGTGGCCCATAATAATTTTCCTATTTCCCCAAATGGCCCGCCTCGCCAGTAGATCAGAGGCTAGCTAATTGAACTTGGACACATCCCAAAAGTGCCAATTGGCCTCAGCCATAATTGATACGAGAAGGGACAGTGTAGCATCAAATGATCCAGAGTTTCTTCGTCTTGGTGACAGAGGACACAAATACTTGCAAGGCTGAAGTGTCTTCTTTTTAGGCGATCACAAGTATTTATTTTCTTATGCACCAAAGTCCACCCGAAGGCCACCACTCTTGGTGGAGCTAGCGATTTCCAGATACGCCTCTTGTCCGATTTCCGATCTGCATTTAGTTCCGCAAAGAAAGACCTAGCCGTGAATACACCATTAGGCTCTAGTGCCCATATTTGCTCGTTATCTATAGTTTTAGAACAATACACCGATTGTAGCTGCAAGAGAAGCCGTTGGAGGTCCTATATTTCCTCATCTTTAAGGTTTCTTCGTAAGCGGATATCCCCAAATCCTTTTCCAAACTGTCCTTCTCGAATGAAGTAGTCCACCACCGTTGCCTCTCAATTGACCGCAATCTGAAATAGCCTCAAGTATTCTACAGAAAGCACCACTTTACCGCACCAAAGGTCTTGCCAGAATTTTACCTCCGTGCCCTTACCCACTTTGTATCAAATTTTCTGATCAAAATCATCTTTGACCGAGCAAATAGATTTCCAAGAACCCAACCCCTTTTCCACTTGCCAGTTTTTTAATGTTCCTATCCTCCTTTCCTTTCCCATATTTTGAGTCAACCACACGGTCCCAAAGAGCCATCTTTTCATTTCCATATCGCCAAAGCCATTTTTCTAGTAGGGATTTGTTACGTAACCTTAGCTTCCCAATTCCCAACCCTCCATCTCTTTTGGATTTGGTTACCCTATCCCAGTTCATTAGGTGCCTTAGTTTCTTAGACTTAAAAAGGCTGTGGTTCGTTTTGGGTTGAGACAGTGTGGTGTGGAACATACCATGTTTAGTCGCCGATCGTCAGCTGGCCACGTTGTACTTGTAGTCTATGTGGATGATATAGCTGTGATTGGCGATGATGCTGCAGGATATTCAGGAGTTTAAACCTTTCTGAAGGAGTTTCATATAAAAGACTTGGGAAAACTTCTGTACTTCTTGGGTATTGAAGTGGCCAAGTCTTCTCATGGTATCACAGTTTCTCAATTTAAGTATACTCGAGTTACTTGATGAAACTGGGTTGTTGGGTGCGAGACCAGTTAACAATGAGGATAGGCATGTGGTAATTCCAGCCTTATCCTCCACACACCGCAATGATAGGGACTCTCGCTGGGTCCGTGAAAATTGACATAGAACTCCTGCATGTCGTCATTGATCATCTCTACCGTGTAATCGATCATCATTAGTTTCATTTTTTTTTTGAATGGTAACTCATTATTAGTTTCATCAGGTCCATTTCTTGGCATTTGCTTTTTGAAGACATGATTGTGTACTATCTCTTTGTTCTTTTCTTTCCCCCCCCCCCCCCCCCGCGCTTGAGTTCTTTGAGACGGAAAATGTATAAAAGGGGAGCTGGGTTTTTCAGAAGTTGAAGAAAGGAGAGATTTGCTTTTAGAGGCCTTCAAACAAGAATGAGAGGAAGAGGGAGAAAATGACAAATTTCTGTTGGGGATGAAAATTTTGTTAAAATAAATTATCTCTACGTTATTACGATTATTCCATCGTACTTAGGATATAGTGCTATTGTTTGTTCTCCAAATCCTAGTTTTCTCCTCCTCTTTCTTTCCTCTCTTTCGCCCTTTATTCTTCTGTTTGTGCAGGCTAAAGGGTTGTTTAATCATTTAAGAAAATGAGTGGAAGTGCCTACATTTATGGGTGGCGAGACCAGACTCCTTATGGCTATATTGATGGCTCAAAAAATCTACAATGACAAGATTCCACCAATATATTTCATTGTTGAGAATGTACTGAAGCTTCTTGGAATTTCTTTCAGGATGACACTCAAAGATGCAAATTTAAGGAGAAAACGATACCATGTCTCAATGTATTTGCAAAGGCAATTATAAAAAAATTATACTAATGATTCATGTTTCCTCGTCATGTGCAAGTGACCCCAGTAGATAAAATATAGGGCAAATTATTAAAAAAATGTATACTTTTAGTTATATTGTGAATAAAGGGCAAAGATTTCAAAATAAGGAAAGAGGAGCAGTCAGGTACGGTCATGGAGGGGAAATGACAAGATTACCCTCATGTGTTAAAAACAAGGCTTTTACCCATCTTTCTCACCGTTCTCTCTCTTTCTTCTTTCTCCCGTTCGCCTGAAATTTCACATTTCTCGTCGGTACGCACATATTTGTCGCCGGAATCAGTCCCTTTGCCGCCGGAATTCTTCCCCTTGTCGTCGGAAATTGTGGTGCAATCCTGAGAAGGTATTTTTGAAATCTATACAGTTAGAGTTTCAACTTTTTTCATTTTCTTGTGGAGGGGTTGGATCTGAAACACTTGGAACCAAATGTAACAGTCTCGAAACCTCTCACGTCACATATCCGATTAAAAGAGGATACCCATGTTTCCCAATTATAAAGGCAAAGTGAGAGAGTCGGTGGGGGATCTGTGACCGTGTGTGTGAGGGTTTTTGAGAAAACCCAAAAAGGGAAAAAAATGGGCTGTTGGTGGGTGTTGACGTTTTAGCAAAAACGTTAAAAGGAAGAAAGAAAGAGAGAGGGAAGAGAAGAAGAAGAAGAAAAAGACAACAAGGGTTTTTCTTGGGTGCTCTTTTTGGAGGTTTTGTGCGGAATCAAAACCCATTTTTTTTTACCGTTTCTTCTTGAAGCTTTTCACCGCACCGTTGAATCCTCTCGTTGCACGGAGACTTCGTTAGGATTTGGGCTTCTTCGAGTTGAAGATCGAAGTGGGTAATTTTTTGTGAGAAAGTGGGTTTCGTTGTTTGCAACGAGGTAACCTTTTATATCTCTTATTTCTTGTATGGTCTCAAGTTTCGGGTGAGAACTTGAGAAAGAGACGTTGTATTACTTATTTGATTAGTGGATATTTCGTCGGTTTCGCCCCGTGGTTTTTCCCTCTTCGTTAGAGGGTTTTCCACGTAAATCTTTGTGTTCTCTTGTGTGATTACTCTCTTGATTGTTTAGTGTTCTTTTATCCACATATTTATTTGCTTTGTAATTTAAGTGGGTTTTCTTTGGCAAAAAACCCAACAAGTGGTATCAAAGCCGTGGTTGTTTGGAAGCATAGTTGTCTGTGTGGATTGAGATGGAGAGTTCTTCAGGAACTATGATAAAGTTGACTGGATCAAATTGGATGATTTGGAAACTCAAAGATGGAGGATATTCTATTTTGTAAGGATTTGCATGAACCCATTGAAGGTGATAAGGCCAAGGCAACTGGCATGTCTGATAAGGATTGGCAAAAATTGAATAGAAAGGTTGTTGGACATATTAGGCAATGGTTAGTTGACAGTGTGTTCCATCATGTGTCTAATGAAACATCTGCACGTTCGCTTTGGACAAAGTTGGAGACAGTGTGTTCCATCATGGTTCCGACGTAGAAAATGTGGTTCGGTAATGGTTCCGACGTAGAAAATGTGGTTCCGTAGTGGTTTCGGGTTATAAAATGTGGTTCCTTACTGGTTCCGTTGTGAAAAATGTGGTTCCCTAATGGTTTCGGGGTGAAAAATGTGGTTCCGTAATGGTTCCGCCGTAGAAAATGTGGTTCCCTAGTGGTTCCGTGTTGAAAAATGTGGTTCTCTAATGGTTTCGAGGTATAAAATGTGGTTCTGTAATGGTTCTGCCATAGAAAATGTAGTTCCGTAGTGGTTTCGGCTTATACAATGTGGTTCCCTAGTGGTTGCGGGGTGAAAAATGTGGTTCCCTCATGGTTTCGGGGTGAAAAATGTGGTTCCGTAATGGTCCGCCGTAGAAAATGTGGTTCCGTAGTGGTTTCGGGTTATAAAATGTGGTTCCCTACTGGTTCCGTGTTGAAAAATGTGGTTCTCTAATGGTTTCGAGGTATAAAATGTGGTTCTGTAATGGTTCCGCCATATAAAATGTAGTTCCGTAGTGGTTTCGGCTTATACAATGTGGTTCCCTAGTAGTTGCGGGGTGAAAAATGTGGTTCCCTCATGGTTTCGGGGTGAAAAATGTGGTTCCGTAATGGTTCCGCCGTAGAAAATGTGGTTCCGTAGTGGTTTCGGGTTACAAAATGTGGTTCCCTAGTGGTTCTGTGTTGAAAAATGTGGTTCTCTAATGGTTTCGAGGTATAAAATGTGGTTCTGTAATGGTTCCGCCATAGAAAATGTAGTTCCGTAGTGGTTTCGACTTATACAATGTGGTTCCCTAGTGGTTGCGGGGTGAAAAATGTGGTTCCCTCATGGTTTCGGGGTGAAAAATGTGGTTCCGTAATGGTTCCGCCGTAGAAAATGTGGTTCCGTAGTGGTTTCGGGTTATAAAATGTGGTTCCCTAGTGGTTCCGTGTTGAAAAATGTGGTTCTCTAATGGTTTCGAGGTATAAAATGTGGTTCTGTAATGGTTCCGCCATAGAAAATGTAGTTCCGTAGTGGTTTCGGCTTATACAATGTGGTTCCCTAGTGGTTGCGGGGTGAAAAATGTCTGTAATGGTTCCGACGTAGAAAATGTGGTTCCGTAGTGATTTCGGCTTATAAAATGGGCATCCTTCTGGGTTCCGAGGTGAAGAAGGTGGTTCAGTAATGGTTTCAGGGTGAAAAATGTGGTTCCGTAATGGTTCCGACGAAGAAAATGTTGTTCCGTACTGGTTTCGGCTTATAAAATGTGGTTCCCTAGTGGTTCCGGGGTGAAAACTGTGGTTCTCTAATGGTTTCGGGGTGAAAAATGTAGTTCTGTAATGGTTCCGACGTAGAAAATGTGATTTCGTATTGGTTTCGGCTTATAAAATGTGGTTCCCTACTGGTTCCATTGTGAAAAATGTGGTTCCCTATTGGTTTCGGGGTGAAAAATGTGGTTCCGTAATGGTTCCGCCATAGAAAATGTGGTTCCGTAGTGGTTTCGGGTTATAAAATGTGGTTCCCTACTATTTCCGTTGTGAAAAATATGGTTCCGTAATGATTTCGAGGTGAAAAATGTGGTTCCGTAATGGTTCCGTCTTAGAAAATGTGGTTTCGTAGTGGTTTCGGGTTATAAAATGTGGTTCCCTACTGGTTCCGTTGTGAAAAATGTGGTTCCGTAATGGTTCCGCCTTAGAAAATGTGGTTCCGTAGTGGTTTCGGCTTATACAATGTGGTTCCGTACTGGTTCCGGTTGAAAAATGTGGTTCCCTAATGGGTTCGAGGTATAAAATGTGGTTCCCTAATGGGGTGAAAACTGTGGTTTCCTAATGGTTTCGGGGTGAAAAATGTAGTTCTGTAATGGTTCCGAAGTAGAAAATGTGGTTCCGTACTGGTTTCAACTTATAAAATGTGGTTCCCTATTGAATCCGGGGTGAAAACTATGGTTCCCTAATGGTTTCGCGGTGAAAAATGTAGTTATGTAATGGTTCCGCCATAAAAAATGTGGTTCCGTAGTGGTTTCGGCTTAAAAAATGTGGTTCCCTAGTGGTTCCGGGGTGAAAACTGTGGTTCCCTAATGGTGAAAAATGTAGTTCGGTAATGGTTCCGACATAGAAAAAGGGGTTCCGTATTGGTTCGGCTTATTAAATGTGGTTCCCTACTGGTTCCATTCTAAAAAATGTGGTTCCCTAATGGTTTCGGGGTATAAAATGTGGTTCCCTAGTGGTCTCGGGTTGAAAAATGTGGTTCCCTAATGTTTTCGAGGTATAAAATGTGGTTCCGTAATGGTTCCGCCATAGAAAATGTGGTTCCGTAGTGGTTTCGGCTTATAAAATGTGCTTCCCTAGTGGTTGCGGGGTGAAAAATGTGGTTCCCTAATGGTTTCGTTGTGAAAAATGTGTTTCCGTAATGGTTCCGACGTAGAAAATGTGGTTCCGTAGTGGTGTGGACTTATAAAATGGGCATCCCACTGGTGTAGAGTTGAAAAATGTTTTTCCCTAATGGTTTCGAGGTCTAAAATGTGGTTCCGTAATGGTTCCGCCATAGAAAAGGTGGTTCCCTAGTGCTTTCGGCTTATAAAATTTGATTACCTAGTGGTTCCGTTGTGAAAAATGTGGTTCCCATGGTTTCAGGGTGAAAATGTGGTTCTGTAATGGTTCCGACGTTGAAAAAGTGGTTCCGTAGTGGTTTCGGCTTAGAAAATGTGCTTACCTACTGGTTCCGTTGTGAAAAATGTGCTTACCTACTGGTTCCGTTGTGAAAAATATGGTTCCCTAATGGTTTCGGGGTGTAAAATGTGGTTCCATAATGGTTTCGGGTGTAAAATGTGGTTCCGTAATGGATCCGCCTTAGAAAATGTGGTTCCGTAGTGGTTTCGCCTTATAAAATGTGCTTCCCTAGTGGTTGCGGTGTGAAAAAAGTGGTTCCCTAATGGTTTCGGGGTGCAAAATGTGTTTCCGTAATGGTTCCGACGTAGAAAATGTGGTTCCCTACTGGTTTCGGCTTATAAAATGTGGTTACCTACTGGTCCCGTTGTGAAAAATGTGATTCCCTAATAGTTTCGGTGTGAAAAATGTGGTGTCGTAATGGTTCTGCCATAGAAAATGTGGTTCCGTAGTGGTTTCGGCTTATACAATGTGGTTCGAAAAGTGTAATAGTTATGTTTTGGTCCAATTAATATGATAAGTGTACTAATAATGGTTCTGATCGAAACAGGGTGTGCAAAAATGGTGGAAAACAGGGCTTCTTTTATGTTACACGTTGATGGGTACTTGAAGGATGAAGTATCATTCGAATATATTGGCGGGACGAAAATGTGTTTAACTGTGAATCGCCATATAAATTTTCTGGAATTTCAGTCTCTAATTCACCAAAGGATTGGGACCACTGGATGTCGCGTGTCATTATCTATAAAATGTCGATATGTCATGGATCCATATCAAATCGTGTTATGCGACATTCGAAATGATCATGACCTAGGTATGGTGATGATGGTTTTTGAGAATAGCCTCTTTAATTCTATCAGCCTGTACATACGTAAAGAGTACAGAGTTGGAGAAATTATATCTGCACCCATGAAGAGGTAAAATATTACGTCAGCTGGACTTTGGCATTCTTTAAATTCTCATTCCATTAGAATATTATCTCATGTGGAAATTTTCATTGCTCAGAAATGTAGTTCAGATAAATGAACATTATGAAGCTTCTACTCCAATCGAACCTGCTTTGAGTCCCAAAAATAATTCCGTTCGTGCAGTGTCAGCAACACCTATTGCAGCTGAAGCTCCCAGCAAACGAAGACGACATGGCGAAGGACATACCAACAATAGGTACTATCCGTGTATTGAATTGTGATTCCATTGATGAATTTATGATTCCATTATTGTTACTCTAATTGTTGATCGGGTTGGCAGATATTCAGTAGACTTGGATGAAGATTATGAGGATCCAATTTTTAATGAGACAGAGGAAGATACAACTGAACATAAGAGCACTTCCATGTAATAAATTAAAGAAATTATATTTAGTTGGGAGGTTATATTTTTCTCTCATTGAATTTCATTCTAACCCAGTCCTTTCCTTACCATACAGGCACGATGCACGGTTGTTAGCCCAAGGGTTCAACAAGTACTCCTATTGAATTGTTTTGATGATTAACAAACTAAATTTGTTTTAAAGGTTTTATACACTAATGATTTCCATTGGCAAAGTTATAATGTTCACAGTGTACCATCCTCAAGAGTGCATGACAAGGTTGAACTCAAGGTTGAACTCGAGGTTGAACTCAAGCACAAGAATGACAAATCAACTCAAGCATCAATGGAGTTGAGTGAAGACATGTCAAAGCCTCTACAAGGTGCCAACAAGATTGAAGACCAAGTAAATTTAGAATGTAAATGGTCCTCAATGTTTAGTCTAGGTCTATGGCACAAAGGAGAGTTAAAATCAACCTAGATAGAATTTAATGGGTTTGTGAATGTTCATAGTGGTGTCTCAACATTGTTGGACCCTCATGACACTCCATTTATCTTGAAAAATCAAAGTTCCAAAAGCCCAAACAAAATCAGCAAAATATAAGGAAAATCTGCTGGCCGTAGGCTTCTCGGAACTCCGAGAATATTCTCGGAGCTCCGAGCTCGGAACTCCGAGAAAATTCTCGGAACTCCGAGAATTGTTCCAGGTTCAAATAAATAGCCGCTCGGAGCTCCGAGCCCGGAGTCCGAGACGACCGTTGGGGTGCGAATATTTTGTGATTTTTTGTCCCCTCTATTTATATGAACCTAGAAACTCTTGGGTTTTCTACCCAAGGACATTACAAAGATTTCAAGAGCACAAAAAGTCATTTGTTCTCCTTCTCTTGAAGATCTTCACTCTCCATCTCTCTCTTGTGCCATTTACCTTAGATTATTCTTGAGAGACCTTAGGACCTTCACTTGTTCAATCTTGTTCTTGTGAGAGTGAGTGAGCTTTACCTTAAATTAGCCTATCTAGAGGCAAGCAAGCTTTTTCATTTCATCTTCTTTGTATTTGGCACAAAGGGCGCCGTAGAAGACCCTTGGAGCGTAGAGCTCGATTTGTACAAGGCGGAAGGAACGCCGTATTTAAGTTCCTTGGAGAAGATAGTGGAATCCTCAAGGAGAGTAACTTGAGAAGAGTGGAGTAGGTCTTGAGATAAGACCGAACCACTATAAAAATCTTGGTGTCAAAGCTTCTTTGCCTCTTCACCTCTTCTTGTGTGGTAAGTTTTCACTATTGCTTTGAATACTATTTTTGATTTCCTATTCAATCTAAAACTAGTGCAATCTAAGTTTTTAAAATTCTTAAAATTTGAAAAGAAACCCAATTCACCCCCTCTTGGGTTGCTAAGTGGAATTTCACTTGGTATCAGAGCGGAAGAAGGCAAAGGCAAAGGCTGTAGCGGCTGAGGTTGTGCCTAACTCATTTTTTACTGGGGATAAAGCCAAGAAACTCTGGGCCGACATCGGCACTAGGGGCATCCTCACCGGCAGGTACATTGATCCTCCTGTCCTTCAAAATTTCGACTTACAGGCCAAATTTGATGCCCTTCACTGGACATCCATCCTACACCTCAATGAACCAGTATACCCTCGATTGGTGCGTCTCTTCTACGCCAATCTCACAATTTCTCCTTCCTTCTTCAAAATTGAATCCAAAATCAAGAAAACAGTGATCAAACTCAACTATCACACCTTTGCCACTCTTCTTGGGATCAGCTTTGATGGCCTCACCCACTATTTCTGGCCGGAAGATGGGACCCATTCACTTGATGATATCGATCATGACACGGTCTATGGTAGGATTACGCGGAACTACCACTCTGGTATGCCCGTCCAATCCGCCGACCTCATTCCGGTAGCGCGTATGCTTCACAACTTTATGTACCACATCTTCATCCCTCGTGGTGGGATGCGTGAAGCCCTCAGACCCTTAGAGGCCTATCTTATCTACAGCATTCTCGAGGGCCGCCAGCTTTGTCTGCCGTACATCATGTTTCGCTACATGTTTCAGACCCCTGGCCGATACCGCTCTTCGTTGCCCTATGGCATGGTCCTCACCCGTGTCTTCCGTCACTTTGGCATCACCTTGGATGGTGAACTGACCATGACTCCGACTGCCCCGTTTGATGAGCAGACCTTTAACCGCATGGCTTTGAATCAAGTAGCGGTTGACGATGCTCCTGCCGCTGGAGGCGGCTACGAAGCCGATGCTCAGGCTGCACCGGCCCCGCAGCCATCACAGGATACATCTTCATACTGCACTCGCCAGGATTTGGCTCAGATGCAGGAGGCTATTGAACGATCCATGGCCTCACAATTTGCGCAGCTATCTACCCATGTTGACTCTGAGATCTCTGCTCGCTTCCAGACCATGACTACCCACGTTGATGAGCAGTGGGCCGCTTATTATCGCTACCTCTCCGGTGACCAGTGGGGCCAGGCGCCGGGCAGCTCTTCTCATCAGCCACCGCCTCCTCCGCCTCAGTAGATGGCTCGAGTTCTCTAATGCTCAGATTTCTATTTCTATTCGGTGTATCTATCTGTTTCTGTTGTGTATCGATAGTCTTTGGACTATCCGCTGGTTGTATGGATCTTTTTTTTGGGATGTTTTAGGTTTATCTACATCTGTCGCCATTATGCTGTGTCATGAATGCTATGTATGCTGACCGATTGTATGCACTTTTCTGTATGCCATTTCACATCCTCTATATATATCTCTATGTTTCATTCTTTTTGCTTGCATACCATGTATTATGCCTACTCTCTTTATCGCATTTCATGTTCCTTGTTCATTTGCTCTCACCTACCCTCACTCCTTTTGTTCCACCTTTTTGGTGATGACAAAAGGGGGAGAATATTTGAGCTCCCAATGCATATATTAAGGGGGAGCAAAGCTCTATGCTTAAAATGTTGCAATCAAATTTTCATCCTTAAAGTAATGCCTTAAATGTTCAATTAAATCAAACTCTTAGGGGGAGCCCAAAGTGTTTTATTCATCCCTAAAGGGGAGCTCCTACCCTAAAACAAATTATGTTTGTCATCATCAAAAAGGGGGAGATTGTTAGCCCAAGGGTTCAACAAGTACTCCTATTGAATTGTTTTGATGATTAACAAACTAAATTTGTTTTAAAGGTTTTATACACTAATGATTTCCATTGGCAAAGTTATAATGTTCACAGTGTACCATCCTCAAGAGTGCATGACAAGGTTGAACTCAAGGTTGAACTCGAGGTTGAACTCAAGCACAAGAATGACAAATCAACTCAAGCATCAATGGAGTTGAGTGAAGACATGTCAAAGCCTCTACAAGGTGCCAACAAGATTGAAGACCAAGTAAATTTAGAATGTAAATGGTCCTCAATGTTTAGTCTAGGTCTATGGCACAAAGGAGAGTTAAAATCAACCTAGATAGAATTTAATGGGTTTGTGAATGTTCATAGTGGTGTCTCAACATTGTTGGACCCTCATGACACTCCATTTATCTTGAAAAATCAAAGTTCCAAAAGCCCAAACAAAATCAGCAAAATATAAGGAAAATCTGCTGGCCGTAGGCTTCTCGGAACTCCGAGAATATTCTCGGAGCTCCGAGCTCGGAACTCCGAGAAAATTCTCGGAACTCCGAGAATTGTTCCAGGTTCAAATAAATAGCCGCTCGGAGCTCCGAGCCCGGAGTCCGAGACGACCGTTGGGGTGCGAATATTTTGTGATTTTTTGTCCCCTCTATTTATATGAACCTAGGAACTCTTGGGTTTTCTACCCAAGGACATTACAAAGATTTCAAGAGCACAAAAAGTCATTTGTTCTCCTTCTCTTGAAGATCTTCACTCTCCATCTCTCTCTTGTGCCATTTACCTTAGATTATTCTTGAGAGACCTTAGGACCTTCACTTGTTCAATCTTGTTCTTGTGAGAGTGAGTGAGCTTTACCTTAAATTAGCCTATCTAGAGGCAAGCAAGCTTTTTCATTTCATCTTCTTTGTATTTGGCACAAAGGGCGCCGTAGAAGACCCTTGGAGCGTAGAGCTCGATTTGTACAAGGCGGAAGGAACGCCGTATTTAAGTTCCTTGGAGAAGATAGTGGAATCCTCAAGGAGAGTAACTTGAGAAGAGTGGAGTAGGTCTTGAGATAAGACCGAACCACTATAAAAATCTTGGTGTCAAAGCTTCTTTGCCTCTTCACCTCTTCTTGTGTGGTAAGTTTTCACTATTGCTTTGAATACTATTTTTGATTTCCTATTCAATCTAAAACTAGTGCAATCTAAGTTTTCAAAATTCTTAAAATTTGAAAAGAAACCCAATTCACCCCCTCTTGGGTTGCTAAGTGGAATTTCAACGGTTCAGTAGGGATTTTCATAGTGATATGCATGTTAATGATGCCATTTGCGAGGATGGTAATGAGGACTTTGATAAGGACAATGACGACTTTGATGAGGACGATGACAGCCGATTCAGAGAAGAGCAGGATGGTGTAGATGATCAGGATAGTTTAGATAACATTATCGGGGACGAGGATGGTGTAGATAACATTATCGGAGACCAGGATGGTGTACATAACATTATCGGCGACCCGTTCGGTAATACGTATACAAGGGAGCCGATGGAAGTAGATGAAATGGTTGTGGATGAATTAAATGTGGGGAGAATAGGACTTGAGGAGTTCAAGGTGGGGGGAATCTTCCCGAATTTTAAAGTATTTAAGAACAAAGTTAGAGAGTATGCAATTGATAGGCGTTTTGTATTCGTCCCAGTAGACTCAAAACCTACAAAGTATGCTGTTAGATGCAAGAATGGAAGTTGTCCTTTCAGAATTACTGGGACAAATTACCTAGATTCTGTCAGGGTGAACAGGTTTGTGCCAGAGCATACATGCTTAAGTACGATGAGTGGTAATGATCATCCCCTTGCCACAGCATCTTGGGCAGCTGAAACCTGCCTAGGGTTATTTCCCCGTCCAGGAGACGTGACACCTAGTTTGATAAGAGCATACGTCAAGGATAAGTGGAGTATAACCTTAAGCTATACGAAGGCTTTCAATGCGAAGGTCATTATACACGAAATTATGTGTGGAAATGCGGAGGCTTCTTACCGCATCCTTCCTGCATATGCTCAGGAGATGGAGAGATGTAATCCCGGCACCATTATGCGTGTATACCGAACCCGGCAGCTATGGGCTAGTGGAGATAACACATTTGGTCGTTTATTTTGGTCATTCGGCCCCAGCATCCGTGCGTTCAGTCGCACAGTTAGACCCCTGATACTAATTGATGGGACATATTTGCGGGGGAATATAAAGGAATCTTATTAGCTGCGACAACTGTAGATGGTGATGGTGGATTATTTCCGTTAGCTTTTGCTGTGGTTGAGAACGAGAACTTTGACAGTTGGCTATGGTTTCTTGTTTTACTCCGCCAGAGAGTGATGCCAATAGAAAAAAACAACAATGAATTTACGATTTCCTCCGATCGGATGAAGGGTCTGGTTAGAGCTGTTGCTGAAGCATTACCGGGATCATACCATAGCTACTGTATTCGTCACCTCAATGCCAATCTGTTGAAGACCTTTAAGAGTAAAAAACTTTGTAAACTATTTTCGAGAGCGGCATATGCCTTAAGGGAGAGTGAACATAAGGAGGCGATGGAACTCATAAAAGCAAAGAATGAAAAAGCAGAGAAATGGATATCTGATATTCCTAAAGAAAATTGGGCTAATGTACATTTTAAAGGGGCCAGGTGGAATGTGCTCACCACTAATGCAGCAGAGTGCTTCAACAACGTATTGAAGGGCGCAAGGGAGTTGCCGATTGCTGCTCTAGTTGATCACACTAGATGGAAAGTACAAGACTTCTTCCAGTTTCGCCGGAAAGCTGCGGCTACATGGAAAACGCATTTAACTCATAGAGCAGAAAAGTGGTTGGACAGATCATGTTCGTTTGGCAGTAAGTTTCTACCCCGCGCGTGTAGTTGGAATGAATATGAAGTGCTCTCATCCACTCATACGGATAGTGTGGATTTAGAGAAGAAAACATGTACGTGTGGTCTTTTCCAAACGATGGGATTGCCGTGTGGGCATGCCATAGCAGCTATGGGATTAAATAAGCTTGACCGATACAAATACTGCCAGGATTGGTTTTTGGCTTCAACATATCGGAGTACGTATGGGGAGGTGATTCATCCAACTTTAGATCGAACACAATGGCCCGAGCCATTCACTGATTTAGTAGTACTATTGCCACCGCGAGTAAGACGATAGCCCGGACGACCGAAAAAAGTACGAATAGAGAGAGGGTTGCAATTTGGCAAACATCACAACTGCAAATCATGTGGGGAACCTGGACATAACAAAAGAACGTGTAAAAATCCTCCCCTCGTAAATCGTCAGTTAAATATGACTCCCATCGGTCCATCCGCACCTACACAGAACAGGTATGTTTCATTATTACGCACTCGATATGATTTTCATATTAAACCCATAATTGTTATTGATTGTACCAACTTTCTCTTGTAGGTCCGGAGTGTCCTTCGCACCTCCTTTCTTTACTTAGGGATGGAGTTGTTGGTTTTTCTGTACAAAGTGGCAATGATTTTGGGAACCTTGTTACTACACATGATACTTACTCACACGAAAATTGTAAAAAGTGGCAATGATTTTGGGAACCTTGTTACTACACATGATACTTACTCACACGAAAATTGTAAAAAGTGGCAATGATTTTGGGAACCTTGTTACTACACATGATACTTACTCACACGAAAATTGTAAAAAGTGGCAATGATTTTGGGAACCTTGTTACTACACATGATACTTACTCACACGAAAATTGTTCAATTTATACGTTGTTGTATCTACTACTTGCCCGGAACTGTACATTTTTTGGAACCACAATTTTGGAACACCTGGTTGAATAATTTTGTCTGGAACCACAATTTTAATTGCTATTGGATACACCCTGTTCATATTCGAACAACTGCTTCAACACTTTTTTTCGTTATTGTCATGTTTATGTTGACCTCTCTCTATGTCTCTATCTCTCTATCCTCTCTCTCTTTCTCACTCTGTGTATAGAGTTGGTCTCCAATCTGGGTTTATTTGGGAGTCCGAAACAACCTTCGGAAGTCTTATCCGGAAGTCCGACGATTAATTCGGACTCCCGAATTCATGCAAGTAGAATTCCATCCAATCTGGGCATCACCGGGGATGTCCAGTACTTTTTTGTTCCAACTGGGCATCATTCGGGAGTCCAAATGCGTCGTCGGAATTCGGAATCGGAAGTCCGATAGTTCCTTCGGACTCCTAAAGGATCTCCAGTAGTTTATGGTATCTACTGGACATAATTCGGGAGTCCGAATGCATCGTCGGACTTCCTCTTCGGAATTTCGAAGGTCCAATCGGACTCCCGAAGGATGTCCAGTACTTTTTGGGTATCACTGGCCATCATTTGGGTGTCCGAATGCATCGTCGGACTTCCTCTTCGGAATTCCGAAGGTCCAATCGGACTCCCGAAGGATGTCCAGTACTTTTTGGGTATCACTGGCCATCATTCGGGAGTCCGAATGCATCGTCGGACTTCCTCTTCGGAATTCCGAAGGTCCAATCGGACTCCTGAAGGATGTCCAGTACTTTTTGGGTTTCACTGGCCATTATTCGGGAGTCCGAATGCATCGTCGGACATCCGAATCGGTATTCCGACGGTCCAATCGGACTCCCGAATGATCTCATGTTTCTTTTAATTGTCAGTGGAGTTATAAATGTTAGTTCATCCTATCTTTAGAACAGTTTAAGATTAGGTCCCTTAGCTCTTAAGTGGTTTTATTTGATATAAAAACCTTGTAATGGCTAATTTTTCAAATCGATGATGAAATTTACCCAAGAATTGTGTATTTCAGTAGAAAGGAGGGCTGACTCATCCCTCGACATGGGAGAAGAGGTTGATCTTCGCTCTAAGAAAACCAATCACATTGGGAATGGATTTGGGTTCGTACAACCAACTAGCTTATCACATCCCACATGTAACAGAATGGAGTGCAATAAAAAAAAATTTGTTTCCAGAGGCAATCCATACCTCACTGTCCCAAAATTACTTACACCTGAGTGCCTGCTATAAAGTTACAACATCAGTTCCTCCCAAAAGTTAAATGGATACTTTCCCATACACCCCATTTAACATTTCAGAAAATAGAGAAGTTCGCATAGCTGTAATATCTTTCTGCGTAAAATCCAAACTAGCGTCACGGCTGAGGTATTCCATCTCTTTCAAAACGAATAGCCCACAATCGTAGCTGCAAAACATGAAGAATATGCAACAATAAGAATTCGAATTAATCGTTTACGTAGATTTCCCTAACTCAAGTAATTGGAAGTTACATCACCCGTTATTTTGTATGGGCCGAACAACGACTTCATCAATGGGGAATGCACTGATATCAATGTCTTTCACCCTTTTGAACCATTCAACAAGGTAATCAACCTACAAATCAATAATTCAGTACGTTATGCAGGTAGTCAGCAGAAATTAATATTTGGCTAACGAAATTGGACTTAGGGTAGTACTCACAAGGGGTTGCACCCTTGTAGGATCCGTGCGAGCGACTAGCGAGTCGTAAAGAGCGAAGGTACACTGACCCATATCCAAGAGTAGAAGAACCCAATGAACCAAATCTATGTTGACTGGAATGAGTTCTTTTCTTAGCTCTTTAACTGAGATATGCTCTAGACGCTGTACGAATCGGGAACATACTTCGGGATTTTCACATCTATCGGTTATTATAAGTTGCTGCAACCACGAAAAGAAATGTTATAATTGCCGGCAGCTTCAAATATAGAAATCATTACTTGTAATGTAAGTCACTTGAATCTCACAGCTAGATGGGTAGTCAGGGAAATGCATGCTCCCTTTTGTTCTTTTCGCAAACATTCGTCCCGCGAGTTCAAGTAGTCTGTATATACATTAACGATCTACAAAACAGACCATTGGTCAACGAGAAGGAACTTAATAAGAAATGTGCGCTCACTCTTTACGTTACTCAATGAACCATATCTAAGAAATAACATAAAATCTTACCGGAGATGATAACCACCCTCTACGATCGCTTAGTAGAAGCAAGTCTTCTTTACACATGTAGTACCCATCACTTTGAATGACTTTGTCACTGCAAATCCAGTAAAAAGTCATCTCCCTCTATGGACCTTAGCTCAGATCATTCTACTGAAACAACATATCTATGAATTTGATCGGAGAAGATAGAGTTCCAAAAAATGAAACGGGCTTTCCAACACAATCTAAGTTATAAGGAATTTACCAAGGTTGTAGCGCTGCCAATGCATCCACCTTGGTCGCTGCAGGCCCGGTGACTTTGGCAAGAGCATCCTTGAATTTTCGCTGGTGGATGTAATATGGCGATCTCATTGCTCTACTAGGTCTTGTTCGCCTTCGACGTTGCTTTACATTATTTTCAATGCTCCATTGTTTACTCTTCATTTCGGGAGTGTCAAGCAAGATAGCTACTATATTAGCTGCAGCCTCTCGGTCATCCTCTGTAATTTGACTATTAATATAGATCTCGTCTTTTCGATCAACAACCACATCTTTCCCAACATCATACCCAAACTCTACAATATCCATCGTCTTCGGATCTTCTACTAATCCACCCTCCGAACGTCCCTTATCACTCCCTATCCCAACGTCCCCATCTTTCTTTTCAATATGTCCTGTTTTATCCATTTCTTCATCATCATTTGTTTGCTTCTTCTTTCTTCGACTATATTTCTTTTTATCCTTCACTACCTTCTCCTCCTCACCCGATAACTGTACATCTTTCTTCTTCAATGAATCTGTCCCTTTCAACTGACTGAACTCACTTTTTAGCTCCCTCACTTCACTTTTTAGCTCCCCCACTTCACTTTTTAGCTCCCTCACTTCACGTTCAAGTTTCTCTATCGTCTCCAACGAAGAACTATGAGATGCAGATTCCTCTACTTCTTTGATAAGTCCCTCTCTTACTTTCATCCCTCTCCTTCTTCGTTCTCTCCCCTTACATGCCACAATTGGCCCGATCGCATTCAGAAGTCCCTCTCTTACTTTCATCCGTCTCCTTCTTCGTTCTCTCCCCTTACATGACACAATTGGCCCGATCGCATTCAGAAGTCCCTCTCTTACTTTCATCCGTCTCCTTCTTCGTTCTCTCCCCTTACATGCCACAATTGGCCCGATCGCATCCCCCACTGTAGGCGCAATTGCCCCAATCGAATCCCCCACTGAAGCCTCTACAGCACTAACAACGTCGGCCTCAACCTGGCCGAGCAGTAGGGCTTCCTCTCTCGCCATAGTTTTAACCATCAGAACCACCTGAAATAAATGTCATATTTTTTTATTACAAATACGAATGTAATAAAACAACACGCAAGACATACATACATACAACGACCAATTAACATTAATCTCTCACCTCAGTTGGTTTTACCATCCCATCACGAACACGGTCAATCAACTTTCTATGCTCCGTCTTCTTCGTATCCTCACCGATCCACTTAAATAGACGTGGATAAGCATCAGGGTAATCAGGTACCCAGAACGTGGTATGCTCAAATACCCATACCTGAAATGCGGCTACATTATTTACGCACTCCTAATAATTTAGAAACAAGTAACTATAAGGCATGAATGGAAAATTACCTGTAAAATGATAGAGCAACCCAATATATGGCCCTTCCCACCAAGTGCAGCATGTGAATTTAAGGACAGGACCAAGAATTCATGAACGAGATAAGCCCACGCAACATCTCCTATAGTCCCCATATCAATATAAGGGAATAGGCAAGAACATGCCTTGTGATCCCTCTGTGCGAACAACACAGTACTGCAAAATAACAATATCAAATATTTCACTGTCGACTTTATCGACTCTTCTTCATTTGAATCCATTTCCGCATGAATAACATTTACGACCTCTTCGAAGGTGGCTGTTGGAAGCCGAAACCTCCAACCATCCACCGTTGTGATGCTATCCCAATCTAGTTGCACCCTCTTCCCTCTCATAGTTAAGCCTAATATTTTGGCTACATCACTAACTAGAAAAGGAACTACAATGCTCCCCAATCTAAATGCTTTCCGCTTCGGATCCCACTTTCTCACCAATGTCGACAAAATCCTCTTGCGCAACTCCACATCCTCGAGGTTCTTGTGTAGTACCAAATCTCTGAATGGGGTCTCATTTATCAAATTCTTATGCGCATCATGTAACCGGAACATTTTGAAGGACTCCTGGAAGCGGGAAGGACAGCATCTAGAGAAGACATATTTGGCCTGCAAAAAAAGCTATTAGGAAACAGTTGAGGTAGAAAGTTAAGGAGATGCAAATGGAAATGGAGAAGTTAATCACCATGACGAACCCGCAACGAAAGAAATGGGAACCTTTGTATCCTTAAGTTAAACACAATCTGTACAAAGCAGCGACAACCACTTCAAACACAGTGTTAGTCCAATGCACAGGTAAACAGAATCAAAATTATCCATAAAGGCCTCACAAATATCCCCAAGTCACTTTAGAGTTGTACCATTCATTGGATTAGTAGGACCATTGCTATTCATAACAACCATGAAAACATACCAGTCATCCAAGACAGAGAAATTGAACAACCATAATAACATATCATCCATTCATCCATCCATAATAACATATCAAACCCAAATATAACATACCTACCATCCATTAATCCATAATATCAACCATAATAACATACCATCCATATACATGCCAAAAAAAGTAAACCAAAAAGTAAATAACTGCATAGGGATCATGTACAGTTCTCATCGGCAGCAACAACCTAATGATCTGGGGGCAGAAGGCGGCGGACGAACTCGCTGAGTGAAGAAACCTGCTCAGTGAGGGAGCTGAATGACGTCCCATACTCCTGCCGGAGGGTGGAGACCTCGGTGCGTAGGGCGCTCACAGCCTGCTGTGTCGCGACATGGTCCTCACGATGAGATGCAAGGAGCTGAGAAAGCGCAGCAAACTTCTCGTCAAAGTACTGACGATGTGCAACGAGCTCCTCTGCCGATACACGCTGAGCCTGCGGACGAGGTGGTGGAGCGGTCCTCTGGTCATCAAGTCGCATTGCCTTTATAGTTGTACGATTCATTGGATTAGAAGGACGAACGCGTTCTTCGCTACCTTCGATCAGCTTCTCATGCTGGAAGATACGTGTCAAAAGCATCCCAAATGGTAGACTAGCCAAGGCCTTTGTCTTGGTGTCCTCCATGAAGCTAAGTATGATATAGCCAAGGTGAAGGGGCTGGCCCTTTAGAAGTCGATACATAATAAACGCCTCAAAAGGCCGGACCATGTCACTATTACCTCCGCGAGGCGTGATATTGCTGATCAGAATCTTGTGTAGGACTTTGCACCTACGGCTAAGGGAATTGTAGGACACGTTGGTTGACCCGTCATTAGGTGGGGGTCTGCAACCAAGCTCCCCATAAGCAGTGACAGGATCAACCATATAACGATCAAAGTCATCCATGGTATCGGGCCAAAAGAAACTCTCGTCGCCTGTGGTGGGAAGAGAGGCGACTTCACAAAACTTCTCCATGGTCATGCGAAAGGTTTTATTATTGACTGTGGACTGGAAGAACTTATAATCTTCGTCGACTCTATAATTGGCATAGAATTGTTTCACAAGAGTCGGGTATGAATCGCAATGTACTCCGAGAAAATTGACCCATCCAAAGGCCACAAAAAGGGATCGAACATCATATGCGGCAAGATCTTCAAAGACGATTTTCCTACCTCGCAATATGCCCTTCATTTCTATACGACGGACGGAGGATGCCGCCTTTACGGAGCCGACCTCGACATCCTCCTCTCCTTTGCCCATATATTCGGCTTCCTCGGAGGAAGGTGAGGGAGGGGAGGGCTCACGGACAGCCTTCCCTTTCCGTTTGCGACTGGAAGAGCGTTGGGGCACAGTGGCAGTCTTCTTCGCGTTCTTTGTGCGCGGCATGATCTCTATATTGGGGTTTTGGCTTACGCTTTTAGGGGGTTGCAAATACGAAAAAGGGAACCACTTCCACTTCTTCTCTGCAGAAACCAGGACAAGATACTTGAACGAAAACAAACTTCAAACACACTATTATTCCATTCACCAAAGTACGATGCAGTATAACACACTTCAAACCACATTTAATTACTATTACACACATGGAACACTATATAGATACTTGAATTTAAAAACATTTACAAACTTCAAACAAAACCACTCTTTACCGCAGAGAAGATCCATGCATACCATTGAAACCACTCAAAACCATTGAAACCCCAAGTGAATGAAACGCATTGAATGAAACCCTTTCACACCGAAAATCAAAAATGCTGAAATACCAAGTCAAATGAAACCCTTTCGAACAACAATTTCGACAGTTGGAACCACATATTAGACTGTTGGAACAGATTACTGATTAGCGCATCCAGGGAACCTTAAATTACCCAGTTGGAACCAATATTACTAGATAGAGAATCCATCGAATACTGCTTCCAACTTTCTAATATTTGGTTCCATGGATCCAACTTCCATGGAATACTGGTTCCAATTTCATAAGCCCTAAATAAAACCCTTTCAAACCCCAATGCAACAATTGAAACCCTAATGCTCTGTTTGGTTGCCGGGTTCTTTTTGGCTCGTGGGAGTTATGTGGGAGAGTTAGTTAAATTTTGGTCCCATCCCATGTTTGGTTGCCTTTTACCACTAGGTTTATTTTAATCCCACTCTTGTAATGATTACTTGTGGGGTGAATTTTTTAATCCCACTTTTGTAATGATTGCCTTTTCATCCCATCCCAACATAACCCCAGGAACTAAAATAAACTCAGGAATCAATAATAAGCTTCAGAAGAATTTTTTTCTACCCAACAGTTCAACCAACCAAACAAAGGTTATTTTTTTCCCACCATATCTCCCAGGCTATTTTTTTCTCCCACATAACCAAACATGGGATTTTTATTTTACCAGGATACTTCTACGACTTTTTTTTCCGACCTATCTCCCAGGGTATTTTTTCTCCCACATAACTCCCAGGAACAAAAATAACCCGGCAACCATACAAAGCATAAATGAAACCATAAATGCAACCATAAACCATTGAAACCTTTTCAAACCTTAAATGAAACCCTATGAACTAGAGTGAAATCCAACATGAAATATGCCGAAACCATTGAAAACCTAAATGAAACCTTTTCAAACCATTGAAACCCATTGAAATCCTAACTGAAACCCCTTAAACCATTGCAAGCATTGAAACCCTAAATGAAAGAATTCAAACCCCAACTAAAACCATAACTCAAACCATTCACAACTATTGAAATCCTAAATCAACCCTAAATTTTACCCTAAACCATTGAAATACTTTGAAACCCAAAATGAAAATAATGAAACCCTACATGAAACCCTTTCAATCCCAAGATGTTGTTTCAAACCCTAAATGAAACCCTAAATGAAACCCTTTCAAACCATTGAAACCATTGAAACCAAACCCTAAATTAACCCATTCAAACCACTGAAACCATTGAAACCCTAAATTAAAGCATTGAAAAACCCTACAACAAACCCTAAACCGTTCAAACCCATTGAAACCCTAAATGAGATCATTGAAACCATTTAAAGCTCTAAATAAAACCCTTTCAAACCAAAAATCAATGCCCAACGTTTCAAAACCTACAAACCCTATATCAAGATATTTTCTTCCTAACAATTAATAGTTCCAGCCCATTGAAACCCTCAAAATTCCGAAACCCTCCAAATGAAACCACTTCGAAACCATTTCAAAGCCTTAAAAATTACATACTAATGCATATCCGTTTCACACACTTGTCAAGAGGCACTTAAAAGAGCTTCAGAGAGCAATGTAGAGCAACATACATTGTTGAAAGTGTGTGAGATCCAACCCCTAAAAAAAAACCCAAAATAAAATAAACCCTAGAAGAAATATTTGAAAATTACCTTCGTGTAGGGGAGGAAACTGAATTCCGGCGAGAGGGGGTGCTTTCTGCCGATTATGTCGTGCTTCCGGCGAGTAGAACGGGCTTCGGGAGAGACGAACGAGGTCGATGGCGAGTTTCTCCGGCAAGATAAACCGTCCTTTCGGAAGAGAGAATGGGAAAAGTGAGAAACGGTGAAAGTTTATGGGACTCCTGCTTCCGGCGAGTACAACGGCCGTCGAGAGCGACGTCGGAGACGAGTTTCTCTGGCGAGTTTCTCCGGCGACTCGTTTGGGAAGAGAGAAACAAAGAGAAACAGAGAGAAGGTTAAAGGGTTAAAAGTAAAAAATCATAGGTTAAAAGTAAAACTAAAGAGGGGTATTTTCATCTTTTAAAAACCTGACAACCCCTCTTTTACAAATTCTGCAACTCTACCCTTACTTCACAATATCATGAAATCTTTGCATTTTCCTAACAAATTTTCCTAAAATATAACATGTCGGCATTTAGGGTAGCAAGATTGCTTTATATTTGTGCTAAAGATTTCTTCTCAAACCTTTAATGACTTTACCTTATCACTAAGTTACTTTTAACCCTGCTAACTTGTTTATGCAGAAATATCAGTTCTGCTAAAGATTTCTTCTTGTAGCTTCAATGATTTTACCTTAGCCATAAGTAACTTTTTAGGTAGCTATGAATAAAAATTGGACTTAATTGAGATAAAAACATCTTTTTGTGGCCAGAATGTCACATTAAGCTCTGTTTCTTTTGACATGAAATGGGGTGTAAAAATAATTTTACTCTCATTTTCTCACTTAAAAATGGGCTTAGTATATCACAATATATGACATAAATAAATAGCTATAATTCACTATTTTCCAATAATTAAACTCGATCCCCTGAAGCTACTTGTAGGGAAAAGTATGTTTTTATATGTTTCAAACAAACCATGTGAAGGGGCTAGGATCATTCAATCAAGCCCAAGGTCAGTGGCAATGAGCTAGAACCCCCTTTTTGACCAATGAAAAGGGATGCACCCACTATTTGTATTATATGCAGAGTAAGATTCACCCTATAGTATTATTTGTGAAAACTGGAGGGTATATAGGGGTGAGAAAAAACAAAAGAATGCTTTAATTTTTTTTTTTTCAAAGATTCATAAGGAAGACACAATAGTAAAAAAATTAGGAATCAGTCTTTACACAATTGAGAATGAGTACTAAAATTCTAGATAAGTAGCTTATTCAAAAAGAAAAAAAAAAGTACGGTAATAGAGGGAGGTGGTTTGTTATGAAAATGCAAAGTTATAGTTATATTGTGAAGTAAGGGTAGAGTTGCCGAATTTGTAAAAGAGGGGTTGTCAGGTTTTTAAAAGACTGAAATACCCCTCTTTAGTTTTACTTTTACTAACCCATTATTTTTACTTTTTAAAAGTCAGGTTTGAGAGGCAGATAAAAGTCCATTTCACACGTACTGTTTCACAAGGCACAACATCACGTCCAATAGATGTTATGAGAAGCGCATTTAAACCTGACTCTGGCCCACCCATGCAACAACAGCATGACCGGGCCTATAATTGACCTTTCCGATGATCATGACCATCCAATTGGTGGCTTGCGAAATCATTGGCTGGGAAAAGAAAGAGCAAAAATTTCTAATGATCAGCAATTTTCTATTAGCGTGATTTTCAGGCTATGTTCGTTCCACCAAATGAACGGTTCAGATCATACTATTCTCATGTTGGTGGGGCCGAACTAAACTTCTCATTCATTTTTGCAATGCGGCTCACCCCTTGGATTACTATTCCCAAAATGCACCTCTCGTTGGATTAAAAGCTTGAAACACATTTTTCACCCCGAAACCATTAGGGAACCACATTTTTCACCCCGCAACCACTAGGGAATCACATTTAATAAGCCGAAACCACTACGGAACCACATTTTCTATGGCGGAACCATTACGGAACCACATTTTATACCTCGAAACCATTAGGGAACCACATTTTATAAGCCGAAACCACTACGGAACCACATTTTCTACGGCGGAACCATTACGGAACCACATTTTTCACCCCGAAACCATTAGGGAACCACATTTTTCACAACGGAACCAGTAGGGAACCACATTTTATAAGCCGAAACCACTACGGAACCACATTTTCTACGTCGGAACCATTATAGAACCACATTTTCACCCCGAAACCATTAGGGAACCACAGTTTTCACCCCGGAACCACTAGGGAACCACATTTTATAAGCCGAAACCACTACGGAACCACATTTTCTACGTCGGAACCATTACGGAACCACATTTTTCACCCCGAAACCATTACTGAACCACCTTTTTCACCCCGGAACCCCGAAGGATGCCTATTTTATAAGCCGAAACCACTACGGAACCACATTTTCTACGTCGGAACCATTACGGAAACACATTTTTCACCCCGAAACCATTAGGGAACCACATTTTTCATCCCGCAACCACTAGGGAACCACATTTTATAAGCCGAAACGACTACGGAACCACATTTTCTATGGCGGAACCATTACGAAACCACATTTTATACCTCGAAACCATTAGGGAACCACATTTTTGAACCCGGAACCACTAAGGAAACACATTTTATAAGCCGAAACCACTACGGAACCACATTTTCTACGGCGGAACCATTACGGAACCACATTTTTCACCCCGAAACCATTAGGGAACCACATTTTTCACAACGGAACCAGTAGGGAATCACATGTTATAAGCCGAAACCGCTACGGAACCACATTTTCTACGTCGGAACCATTACAGAACCACATTTTTCACCCCGAAACCATTAAGAAACCACAGTTTTCACCCCGAAACCATTAGGGAACCACATTTTTCACAACGGAACCAGTAGGGAACCACATTTTATAAGCCGAAACCAATACGAAACCACATTTTCTACGTCGGAACCATTACAGAATTACATTTTTCACCCCGAAACCATTAGGGAACCACAGTTTTCATCCCGGAACCACTAGGGAACCACATTTTATAAGTCGAAACCAGTACGGAACCACATTTTCTTCGTCGGAACCATTACGGAACCACATTTTTCACCCTGAAACCATTACTGAACCACCTTCTTCACCCCGGAACCCAGAAGGATGCCCATTTTATAAGTCGAAACCACTACGGAACCACATTTTCTACATCGGAACCATTACGGAAACACATTTTTCACCCCGAAACCATTAGGGAACCACATTTTTCACCCCGCAACCACTAGGGAACCACATTGTATAAGCCGAAACCACTACGGAACCACATTTTCTATGGCGGAACCATTACGGAACCACATTTTATACCTTGAAACCATTAGAGAACCACATTTTTCAACACGGAACCACTAGGGAACCACATTTTATAACCCAAAACCACTACGGAACCACATTTTCTACGGCGGAACCATTACGGAACCACATTTTTTACCCCGAAACCATTAGGGAACCACATTTTTCACAACAGAACCAGTAAGGAACCACATTTTATAACCCGAAACCACTACGGAACCACATTTTCTACGTCGGAACCATTACAGAACCACATTTTTCACCCTGGAATCACTACGGAACCACATTTTCTACCCCGGAACCACTACGGAACCACATTTTATACTCCGGAAGCACTACGGAACAACATTTTATACCCCTGAATCAATAAAGAACCACATTTTATACCCCATAACTATTAGGGAACCAAATTTTATACCTCAGAACCAATACGGAACCACATTTTAAACCCCGGAACCACTATGGAACCACATCTTCAGCGGTAAAAAATATCTTCGAACCACTAAATAGTGTTTCCAAGGCCTAAGTAATGGTTCCAATAAGTTTTAAACACAAATGGTACGTCTATGATGACTTTTAAAACCACTAAAATACTGTAATAATATATCAAACACTAGTTCGACTATTACAACTACAATTTTCAGTCTTGGAACCATTATGTAACCTCTCGAAACCACTAAATTGTGGTTCCAAGGCCTACGTAATGGTTCCAATATGTTCCAAACACTAATGATACAGTCATGATCCCTTTCACAACCAATAAAGTAGTCATACAATATACCAACCACTTGGGAACCATAATTTACAGTAATGAAACCATTATTTAATGTCCGAGGAACCACTAAATTGTGGTTCCGAAGCCTAACTATTGGTTCCAAGAGTCCAAGTATGCATACGAATCCAATCAGGCTTCTCTCTACACACACACAGAGAGAGAGAGAGAGAGAGAGAGAGTTAGAGAGAGAGAGATATATATATATATATATATATATATATATAAACATGGTAATATCCAAACAAATAAGCTGGTAGACCATGACAACATGAAAAAACCTCACAAATAACATGAAAAAAATGAAAACCCAAGAAATCATGAAAACATGAAAACATGAAAACAAAAGAATATGTAAACCCTTTTCAACTAGAGGAGAATGGCCATACTTGGAGCTATGATTATCAACCAAGAAGAAATAATGGTGTTTTCTTCCCAAACGACTGTCTGTTACTCACGTTGGATGAGCTACCAAGGTATCCAACAATGGTGGTATTTCACGTTGGAAGTTCATTTGGGAAGAAGAAAGAAAAAGAGAAGGTGGTAGGTGAAATAGCATAGGGAAACGAGCTTCTCAAAAGGGTGGGAAAAACCAAGGGGTATATATGTCCTAAAGACCTAATTTCGTACCCTGACAGCCCCTTTTCTATAATTTTGAAAACACTACCCTTACTTCACAATATCATGAAATCTTTGCATTTTCCTAACAAATTTTCCTACAATATATCCTAAATTAATAAATAAATGATCAAGCAACAAAGCCATCAATTACCAAAAAAAAGAGGAAAAAAAATGAGAATTTATTAATAAAAAAATGGCACTTGTTTTAGAAAGAGGGGTTATTGCAAAAATGTGAACCAATGGTGGATGCCAGAGCCATAAATTCATAGCTTGAGGATGAAAAGAAAAAAGAAGGATCATAAAGAAATGGAGAGCAAAAATGAAAAGAGACAGAAAAGAATTGTCATGTTCAGAGAATCTACAAGTATTTGTACTCTCTTCTACTATAATTCATAAAAAAATGAAAAGAAAAGGATAAGAAAAATGAAAAGAGGGGGTTGGGCCATTAGCTCAACGGTTGAGGCTTTGTTCCTCAACCTTGAGGTCGCAGGTTCAATCCCAGCTTCCCTATAAAAATACAAAAATAAAAAGAGAAATAGAACAATTGTCATAACCAGAGATTGTACAAAATTTTCCACTCTCTTGTACTATAATTTGTAATAAGCTTGACAACCTCTAGAAGAGATTTTCTGAAAACAAAGTGGATGTCATCAAGTTGGAGGCGAGAAATAGAAGAGTTGTCATACCCAGAGATTCTACAAATTTTTGCCAACTCTCTTATAATAAAATTTGTAATAAGCTTCACAACCTCTGGAAGATATTTTTCTGAAAACAAAGTGTATGCTATCAAGTTGGAGGCTAACTTTTGTTGGATCTATACAATTTCTAACTTCCATCTCCTATTAAGAAAAAGATGTTGTCAGATTCAATATTTCACAAAGGTTTTCTTCTGTATAAATACACTATCATAAAATTTAAAGATTTGGCGTAAGAGCCAAAAACAGAAAGAAAGCATCCGAAGTTTGACAGTAAAAATTCTAAAACCCATTCTACTTTTGCTGCATCCGTACAGACTGTAGAACCCATAGATGAACACTTGTATTTGGTGTCCTGTGAATAGAAAAAAAAAAAAAACAGCATAAGAAGTGAGCAAGATATAGAAACCAACCCATGAGCAGCGAAAGAAATAACATTTATGGAGAGATATAGAGAGAGTGGAAAAATAGAGGAAATTCAGGAGTTTATGGGCAAGAAATTAGAAAATATTGAGAGGAGGAGAGAAGGTTTAATAGAAATAAATAGCTTCTTGGAGAGGGACTCAAAATCACCGCAATTTTTTACTTTCTTTCCTTTTGCAACAGACCTAGGCGTTATGGTTTGGTTTTTAGTAATTATCTAATGAAATGGAAATAATATTAAACGTTTTCTAAATGAGAGAGATTTTAGGGAGGGGAGAGATAAATGTTTTCTAAATGAGAGCTTCCTGCTATATTATAATAGATAGATAGATAGATATAGGAAACCACAAAAGTGAAAGGATGCAAGAGGACTTTCATGTACCCATGAGGTTATTCGGTTAAATGGGGGCCAATGAGGTTTTGAAGGGGGCCAATTTATCAGCGCCCAAAGTCAAAACAAAAACTAGCAAAAATATCATCCCAAAACGTTAACGTCCCTTCTCAAGTAAATCTCCTACTTGTTTGTAAAATAAGAAGTCTCTCTGAAATAGAGATTACGTCCATTTCAGTGATGTCTGTAATAGTTGGAGATTGATCAACCCTCTAGTACGTTTATCTGGGAGACCACTGCTCTAGTTCACCCACAAACGAGATGGTCTGTGCAAGTTCTTCAATCCATCGTGTAACATGATTCATGACTATGTCATCTCCCATCTAAAGGATACCATATTCCATTTATCCAAGGACGGTTGGTTGCTACTAGCTACACTACCTCTTTTTTCCTTTTTCTTATTAATCCCTTTACACAGGAAAAGATCAATCTTTCGGATTGGAAGTTTATAGATTATAAGCGTTTTGGTTTCTCATTCTCCTCTCAGCCCATGTCTCCAGACTTCATTGTTTTATGCATTAGTGACTATAGTCCTTACGTCAATCTCTGCATCTATCGTTACGGTGACAAAACTTGGACTAAAATAAAATACCAAAATCATTTGCCTTTCCTGGTAGGTCATAGCAACCCTCATGATGGGTTCTTGACAAGCCTAAACTTGGACGGTTCTTGACAAGCCTAAAGGGGTCAAATCCAAGATCTCTGACTCCTTTAAAGGTGAAAACTATATGTTAGAGTCTAATGGAATTCACAGATGATATCCAAGGGTCAATTCATGTTTTTCGGCTAGACCGTTGTCAGATGCAGTGGGTGGCAGCAAAAGGCTTGAGAAATCGAACGCTATTTGTTAGCCGAGGAAGATCCCTTTCTGTAGCATGGGCAAGCATTGGCTGGAGGAAAGGATGCTGGTGATCTAGCGTCTATTAGGGATGCAGAAAAGTACTGCAATGCCATCCTGGTGCCTCTGGACAAAGTCCTGGAGCTGGAAAAGGCTTCATGTAATGTTCAGCTCCTCACAACCCTTCTAGTTTGTGCCCAGCCTTAATCTGTCATGGCTTGAATAGAGAAAGACAATCAATGGCAGGTTGTGAAATGTTAAAGCAACCATTGGTTATTAAGGTTGAAGGTACTTATTCTAAGAATTTACAGATACAAGTTAAAAACTCTGAAATATTGTAGTTGCTGACAACAGTGAAAGTGAGTGTGCCATCTTGATTTTGATAGGGATACATCCGGTGGGAATTGTATCATCCGGAAGAAAGAATGACATGGTATTTTTCTGTTTTATTTGTATTTTGATCCTGGAGGTAGAGAAAATTTAAGTTTTCTGCTTATTTTCTTTGTCTTTTTGAAATAAATATAGATGATTCTTGTTGAGATGAGAATGATCTTGATGCCCATGCATGTGCTCCTTTTTAAAAATTGTGGTTTGATCTATAGTTTCTATCTTGCAAGCGATAAAAAGAATGGGCACAAAAATGATTAAAAATATGTGAACAAACAGGCATCAGTGTGGAATATACATGTGAAATGTGAGTTGATTGAGATCTGGTTTGGATTTTAAGGAAAAGTTGCATTAATTCCTTAACTCAACTCAACTATACTAAAGCCTTTGTCCCAAATCATAAAATGCACATCTTTCCATAATAAAATGCATATCTTTCCTTTCTCAACTCAACTCAAGTCAATTAATTCCTTCTTTTCCATAAATAATAAAATGCACATCTTTCCATAATGTGAAGTAGAATTGTGACGGGAGAGATGCATTTACATTAGGAAACCTATTAATCACCGTTCATAGATAATCTGATTTGTTTCAGTCTGAGTGTTCTCCAAGAAGAAAACTACATGTTAAGGAGTCAGAGTTGCAATTGAAAATTTGTACAGTACATATGTGCACATGGATTGGCTCTTGATAATTAAAAGCTTGGAAAGTCATGTTTCACCAAGTAACGGATGAGGGAGAGATAGATTAACTAGAATCAAAACATTAACATTTGTATACAAATAACAGATATATAAAATGCCTTAAAGGTCCTCAAAGGCACCTCATAACTGTAACTTAAATATGGAAACATCAAACATGGATGGGTATAACACATGGACACAAAGTGCATGATGAAGGAGGTGGTTTGAAGGTGAGAGCTTAGTTTCATAGTGCCATGTGTCTCAATCATATGTAATTTAAATATGGAAAATTGAATTGTTGTAACATTTGCAAGGTGTTGGATTGAGTGGCAATATAAAAAAAAGTGGATTTAATCCAATAGCTCAATTGTATAGTGCCATGTGTAACAACCTTGAGGGCATGGGTTCTACCTAGCATGCCTACCAAAAAAATATTGGATAATATAAAAAAGTATATCAATTTATGAATAGTAGAAAATGAATCCTTAAAACGAAGACAAATTAGAACTTACTAAGTCTCAATTTCTCTTTTGAAAGTTAGCAGTCAGCTTTTGTTAAATTATGTATGTACATATACATCTATTTCAAAAACACCATATACAATAATGTAGAGATTGGAAGCTTATAGTGTAGTGCTCTTTTTCAATATTAGAACTTTTCTAGTTATCTTCTGTGTATGGATGCACTCCAGAAATGATGAGATTTTGTCGTAACCTTGTCGGATCAACATGAATAGGCTATTGAGGTCCACACTTGGTGATGGGAAAGTAAGACAACATACTTTAGCTAAACCTGTTTTTAAGATTGTGAGTACTCTTCTCAAATATTTTGTTATATATAATTTAACACCAGATAGAACACACAGTGTTTCCCTGATAAGCATAGCAGGTTTTCTCTCAAATGATAAGTTGATTTAGGAGGTTGAGCACACCCTGTAGCAAATCCTATTTTGCTGTGCGGGGAGATCAGAATTTGCCCGCATCATGGTCTTGTTGTCGGCTATGTATTAGACATAGCCCATCTATCTGGTTTGTCTTGGTGGAACTTGGCAGCGGCAATGAAAATATCTAGCCACACATTCAGAGAGTTCCTGTATAGGGGTGTGTCAAGAGGGTCTTGTACCTCTAATGGTTGGGGCTGTTGAGTTGCAGTTTGCATTTGGCGGACGTCTTGTCCCCATTTGATATAATCCATTTACAGCTTATAATAAAATTGGCACTGTAGATATTTCAATATGAATTAATGACATAAATTAAAGTTTGCAAAATATCCCATTTCTAATATGGGAAATCTCTTTTAGATTCTTGATCTGATCATCTATGCCCTTGACCCATCATGCCTGGATTGAGAGAATCTACTCCGACGATTCATTTAGTCAGTTATCTTATGTAGAGGATCTGAGGATGTTCAATCGAATGGGAGCGAGACCATTTGGGTCTATTCATTATGTTCTACAAGATCAACAGCCTCGATCTCATAAAAAAATTCCGCCCTGTGCCCCTTAATATGGGATTTAAAAATTGCTTTTTAGGATTAAATGTAAAAGTGGTCAAATTATGTGCAGGAGGCGCGACCTGTGTGAAGTGCAATATTTTTCCAGAAAGTACAGTAGGACCCACTTCATAGATGATCCAAACCGTTTATTTGATGGTCCATAACGGTTAAGATTATCCCTATGGAGTTGAATCAGTTGATTTATGGGGTATAGCCTATTTAGTGGCCAAAAATGGATGCTAGCAAATCCCTATGCGATGGACGCTAGCAAATCCCTAAAATTTATTGGCCATCTGAAATTTGTTGCACTGTAAAACATTGGTAAAACATAAGAGGACATAAGGGGAAGTTTAACAAAAAGCAAGATGGGACGTTGAAGGGAATGAACAAAAGAACGTAACGAAAAAGTTGCTATTCTCGCTTTTCCCGGCGAAGAGACATTGGTCAGTGCTGATCACATCCTGTCTCGAGAGATGGCTTTTGTGATGATGACATTTGTTAAAGAATTTAACACTTACAGAATAGTATTTTGATCATATTCCATGTTATTTTTCTTTTGTTGGAACGTGCTTTCCAATAGTTGAAAACATATCTGCATTTTCCTTCCCTCTCTATAATTATTTGAGAAAATGACTGAAAAAAGGGTTTTCTTCTGACTATGACGTGACAAGGGGGGTATTTTCTAAATTACAAAATTGAAGTGACATAGACAGGTTTGGGTGGGTTTCGGACAAGTATACCCTCATTGTTAAAAACCTTTGAGTTGGTAAAAACCCAATCATTTTTACGCTATTTTTTACTCTCTCTCTCTCTCTCTCTCTCTCTCTCTCGGCAAATCTCACCGGCAAATCTCACTGGCAAATCTCACCGGCAACTCCTCTCACAGGTTGGTAACCCATCTCTCTCCCTCTCACTCTCTATGTCGTTTTCTAAGTAAGGGTTTTGAGAAATCAGTGGTTTAAACCAATCTCACTGATTTATGAGAAAGCAGCTGTTTATACAGTTGTTTAAACATCTAATTTGTGATAAATCGGTGGTTTAAACCCCTAATTTGTGAGAGTGATTTAAACACCTAATTTCTGAGAAATCAGTCATTTAATTGATAAATTAGGTGTTTTAAGTAACTGTTGATGGTTTAAAAACCTAATTTGTCACAAATCAGTGGTTTAAACCCCTGATTTGTAACGAATCAGTGGTTTAATTGATAAATTATGGGTTTATTCGCCATAATGATTTCCTCAACACCCTAATATGCTAGTAATGGACATGTCATTGCTCTATAGGGGCTGAATTTGTTAGAAATTAGTGGTTTAAACCCCTACTTTTCCATGTTCACAGTGGTTTAATTGATAAATTAGGCTCCCTAGTGATTTGCTCAGCACCCTAATAGGCTTTTAAGAAATAAAATGGACATGTCAATAGCCCATAAATTAGGCTCCCTGGCATATTGGGGTTGAGTTTGCGAGCAATCAGGGGTTTAAACCCCTAATTTTTCATGTTAACAGTAGTTTAATAGATTAATTAGGGGGTTAATTCTCCTTAGAGATTTGCTCAACACACTAATAGGCTTGTAAGAAATAGAATGGACATGTCAATGGTCTATAGGTGATGTATTTGTGAGAAATCAGTGGTTTAAACCCCTAATTGTCCACGTTAATAGTTGTGTAATTGGACAATTAGGGGTTTATTCTCCTTAGTGATTTGCTCAACCCCCTAATAGGTTTCTAAGAAATTAAATGGACATGTCAGTAGTCTAAAGGTGATGAATTTGTGAGAAATTAAATGGACAACTTTGTTAATTTGTTTCCTCACATTGTGTCTGAATAGGTCCACATCTGATTTTTTAGCTTGGATTCCATCTTTGGCATATAGTAATCATCTCGTGAAATCATGGTAAGGCCTCCAGTTATTCTTTTAAGCATTGTATTTCTGCTAATGTGGTATATATATCTGATAATGCTTTCTTTTGCAGCCGTCTTATGTTACGTCGAGATGCTGCCCCTCCAAGTTTCACGACCTCTTCCAGTCCCTGCAGTTGAGGGACGTACATACCGATATCCTAAGTAGAAGCCCATTTGGGGGCTTGCTTAACCTAGAAGGTGTAAAATTGCACAAGGCAATTTTGACCACCAGTGATGTTCCGCCAAAGTTCACTCAGGCAGATATCACGGTCATGAGAAGACAACTACTGGAAGATTTCTTAGATGGCAGGTTTAGCACGATTGTCAACTTGTAGGGGCTGTGGTGGTGCTGTTGCAGGTGACCGTGATCTCTTACTTGTCATTTTGTTGTTGTCCACTCCTCTCTTACTTGTCTAGGGAGGGAACCATTGAAGGGTTATTCTGTACAGATCCTGCGATCTCTTACTTGTCTTTTTGCTATTGTACAGATCCTGTGATCATTTTTAAGGGTTATTTTGTACTCCCATCTGTGTTTTTTATAGGTTGTACTCCCAACTGTTTTGCCTCATAAAAAAGGAAGCTGCGCTTTCTATTCTTGGATAAAGTTTACAGCCCGTTTTCCCTTTTATGCTTTCATTTTTGTTGTTCCAATTGCTTTGGGTTGCATTGGTGTTGCTTGAAATTTTGTGGGACAATTGGTAGATTGATTGACCTCCAATGAGAACATCCCTCGTGCTTGAACTGTTCATGTTGGATGTATCAAAGAATTCTCATGACCGAGGGGTGTAGCAATAACCTTTTTGTCTTAGTTTCAATGTTTCTATGTCAAGAGAAAATCTTATATAAGGTATATATCATATTATCTCGGAATGGAAAGAATGCTTGATTTTCTCGAAGAAGTTATTTTTTTTAGTTTAAGGGAAGATGCCAATGTATATTGCACTCAATGTGGTGTTACACTAGTATCTTATACTACATGTAGTTCAAACATGAAGTATCTTTAATGTATAAGCCTATCATTGCAAACAAACAATGGTATATATATTAAAAAATATATACTGCTCGGAACTCCAGGAATTTTCTTGGAATTCTGTAGTAAACTTCACAATGAAAAAAATTTGGTCGGAACTCCGAGACAATTCTCGGAATTCCGCAGAAAAGTCATACTCAAAATTTTGTGCCTCAGAACTCCGAGATTTTCTCTCGGAATTCCGCAGTAAACGTCACAGTTTAAAAAAAAATGGCGCGGAACTCCGAGACAATTCTCGAAATTCCGTAGGAATGTCTGAATAAAATACATATATGTCTCGGAAGTCCGAGACATATACTGCTTACACTGTATAAACAATTTATAAACACTCTAAACCGTTGTTGAGCCTATATAAACCACTTACAAACACTCTAAACCACTGTTTATCCTATATAAACCACTTGTAAATATTCTAAATCACTGCTTACACCTATATAAACCACTTACAAACACTCTAAACAACTGTTTACCCTATATAAACCATTTGTAAATGCTCTAAATCACTGCTTACACCTATATAAACCACTTACAAACACTATAAACCACTGCTTACACTGTATAAACAATTTATAAACACTCTAAACCACTGCTTACACCTATATAAACCACTTACAAACACTCTAAACCACTGTTTACCCTATATAAACCACTTGTAAATACTCTAAACCACTGCTTACACCTATATAAAACCACTTACAAACACTATAAACCACTGCTTACACTGTATGAACAATTTATAAACACTATAAACCACTGCTAAGCCTATATAAACCACTTACAAACACTCTAAACCACTGTTTACCCTATATAAACCACTTGTAAATACTCTAAACCACTGCTTACACCTATATAAACCACTTACAAACACTCTAAACCACTGTTTACCCTATATAAACCACTTGTAAATACTCTAAATCACTGCTTACACCTATATAAACCACTTACAAACACTCTAAACCACTGTTTACCCTATATAAACCATTTGTAAGTACTCTAAACCATTGCTTACACCTATATAAACCACTTATAAACTTGTAAGTGGTTTATATAGCTTCTATAGTTAAGAATCATCAGTAGTGGTCTATAGGGTAAGCAATGGTTTAGAGTGTTTACAACTGGTTTATATAAGGTAAGCAGTGGTTTAGAGTGTTCACAAGTGGTTTATATAGGGTAAACAGTGGTTTAGAGTGTTTATAAGTGGTTTATATAAGCGTAGCAGTGGTTTAGAGGGTTTATAAGTGTATAATATATGATAAACAATGGTTTAGAGTGTTTATAAGTGGTTTATATGAGACTATCAATGGTTTAGAGTGTTTATAAGTGGTTTATATAAGCGTAGCAGTGGTTTAGAGGGTTTATAAGTTGTTGATACAGTGTAAGCAGTGGTTTATAGTGTTTGTATGTGGTTTATATAGTTGTAAGCAGTGGTTTAGAGTATTTACAAGTGATTTATATAGGATAAACAATAGTTTAGAGTGTTTGTAAGTGGTTTATATAGGTGTAAGCAGTGATTTAGAGTATTTACAAGTGGTTTATATAGGGTAAACAATGGTTTAGAGTGTTTGTAACTGGTTTATATAGGCTTAGCAGTGGTTTAGAGCATTTAGAAATTGTTCATACAGTGTAAGCAGTGGTTTATAGTGTTTGTAAGTGATTTATATAGGTGTAAGCAATGGTTTAGAGTATTTAGAAGTGGTTTATGTAGGGTAAACAGTGGTTTAGAGTGTTTGTAAGTGGTTTGTATAGGTGTAACCAGTGGTTTAGAGTGTTTATAAATTGTTTATATAGTGTAAGCAGTGGTTTATAGTGTTTGTAAGTGGTTTATATAGGGTAAACAGTTGTTTAGAGTGTTTGTAAGTGGTTTATATAGGTGTAAGCAGTGGTTTAGAATATTTACAAGTGGTTTATATAGGATAAACAGTGGTTTAGAGTGTTTGTAAGTGGTTTATATATGCTCAGCAACGATTTAGAGTGTTTATAAATTGTTTATACAGTGTAAGCAGTATATGTCTCGGACTTCCGAGACATATGTATTTTATTCCGACATTCCTGCGGAATTTCGAGAATTGTCTCGGAGTTTAGCGCTATTTTTTTAAAAACTGTGACGTTTACTGCGGATTTCCGAGAGAAAATCTCAGAGTTTTGAGGCACAAAATTTTGAGTATGACTTTTCTGCGAAATTCCGAGAATTGTCTCGGAGTTCCGACCAAATGTTTTTCACTGTGAAGTTTGCTACGGAATTCTGAGATTTTTCTCAGAGTTCCGTAGTTCCAATCACGAAACTCCGAGAAAATTCCCGGAGTTCCGAGCAGTATATATATTTTTATATATATACCATTGTTTGTTTGCAATGATAGGCTTATACATTAAAGATACTTCATGTTTGAACTACATGTAGTATAAGATACTAGTGTAGCACCACATTGAGTACAATATACATTGGCATCTTCCCTTAAACTAAAAAAAATAACTTCTTCGAGAAAATCAAGCATTCTTTCCATTCCGAGATAATCTGATATATACCTTATATCAGATTTTCTCTTGACATAGAAACATTGAAACTAAGACAAAAAGGTTATTGCTACACCCCTTGGTCATGGGAATTATTTAATACATCTGACATGAACAGTTCAAGCACGAGGGATGTTCTCATTGGAGGTCAATCAATCTACCCATTGTCCCACAAAATTTCAACTAACACCAATGCAACCCAAAGTAATTGGAACAACAAAAATGAAAGCATAAAAGGGAGCCATAGAGTGACCATGATCTCTTACTTGTCAAACCATACACTGAAGAAAAGGCAACTTGCCGATTGGGCAGCAAAGGAGTCCAACTTTAACAATGAACTCCATGGGAAGTTTCTTCCATTCTATCAAAGAATGTTGCTGAAACTTCCATAATTTCCGTAAATTTGAACAAAAGAAGCTCATTTGCAAGGCGAATCAATGTTCTTTGAAATTAGGAAAGCAATGTGCAGTTTGAGCCCAGCAACAATTCAAATTATAAAAGTCTTTTAGTCGACAAACAATTTCATCTATTCTAAAGCAAAAGAAGGGTTGGAAACAGAAATAGAGGTATAAAATTTTAGTTCCAAAATACCCCTTGCTGTCTACAACTTATGAAGACTCTGCAAACTGCTTGTTACAATATCAAGGAAGGGAGATTGCATCCATTGTCGAGCTTATTCAAGAAAACAAAACAATTTGTAGATAAACTTAACCATCTCAAAAGCAGATTGACCCACCTTCTTTGTTGTTCCACTTGTAAAAGTTTAATCTCCGCTATGGTTTTCTAATGGTTCAACATATATGGCTGCAATTGCATGAGCCATATCAAAGTTATAGGAAGACATTCATCATTTCCATCCACATGATATCTACAGCATGTACTTGGCGAGATCTTTTTTTGCGTGTTGAATGATGAAAAATCTTGTTGATGATGAAAGGTGAATAAGAGCCCAACAACCGAATTGGTCAATACAAAGAGAAATAAAACACTAGGATGTCTACCAGCCATTGAAAAATTGATCTAAAAATCTATCGTTGGATTTATATTGATTTTCTCATGGCTAATGGGCATTTTTTGGAGAGCCAATCTGTTGGAATTTTATGGCATTTTATTTAGCATTGCAAGACTATTTCATTGTCAGTAATCTAATTCTTGTTAGAGAAATAATTCTGTATCTGTTGGAAAGAAAAAACAGTAACCAGTTTGCTTCAAGGCGCGAAATCGCTTTCCTTAAGACAGATTTCGCCCCCACTAGAAGTGTGCAAAGGGGATCCGCGAACTGCCTCCAAGATACAATGAAGCCAGTAGGAATGTCCTACTAATTTGACGACGCTATGCACAAGCGGAGTCAAATCCGAAATGCCCTTAGAATCTTACAAGCCTGAGAGAATCAGTCTAATTTATGTTACTGCAGTATAACAGTAATTAGATAAACAATAAGAAAATAGTTTAGTAAAACGAATTTTGGTGGGAGCAAGAAAGAGAGTATAATGCACTAGAAGTCTTAAGAATTTATCCAGAAATGGGTAAATTCGATTGTACTTTGAAATGGTTGGGTTCTGCAACTTTTATAGAGCCTCTGGTGTCTTTTCAGTGTGAAAAGCACCCCTGTATAGAGTCTTTCCAGATCGGTTTGAATTCTGGCCGTTAGATCGCGCCCATACGCGATTCAACGAACCAGATCAATCCTAGAGAGTCTGTTGGGATATTTAAATTCCCGTCCTCCCATCTAACCGTTAGATGATCCATCTATGGTACAGATCGCACCCCTTAGATCCTTGACCGTTGGGAAGGGACACAACCCAATGGATCGCACCCACTGACCGTTGGAGCACTGGGCCCACTGGGCCGACCGTTGTGCTCGAATCAAAGCCCAACCCAATCGAACTATTCGACACTGGGCTTGGGCTTGATGGGCCTTTGAACTATTCGGCCCACCCACTAGACCGATCCACAATCGTCTAGATCCAACGGTCCAGATCAGATCTGGAAAAATTAAAGGCTCCAATCGCTCCTCGCTACGATGCGGCGTGCGAAGTGCAAAGTGCGCCTAAAAAAGCGCCAATAAAGCGCCACTATGCGCCCTATAGCCCATTGCCCACGCCGCGCGTGCGCGAACGGTGCGTTGCACCGTCCCGCGGGTCCAACCATGGGTTCAACCCAATGTGCAATCAAACAAGTAATAGAAAAGTGTAGTGCTTTATAAGCCCTTCTCTTTCTTTTCTCTCATCCGATTTGGGACTATCTTTTCAACTACATTACACTATTCTCTTTCTCTTGCAAAAAGCAACTATTTCCAAAGAAAAGTTTTTCTTTTTCCAAAACACACTTAAAGAAAATATTTTCCAAAAATTGTTTTGACCAAAAACACTTGATTTTGAAAAATCTTTAACAATCCCCCACCATTTTCAAAATCAAAAAAGATTTTCTCATCAGGCTTGGAATTTTTATGCATAAATAAAGGTGTCTTTCGATTTGAACCTTTACTTAGTGAAAACACATCAAAGTTAACCAGAATTGCATAGTAGACATGTCTTTGAACTAGCGATTCTATTTGGTTAACCGGATACATCTCACACATAAGAATTTATCTCTTTAGGCAATTTCTAAAAAACCGACACATGAATTGGCCTTGTGTCTATATCTTGGTTTCATGAGTGCTCTAGAAACTAGCCAGGTCTCATAGGAAGCGGCACCACTCCCACACTCACGTAGGTAGACTTATCAAGAGTGCCCCTGTAACTATAACACTCCAACACTTTGTTATAAGTCTATTAAGAGCTCAAATGCTCAGCCTTTCCCTTTATACATTACAGGTACCAAGCACTTTACCTTGGGATGGAAATATAATATATATTATAGTGCTTGCAATCACTCCATATGATGTACTTTGACTCATTGAACTCAAGACTTGATATTTATTCAAGTGTTGAGTCGAGGTTCCATCATTGGTGACTATTTGGTAATGGCTTTAACCCCATCCCTAATGATGTTTTACACACCATATCTCTCGCAAGAGCTTTAGTAAATGGATCAGCCAAATTTTGGCTTGATCTCACAAAATCAATAGTTACTACTCCATTAGTAAGTAACTCTCTCACAGTACTGTGTCTAAGTCCTATATGCCTGGACTTACCATTATAAACATGATTATATGCCCTTGATAGTGTGGCCTGACTATCACAGTGGACATAAATCGATGGCATAGGATTAGGCCATAACGGAATTTCCAATAACAAATTCCGAAGCCATTCCGCCTCTTTACAACATGCTGCCAGAGCTATAAACTCTGCTTCCATAGTGGATGTTGAAATGCATGTTTGTTTCTTAGAGGCCCAGGAGACTGCTCCCCCACCAAGGGTGAAAATCCACCCACTGGTTGATGTATGATCTATACGCTCAGTTATCCAACTAGCGTCAGTGTATCCTTCTATTACAGTTGGATACCCACCATAACATAAACCATAGTCTATAGTTTTCTTTAAATATTTTAATACTCTATAGACTGCATTCCAATGAGAGAAATTTGGATTACTGGTAAACCTACTAAGCTTACCCACAGCAAATGCTATGTCTGGCCTAGTACAGGTCATAGCATACATAAGGCTACCAATCACACTAGCATACCCTAGTTGAGAAATAGTCCTTTCAGAATTAAGATATAACTTCCCACTAGGATCAAAAGGAGTTGAAGCAGGTGAACAATCAAAATGATTAAACTTTTTAAGAACTTTTTCAATATAATGTGACTGGGTTAGAATCAAACTACTGTTATGTCTTATGATTCTTATACCCAAGATCACATCTGCTTCACCCATATCTTTCATATCAAAGTTTTGAGATAAAAATAATTTAGTACTTTGAATACATTCAAAATCTGTACTAAATATTAACATATCACCAACATATAAACATATAATAACACCACTACCACCTTTAAAGTGAACATTTATACACATTTATGTGACTCATGAATTCTATAACCATTAGAGACTAACACCTTATCAAATCTTTCATGCCATTGCTTAGGAGCTTGCTTTAGGCCATATAAAGATTTGACTAATTTACAGACTTTATGCTCTTGACCAGGTAAAATGAAACCTTCAGGTTGTTCCATATACACTTCTTCATCAAGTTCACCATTTAAGAATGTTGTTTTAACATCCATTTGGTGAATGTGAAGTTTGTATATGGAAGCAAGAGCAATCAAGACTCTAATGGTAGAAATCCTAGCAACGGGTGCATATGTATCAAAATAATCAATTCCGGGTTTTTGAGTAAACCCTTTGGCAACTAACCTAGCTTTAAACTTTTCTATAGTTCCATCTACTTTGATCTTCTTTTTGAAGATCCACTTACACCCAATAGGTTTAGATCCAGGTGGTAGATCAACTAAATACCAAGTCTTATTACCCATAATAGAATCCATTTCGTCATTAATTGCTTCTTTCCAAAAAGCGACATCCTGTGACTTTATGGCTTCCGTATAGGTTTGAGGGTCACTTTCTACATTTAAATCTAACATTATAGAAGATTTGAGTTTTTCTCTTGTCCCTTCTACTAGGTAAGTAACAAAGTCAGGACCAAAACTCTTTTCACTTCTATCTCTTTTACTTCTTCTTATTTCACTAGGTTCACCATCTTTTGTTTGTGGTTCTAAAGAAAGTTCCACAGAATTACTAGGCTGAACTTCTTTTGGAATTGAAGTGAACCTATTCTCATAGAAGAAGGCATCTCTAGATTCAATTATTGTATTAATTTGTAGAAAATCATTAGGTTCTATAACTAGAAACCTATATGCCTTACTATGGCTAGCATATCCTAAAAAAATACACTCTATACCCTTCTCACCTAATTTTCTTAATTTAGGTTTAGGAACTTTAACAATGGCTCTACAACCCCAAACTTTAAGATAATTCAAGTTTGGTTTTCTTTTCTTCCAAAGCTCATAAGGGGATACATTATTCTTTTTACTTGGTACCCTATTCAATATGTAACAAGCAGTAAGTAATGCTTCACCCCAAAAACTTTTATTCAAACCAGAATTAACAAGCATAGCATTAACCATTTCAGTTAAAGTTCTATTTTTTCTTTCTGCTACACCATTTTGCTGTGGTGTATAAGGGGCAGAAGTTTCATGAACTATGCCAACTGATTCACAGAAAAGAGGGAAATGGTATTCACCACCCCTATCAGATCTAAGGCATTTAATGCATGTTTCACATTGGTTTTCTACTTCTGTTTTATAAACCTTAAACTTTTCCAACACTTCATCTTTATGACTAAGTAAATATACATAGCAAAATTTAGTAAAATCATCTATAAAAGTAACAAAATACTTTTTACCTCCCTTGGTAGGAACACTATGTATATCGCATACATCGCTATGTACAAGGTCTAACAGATTAGAAGTTCTATCTACTGAGGGAAATGGTTTAGTTATTAATTTAGTTTGCATACATATTTTGCATTTATCTACTAAATCAATTTCACATTTTGGAATTAAATCTAACTTAACCATATCATGCATTTTCCTAGTATTAACATGTCCTAAACGATTATGCCATAAAGATAAAGAGTCAACAACATAAGCAAAGACATTCACTTTATTGATATTGAGTTTAAACATCCCTTCATACATATATCCCTTTCCAACAAAGGTACCCCCCTTAGAAAGAATGAATTTGTCAGATTCAAATACGAGCTTGAAGCCATTCTTGTTAAGAATGCTTCCAGAAACTAAATTCTTTCGCACTTCAGGTACATGAAAGACATCGGTAAGAGTGAGGCGCTTGCCGGATGTAAATTCCAGTTCTACTTTGCCTCTTCCTTTGACTTCTGCCGTCGACGAATTGCCCATGTAAAGGACACTTCCATCTTCAACCGTTTCATAGGTCGAAAACAGATTCTTATCTTTGCAGACATGCCTCGTCGCACCCGAGTCAATCCACCAATCATTGCCATCTTCAAGAATATTTGCTTCTGAAATCATGGCCACAAACTTGTTGTTGTCTGTTGGTGTTCCCGACTTCTTATCTTTAAGAAGTCGACATTCACTCTTGTAGTGGCCTGGTTTGCCACAATTGAAACAAGCACCCTTCCTTTTCTTATTCTTATTATTCTTCTTGTCAGGGTGTTTGTTTCTCTTCCGATTGCCTTTCCCTTGTTGGTTTGGTTTATTGACATTTTCCACCAAGTGTATCTTAGAGGAAGAATTCTCATGATCATCTTTATGATCTCTAATCCTTGACTCTTCCTCAATCCTGAGGCATAGAGCCAAGTCATCAAGAGAAATCTCCTCTTTCTTGTGTTTAAGACTTTTTCTAAATTCTTTCCAACTTGGCGGAAGTTTGTCAATAATCGACGGAATTATAAAGGAATCATCAAGTAAAATGCCTTGCAAATGAATTTGACTCACCATGTGTTGGATTTCATGCAGTTGATCAATAACAGGTCTATCATCTACCATGCGATAATTCAGGAAACGACTCACAGAGAGTTTTTTGCTGCTAGCATCCTCCGCCATGTACTTCGCTTCGAGTGCGTTCCAAATCTTACTTGCCGATCTCATTCCCTGATATATGTCGAACAAAGTATCCGACATAGCATTGAGGATGTGCCCTTTGCAGATGTAATCATCTTGTTCCCATTTCATTCTTGCACGAGCCTGCGCTAATGTCTCATTTTCAACTGTTGTCGGCCTTGGGGATGTGAGAACTCGAACTACTTTGAGCGACATAAGGATGAAGTGCAACTTCTTCTGCCATCGCTTGAAATTCCCTTTGTCAAATCGCTCAAGTTTGACAAAGTCTTGGGACATTTGACGGATTGAGTACAACGCCATTGAAGCAAAGATAAATCTGTGTTAAGATTGTTAGAGAAATAATTCTGTATCTGTTGGAAAGAAAAAACAGTAACCAGTTTGCTTCAAGGCGCGAAATCGCTTTCCTTAAGACAGATTTCGCCCCCACTAGAAGTGTGCAAAGGGGATCCACGAACTGCCTCCAAGATACAATGAAGCCAGTAGGAATGTCCTACTAATTTGACGACGCTATGCACAAGCGGAGTCAAATCCCAAATGCCCTTAGAATCTTACAAGCCTGAGAGAATCAGTCTAATTTCTGTTACTGCAGTATAACAGTAATTAGATAAACAATAAGAAAATAGTTTAGTAAAACGAATTTTGGTGGGAGCAAGAAAGAGAGTATAATGCACTAGAAGTGCGCCTAAAAAGCGCCAATAAAGCGCCACTATGCGCCCTATAGCCCATTGCCCACGCCGCGCGTGCGTGTGCGCGTGCGCGTGCGCGAACGGTGCGTTGCACCGTCCCGCGGGTCCAACCATGGGTTCAACCCAATGTGCAATCAAACAAGTAATAGAAAAGTGTAGTGCTTTATAAGCCTTTCTCTTTCTTTTCTCTCATCCGATTTGGGACTATCTTTTCAACTACATTACACTATTCTCTTTCTCTTGCAAAAAGCAACTATTTCCAAAGAAAAGTTTTTCTTTTTCCAAAACACACTTAAAGAAAATATTTTCCAAAAATTGTTTTGACCAAAAACACTTGATTTTGAAAAATCTTTAACAATTCTCTCCTATTGTTTTTTAATGTATAGAATGTGATTACAGGAACCTTGAGAAATTCTCTTAGCAGGTCAGGAATGTGAACATCTAATTAGTGCCAGGACACAATCAAGAAATACATCGCAGTGGTGATAGGATCATGTGACATGCAAGGGAAATTTAGCCCTTAAACGTGGCTGGAGATTGGCTCCTGGACATTGTTGACCCAATATGTTTGAAGAAGCACATGGATCGTACAACGGTGTGTATCACACTAGAATATACTCATTCTCAGCATGTGAAAATATAGGCTTGTAAGGGATCCGATAGTAATCCAACGGAATTAGGCTCATGTATGGTTTTTAGGAATGCATTGAATTGCATGCACAACGATATAATAATTTGTACGCAATATATCTAGCTAGAGAAGTCAGTGTGGTGAAATCTTTGGTATGTAACATAGGGGTATAGGACACTATGTGGTAGAATGTGATGAATGTCTATGCTAGTACTCATTGCAACGTGTTAATAGAATTAAGTTGACGAATTAACTATAGAGTTCCTATTTATTTTATATTTAATTATATTTTATATTTTGAGTAACATTGGTGTTGTTGGATACTTGGATCTTCCCGTGTGACTTTTTCATTCCATGGAAAACTTAAGGGAAATGATAATTATGCCCCCTTTATCACCAGGGAAACCCATTTGCCAGCGTACTTTGCAATCAAAGCCACTAAATTTTTCTGACATAAAGTACATCAACCCCCTTTTCGCCATTGATACACTGACACTTGGTGTCCCTGGTGATCAAAAGGGACGTAAATATCACTTCCCGAAACTTAATTCATAAAATCTTCTCATTATTTTACTAAAATAATACTTTGTTCAAATAATATCTAGTGATCACTCGTGGTTTGATGTGACTTACCCCGATCGCGCATCTCTGCGCAGCAATATCGCATCAGAGGGTGAAAGGTGGTCTGCTGGCTGAAGAAGAACAGACCTAAAATATGATTTTTTATGGTGTAAGGGCTTACAACTATACGGTGGAGGTATCCACCCTTACAGCTGTTGGGTGAAATATGAAGGGTGGATACCTCTACCGTATAGTTGTAAGGCCTTACACCATATAATTTCTCCATATGAGTTTAATACATATATATATATATATATATATATATATTTTGAATTGTGGAAAATTTATTAAAGAAACCAACAAAGTACAAGCAAACCGACTGAGATGGTTGGAATAAGAAATACAAACAAATAATAAGGGATACTATATAACACAAAGAAGCCCCCTTCAAGGATGTAGATAATAAAAAACTTCCATACTTTCTCTTTGAGCACCCACTCTAGCCGGACTATCTGCCTCTCCCTATTAGCTGATCTTTTAACGGGCTGAAAAGAAACATCATGAGTCGCCACCCAATCCAAAAGCTCCTCAATAAAGTGGGCAAATCTCAAGGGTGAGGGTTCCTTCCCTCCAATCATCTTCTAACATTGCGTGAATCACCTTCCACTATTAACCCATTCATTTCTTTCCTCTCAATTAACCTAGGTAGAGGGTGATGCAGTCTCCAAGTTGGACCCCTCGTCCCATGGGGAAATTGAAACTTAATTTTGATGAATCTAGTTTTGGAAATCCCGGTCCTTCAAATTTATTCCTAATGATTACTTTTTGAGATGCTGGAAAGAGGCGTGTAAAGCTAGGTTGCAGAGGGAGATGCAAACTCCAAGTTGGATCCCTCCTCTCATGGGGAAATTGAAACTTAATTTTGATGGATCTAGTTTTGGAAACCCCGGTCCAGCAGGTATAAGAGCCTAGAACGTCTCTTAAGAGGCCCCCCCCCGCGCCCCGCTCGTGTTCACTAGATGGTCATTTTCTTTTTTGAGACCTATTGGAAATATAATATGTTACGTGACCCAATGGGTCCCACTTGGCTGAAACAAATCACTTTAGATTTCTGTTATTTTTAGATTTGTTTTCTAGTTGTTTATGATAAGTAGGAGTCTTACTGATAAGTATTAGCTAGATTAGAGATCTTTTATAAATAACATGTACGCATCCTTTTTCGTGGAATGAAGAAAATTGTTCTAAAAAGTGTCTTGTGCACAAAGGAGGACAGATCCTTCCCTCGAAGTGGATCAAGAGGCTGATCTTCCCTATGAGAAGATCAAATCCATTGCGAACCGATTTGGGTACGTAACAAGTGGTATCAGAGCAGTCGGTCCTGCGCCATGACTACATTCCGTGAGATTTTGGATTCCGTGTATGAAGATTTTCAGAACCTCAAAGCATCTTTTTCGAAAAGGATAGAAGAGCAACGATGATTTGGACAAGGTTTGGACGAAATTAGTATAATGATCGAGGAATTGTGCAATAATGAAGAAAAGCGGAATGATGTTTTCGTCAAGGAAGCTGCAAGAATTGATGGCGACAAGGCTGAGTTAGTTGAATACATTACCAAAGAGCAAGTTGATGCAACTATTAGATTTTTCTATCATTTTGATGCAACGCCATGAAAAATTGCATTTCTTTACAACTTGGATCACATCGGATTTTGAAGGTGGGGTTCGAACGATCACGGTCTCTATTCTTGAAGAACATGAAAGGCGAATATTAGCATTCCTCTTGAACCTTTATTCAATTTTCTAAATTGAACCTTCATTCAATTTAGCATTCCTCTTGAAAAAAGTACAGTTTTAATAAAATAATTAGAGAAAACGACTAAAAGAAAGGGCTTTCTACTGACTATGATGTGACAAGGGGGTGTTTTCTAAATCACCAATCAAGAGTGCATATGACTAAAATGCCCTTGACTTTCTCTCTCTCTCTCTCTCTCTCTCTCTCTCCTATCAAATAACGTTTTTCTTGCAATCATTACCTTTACAATAAAAATCCCAAAATCCACCTTTTTCCCTCTTCTTCCTCCCACATACAATTTAATCACATTTAAATTACATTAAACACTTTATAATCATTATTATTTTACTTTAAACCACTAACTTCTTAAGTTAAATCACCATTTCACTATGATAAACCACTATTGAAGGCCACTAAGTGGTGTTTATAAGTGGTTTATATAGCTTCTATGGTTAAGAATCATCAGTAGTGGTTTACAGGGTAAGCAATGGTTTAGAGTGTTTACAAGTGGTTTATATAGGGTAAGCAGTGGTTTAGAGTGTTCACAAGTGATTTATATAGGGTAAACAGTGGTTTAGAGTGTTTATAAGTGGTTCATATAAGCGTAGTAGTGGTTTAGAGGGTTTATAAGTGTATAATATATGATAAACAATGGTTTAGACTATTTATAAGTGGTTTATATGAGACTAGCAGTGGTTTAGAGTGTTTATAAGTGGTTTATATAGGCTTAGCAGTGGTTTATAGTGTTTATAAGTTGTTGATACAGTGTAAGCAGTGGTTTATAGTGTTTGTATGTGGTTTATATAGGTTTAAGCAGTGGTTTAGAGTATTTACAAGTAGTTTATATAGGGTAAACAATGGTTTATAGTGTTTGTAAGTGGTTTATATAGGTGTAAGCAGTGGTTTAGAGTATTTACAAGTGATTTATATAGGGTAAACAGTGGTTTAGAGTGTTTGTAAGTGGTTTATATAGGCTCAGCAGTGGTTTAGAGTGTTTATAAATTGTTCATACAGTGTAAGCAGTGGTTTATAGTGTTTGTAAGTGGTTTATATAGGTGTAAGCAGTGGTTTAGAGTATTTAGAAGTGGTTTATATAGGGTAAATAGTGGTTTAGAGTGTTTGTAAGTGGTTTATATAGGTGTAAGCATTGGTTTAGAGTGTTTATAAATTGTTTATACAGTGTAAGCAGTGGTTTATAGTGTTTGTAAGTGGTTTATATAGGTGTAAGCAGTGGTTTAGAGCATTTACAAATGGTTTATATAGAGTAAACAATTGTTTATAGTGTTTGTAAGTGGTTTATATAGGTGTAAGCAGTGGTTTAGAATATTTACAAGTGGTTTATATAGGATAAACAGTGGTTTAGAGTGTTTGTAAGTGGTTTATATAGGCTCAGTAACGGTTTAGAGTGTTTATAAATTGTTTATACAGTGTAAGCAGTATATGTCTCGGACTTCCGAGACATATATGTATTTTATTCCGACATTCCTGTGGAATTTCGAGATTTGTCTCGGAGTTTCGTGCTATTTTTTTTAAAACTGTGACGTTTACTACGGAATTTCGAGAGAAAATCTCGGAGTTCTGAGGCACAAAATTTTGAGAATGACTTTTCTGTGGAATTCCGAGAATTGTCTCGGAGTTCCGACCAAATTTTTTTCACTGTGAAGTTTACTACGGAATTCCGAGATTTTTCTCGGAGTTCCGTAGTTCCGATCACGGAACTCCGAGAAAATTCCCGGAGTTCCGAGCAGTATATATTTTTTATATATATATACCATTGTTTGTTTGCAATGATAGGCTTATACATTAAAGATACTTCATATTTGAATTACATGTAGTATAAGATACTAGTGTAACACCACATTGAGTGCAATATACATTGGCATCTTCCCTTAAACTAAAAAATAATAACTTCTTCAAGAAAATCAAGCATTCTTTCCATTCCGAGATAATATGATATATACCTTATATCAGATTTTCTCTTGACATGGAAACATTGAAACTAAGACAAAAAGGTTATTGCTACACCCCTAGGTCATGAGAATTCTTTGATACATCCAACATGAATAGTTCAAGCACGAGGGATGTTCTCATTGGAGGTCAATCAATCTACCCATTGTCCCACAAAATTTTAAGCAACACCAATGCAACCCAAAGCAATTGGAACAACAAAAATGAAAGCATAAAAGAGAAAACGGGTTGTAAACTTTATCCAAGAATAGAAAGCTCAGCTTCCTTTTTTATGAGACAAAACAGTTGGGAGTACAACCTATAAAAAAACACAAATGGGTGTACAAAATAACCCTTAAAAATGATCACAGGATCTGTACAACAACAAAAAGACAAGTAAGAAATCGCAGGATCTGTACAGAATAACCCTTCAATGGTTCCCTCCCTAGACAAGTAAGAGAGGAGTGGACAACAACAAAAGGACAAGTAAGAGATCACGCTCACCTGCACCAGCTCCACCACAGCCCCTACAAGTTGATAATCGTGCTACACCTGTCATCTAAGAAATCCTCCAGTAGTTGTCTTCTCATGATCGTGATATCTGCCTGAGTGAACTTTGGCGGAACATCACTGGTGGTCAAAATTGCCTTGTGCAATCTTACACCTTCTAGGTTAAGCAAGCCCCCAAATGGGCTTCTACTTAGGATATCGATATGTACGTCCCTCAACTGCAGGGACTGGAAGAGGTCGTGAAACTTGGAGGGGCAGCATCTCAACGTAACATAAGACGGCTGCAAAAGAAAGCATTTTCAGATATATACCACATTAGCAGAAATACAATGCTTAAAAGAATAACTGGAGACCTTACCATGATTTCACGAGATGATTACTATATACCAAAGATGGAATCCAAGCTAAAAAATTAGATATGGACCTATTCAGACACAATGTGAGGAAACAAATTAACAAAGTTATCCATTTAATTTCTCACAAATTCATCACCTTTAGACTACTGACATGTCCATTTAATTTCTTAGAAGCCTATTAGGGGGTTGAGCAAATCACTATGGAGAATAAACCCCTAATTGTCCAATTACACAACTATTAACATGGACAATTAGGGGTTTAAACCACTAATTTCTCACAAATACATCACCTATAGGCCATTGACATGTCCATTCTATTTCTTACAAGCCTATTAGAGTGTTGAGCAAATCTCTAAGGAGAATTAACCCCCTAATTTATCTATTAAACCACTGTTAACATGAAAAATTAGGGGTTTAAACCCCTGATTGCTCGCAAACTCAACCCCTATATACCAGGGAGCCTAATTTATGGGCTATTGACATGTCCATTTTATTTCTTAAAAGCCTATTAGGGTGCTGAGCAAATCACTAGGGAGCCTAATTTATCAATTAAACCACTGTTAACATGAAAAAGTAGGGGTTTAAACCACTAATTTCTAACAAATTCAGCCCCTATAGAGCAACGACATGTCAATTACAAGCATATTGGGGTGTTAAGCAAATCATTATGGCGAATAAACCCATAATTTATCAATTAAACCACTGATTTGTGACAAATCAGGGGTTTAAACCACTTATTTGTGACAAATTAGGTTTTTAAACCTTCAACAGTTACTTAAAACACCTAATTTATCAATTAAATGACTGATTTCTCATAAATTAGGTGTTTAAATCACTGATTTCTCACAAATTAGGGGTTTAAACCACCGATTTATCACAAATTAGGGGTTTAAACAACCGATTTATCACAAATTAGATGTTTAAACAACTGCTTTCTCATAAATCAATGAGATTGGTTTAAACCACTGATTTCTCAAAACCCCTACTTAGAAAACGACATAGAGAGTGAGAGGGAGAGAGATGGGTTACCAACCTGTGAGAGGAGTTGCCGGTGAGATTTGTCGGTGATATTTGCCGGGAGAGAGAGAGAGAGAGAGAGAGAGAGAGTAAAAAATAGCACAAAAACGATTGAGTTTTTACCAACTCAAACGTTTTTAAAAATGTGGGTATACTTGTCCGAAACCCACCCAAACCTGGCTATGTCACTTCAATTTTGTAATTAAGAAAATACCCCCCCTTGTGACGTCGTAGTAAGAAGAAAGCCCCATTTTTAAGTCATTTTTCCTTTATCATTTAACTTTCGTACCCACCCCCTCTTCTATCTTTTATATCTTCTATAAATCCCTTCATTTATCGTACCAAAAGCAGATGTTGGGCTGAATCAATCTCCACCTACTTCTTAGCTTTACCGTCCCTCCCTCTCTTTGTGTTTCTCTGGTACAAGTCTTACCACGTCTCCTTCGAAAAGAATCAGTCTACGCCTACTAATATCTGTATCTCCTTCTATAAACTTATGTATGTTATCTTACCACGTCACTTGAGTAGGTACCATCTAAGCTGCTTCTTTACTTTTTCTTGGGTGACAAACGCCATTAATGAATATAACTGCCTCGTCGAACGTTTAGCGGCATGATGACTAAATTTTTCCTACCATCCTCCCAATTTGTCGTGGTTTTCTTGATAATTTCAAAGTTTTTTACTTTTTAAATTTTCTCACCAATTCATGTTCATTATGGCCACCAGAAAGAGGGTGAGAAATATCTTCAAGAAGAGGTCGGACGTCACGTAACGCCATTAATTAATGCCTTACGTTCATTAGACTTGAGACGGTTACTGAAAATTACACACTGTTTCTTTTATATTTGTTTCACTATCATTATGGCAATAAGAAATAGGGTTATACAAATAGGGCTTTGCTAATGGGTGCACTAAGGGCACTCGTTAAGGTGCATTGGGAAAGTAATTTTTCACATTCTGTGAGAATTTTACAAATGTTTTGAGTCATTTTTATCAAAAACATGTGTAAAATTCCTTTCCCAATGCACCTTAATGAGTGCCACTTGTTAGCAAAACCCATATCAATATGGGTCAAAATTAATTGCCCCATGGCCATAAATAGGAAGGCTTAGGCAATAAATGATCCTTTATACTTTTGACTAGGGCCATGGTTCCGGTTTTAACCGAAGAACCGAACCGAACCGGCTGCTTCGGTTCGGTTCGGTTCGGTTCTGCGAAATGATGGTTCGGTTTTGGTTCCCAGAACTGGGAACCGATGGATTTCGGTTCGGTTCTGGTCTGGGGACCAGGAACCGAGAACCGAACCGAACCGGCACTTCATTTATCATTTTTTAGTATTAACAAAAAGGGGGTGTTGATATCATTTTTTAGGCTAAGAATTTGTTAATTCTTTAACCAAAAAGGGGGTTGTTGATATCAATTTTGAGGCTAATATTATTCAAAAGAAATTAAGTTAGAGTGTTAGACAAAAGAAAACCCTAGATTTGTTTTTTTGCAAAACCCATCCCTTTCCAGTTTTCGACTTTCTGCTGTGCCTCCACCCACTTCCGTCCGTCCGACCGGCGTGGTGAAGACGAAGAAGAAGAAGAAGAAGAAGAAGAAGAAGAAGAAGAAGAAGAAGAGGAAGGTATGTGTCAATTTCTTCATTTTTCTTTCTTCTTACATTTCCTCCGATTGAAGCCCTTTTTTTCTTTGGATTTGCAAAACCTACTGAAACCCTCTTTTTTTCCTTTGCATTAGGATTTAGGAGAACCGATTGAAACCCTATTTTGTTTTCTTTGTATTTTGATAACCGATTGAAACCCTATTTGTTTTCTTTGGATTTTGAGAACCGATTAATGATGCCGCACACACTTATTCTGATAATGGCACTTCCGACACTATTAAATTGCAGATAAATTATATGGTGGACGTCTGTGCAGGCACATGCAACCCCAAAAACAATTGGGCCCCATTTTTAGGTGATCCAAACCATTCATTTGTTAGGCCATGATGTAGATAGGGTGTGCCCAAAAAATCTTCTCCACAGGATGTTCCTAGCCCTTCGATCTGTGGGGTTTTAAAATTGACGGAAGAGTATAAAAACCTGCATGGATCAATGGTTACTATCATCCTACGGGGGGCACATATAAATTGTGAAGTGTGAACTGCTAAAACAACTCAATAGAATCTTAAAAAAAAAAAGATATTCTGGGCACAGTGGCACACCCTATCTACATCATGGTCCAACAAATGAACGGTTTAGATCACCCAAATAATGTGTGCCCCACTATTTATTTTGCCTAGCACATGCTTGTGCTGCCATACACAGTATAAAATCTCTAAACTGTATTACTATTACAAATGATAACTGCAGCAAGACCACAAGTCTACATTGTCTAAGTGACATGGTCTCTTTTTGTTACTCTTGCAGAACCAGAACCGAACCGAACCGAACCGATTAAATTCGGTTCTGGTTCTGGTTCGGTTCCAGGGTCACTTGGTTCGGTTCTGGTTCCAGAACCTGGGAACCGACCGTTGGTGGTTCGGTTCTGGGTTTATCCTAGAACCAAACCGAACCATGTCCACCACCCCTACTTTTGACACATAAGAACCCACTATATATAGAGCAAATAATAGAGACACAGAGCCGCCAAAAATTATTATTATTATTATAGGCTTTAAAAGGGGAAATGATATTTCCCCCCCATCTGACGGCTAAAATCCCCCCTTTAACGGTATTTGTTAAGTTAAGGGTTTTGTTAAGGAGTGCCCACTCCTTGAGAGGCCCAAGCCTTTCCTTCCCCACTTCTTGTATGGGACCAAAAGTTTCTCCCACTTTCTAACGTGGGACTAGGGGTGCAACTCGGGTCGGGTTGAGGCCAACCCGAGATTGCATTCTCTCAACCCTAACCCAACCCAACCCAACCCAACCCAACCCGAGCCTCAGGTTGAGGATGGTCAACGCTCACCCAACCCGCCTCCAAATCGGGCCCGGTTGGGTTCAGGTTGGGTTTAGGTTGAGACGGGTTCATCTAAGGCCTAATAGAAAAATACAAGGAAAAAAGCATAATCCTAGAAACGTGAGAAAACTAGAGGTCGGGTTCGGGTCGGGTCGGGTTGCCAAGGCCTCAACCCTAACCCAACCCGACATTAAATGGGGTTGGCATTTCCCAACCCTAACCCAACCCAACCCAACCCGAGAAAATGCCAACCCAACCCTAGCCAAAATCGGGTTGAACCCGTCGGGTTCGGGTTGAGCCCGACCGTCGAGTTCGGGTTGAGCCCGACCCAAGTTGCACCCCTACGTGGGACTGAGTTTCTTGGGAGGTAAGAGAGCACATTTTAAAATTTTAAATTTGGGTGGAAAAAGTACAAATGAGAGGAATCTCTTTTAAAAAGCAAAGTCAATTTTTTTATATTAGAACACTTATAATAAGTTTGTACTAGAGAATTTTCGAAGGTTTGGATATGTACAGTCTCCCCCTTTTCCACATCGTCAGTTTAGTGATGATTTTCTTTCATCTGCATTTGTCCCGTATTTCTAGCATTTGGGGGTTGCCATTATAAGAATTGATAGTTTGTTTGATCATGGATTTAGCTTGGAAACAGAAAAACAAGTATTCCGCCTTTGTTGGATCACATTGTTAGGGAGACGTTGTCCTGGAGATACTGATTCTATTTCTAAAGGGCATTTACCCTCTTTTATTCAATCTAGTCAATATTTTACTTCCACAGTTTACCCAAGGTAGTCCTAACCTTCTGTTCTTTATACGTCTCGGTAAACCTTAGACCAAGAATATAGGAAGCTTCTTTTAAGTCCTATATCGACCTCAATAACTTGTATATTCCTTCGACCAAGAATATAGGAAGCTTCTTTTAAGTCCTATATCGACCTCAATAACTTGTATATTTTCTTATTATCATGATTAACAGACTAAAAATCTTTTTAACTGAAATCTTAGCCTCCTCTTCAAGAAAAATCTTGCCCCTATTGAAATTATTCACCTTTTTCAGTTTTAGAAGAAAAAAAATCCACCAAAAATGAGTTAACCAAAAGTTGAAAAACTTATATTTATGTTTGTTAGTTTGAGGCTTGTAATTCAAAGAATTTTGATCCATTAGATGTTCAAGTCTACAATTTCAATTTTTCTTTCATGTTATGATGCAAGTAAGGGTGGAAAGTGTGGGTAGAACAATCCTACCCCACCTTGATTTGGATGATCATCCAAGTTCATTCAACGTGGGACCGGATCATAAATGTCTCATGATGTTAACATTACTCCTCCTTCACACCTACCCCCGGTGGGACCCATGAGTTGATTGTTAGGTTTGACCTTGACTGGTGTCCCAGCGTTCTCACTTGGTAAGTAGGGTGGGAGTTGGGATACCCATTCTCTCTTCTTATTGTTACGAAATATTGTGTATCCCATGAAATGATATTTTGGCTTTCCTGGAGGTCGGATGTTTAGTATTCATCATGCCAATGTCCTATTTGTGGGCATACCGTTAGTGTAAAAGAGTAGTCATAACTCTTTTTTAGAAGGGAAGTGATATTCACCCCCTTTTTTAACTTGGGACAACCCCATCTAGTGTAAAAGAGTAGTCATAACTCATAAATATTTTAAATGCCTTGTCAAATATATGTTGTGATTGGAGGACGCCTCTTTTAAGTCTTATACCAACCTCCATAGCTTGCTTAATTTGTTTAATGTCACGATCAACAGACTCAAAATCTTTTTAATTGAAATCTCAGCCTCCTCTTTCAAGAACAATCTTACCCCTATTGAAATTATTCATTTTTTCAATTTTAGAAAAATAATTCCGCAAAAAATGAGTTAACCAAAAGCTGAAAAACTTATATTTATGTTTGTTACTTTCAGGCTTGCAATCCAATTATAATTTTTATTTCATTTTCTAATGCAAGTAAGGTGTGGGAAGAACAATCCTACCCCACCTTGATTGGATTATCCAAGTTCATTCAATGTGGGGCCAAGATCATATATGTTGTCTCATGATGTTCTACGAGATCAACGGTCTACGTTACTCCTTTCCCCACGGTGGGGCCCATAAGTTGATTGTTAGGTTTGGCCCATAAGTTGATTGTTAGGTTTGGCCCATTCTCTCTTCTGGTTGTTACAAAATATTGTGAAATGAAACCTAAAATAAGGGGGGTGTTACAAAAAAGGTAAAGGAAAAAGAAAAAAGAAAACGGGGGGTTTAATCCTTTTAGTAGGGAAGCAATACAAAATTAAGTCCAAGTTTCTGAATTTGAACTACAAAAATACACACTAGAGTTAATTACAATGACGAATACACTCTAGAATAATCAATCAGAATTACCCTCTCACTTCTCTCAAACATGGTTTTTCTCTAATGAAGGCTAATTAAAACATCTTCGGCCATAGCACATACAATATATTAAGACCCAATTCTAACCTCCATACATGGGCTCACCCTTAGTGATCAGAAGAGAAGCACAGATTCGTGGTGATGGACAAATTGAGGTATCCTTGATCGAACGATCCTGGCCATCCAAATGGTAACGTGCAAATGGACTGCTTACTAGAAAATTAGTGAAAATGCTGGGTAAACGGGTGGAAATATCATTATACATATACTATTTTACGAAAAAGAGAAAACAAATAGCTATTTATCATATTGCTTTAAAGCTATAGATATATATTAGAAAATTAGTGTGAAAATGGGTAAACATAAACCTATATGATAGAGTAAATAATGCTTATCCCGGCAGTTTTTAAAACTGCCGCTAAAACCCAACTTTCCTGGTGGGTTATTTTGACCGCCAGTAAATATACTCTGGTAACCCCAGCAAAATGCAACTTTCTTATATATAGTGAGGATATGTGTATGACATAGGCACCGCCCTTCATTTTTTATCCGACCACTGCGACTTATAAAATTGGCTGTAGTTGGATTAAATATCAAGGGCAACAAACCAATATAAAAACTCATGTAAAGCCATCGTCAATGCTTTATTAGGTTTGATTGTAATTCTTGTTTACGTATATATAAACATGGTTGCCCAATTAAGTACGCCTAGGGAAGGCATGGCACTTTGTCGGTAAAGGTGGAAATTCTAAGAAAAGGGGTGAAAATATCATTTCACATGTTCTAGTCAAGAACATTAAGTTCACCAGAATAGTATGGTCGACCCCTCTTTACTCTCTTTCTAGGGCTTCGGCTTCCTGTATTGATGGCTAGGAGGTTTTCCCTCCTCTCATATGGTCCCAACTTTAATTTATATAAATTTGCCGATCCGCCCCACGATCGTCATCTTTCCGGTTAAAAAAAAAAAGTTCTAGTCTAGGCATATTTTTGCAGATTGCGGCATATTTATTTTCTTTTTTAAGTAGGACAGTTTGATCACCCCCAAAAGCTGTTATAAATAGACCCAAATAACAGCATATCACTCCCATTCTTCTCTTCTCAAACCTTCCACATTTCCTCTACGTTCACCAACGATGGCTGACCTTCAGTCCTACGCCACCCTATTCCTCGTCTTTCTAGTCACTGCTCTCCTGGTCCGAACCTTGTTCCTCAAATCTCAAACCAAGGTCCGCCTCCCGCCGAGCCCAATGGCCCTACCAATTCTAGGCCACCTACACCTCCTAGGCCCTTTGCCCCACCAAGCCTTCTACAAACACTACAAGAAAAAAGACATTCAGCGACGTTCTTTTAGCGACGTTCACAAAAAACGCCACTAATATTATATATATACCGATGTTTGTAAAACTACCGACGGTGAAGGATTGTTCCCGCGGGGAGTAACTTATCCCGCCCAAAACATGCGTAGTATTTCTTTACCGACGTTTAAGGAACGTCAATAAAAGTAATTATTTACCGATGTTTTATATGTTAAACGTCGGTAATTAATTGGATACATGCTTTCCTTTTTTTATGACGTTCACGACCGTCTCTGATTATTAGAATTACCGGCTTTTTTTCCCAAACGTCGGTGACGTGTTAAAAGATAAACTCGCGCCCTAGCTTTTCCCACCCCGCTCTTTCTAAAACGTTCTCTCCCTTGTCTCGGCAAGAAATCCTCTAGAAAAACCAATTTTCGCCCTTCTAAATCGAAACCCTTTCGTGCAAAAAAAAGCCTAATCTCCGTGGAGAAAAAACCATAATCTCCATCCTCTCCAAATCATCTTCATAGAATATATGGTCCTAACCCTTGATCTGAAACGGGTAGGGCATATCATATAGCAGCCACAAACAATAAGAGGAAAATTGACAATCATCTCAAAGTAGCTCTCCAGCTCTATCCAATCGCCTGTTAGGGTAAGTACGTTCTCTACATATTTTTTTTTCAACCTCTCCCTGTTTTTGGGCTTTTTTCATAGATCATTTACTTTCTGCTTATTGGGTTTCTGTGCATTTGTTTTCCCTATTCTTCTTTTTGAAACCCACATCGGCAATCATGTGAAAGGTGCGCTTCGGTTTATCCATTTTGTTAGCACATAACCCATGTAAATTTTTTTTTCATTGATTTTTATTTCCCAGTTTCTGGTATTTGTAGACTCCGGAGAGTTTGCGTTGAAGCCCTAAGAATTTGTATAAAGGATTTACTCCTTTTATCTTCCCATTTTTTCATATTTTATATTTATTTATGATTTGAGTTTGTGTGATAGCAGGAAGTGCATCTGGAGGTTCATGATTTCTTCCTATTTTATATTTCTCCTTGCCCTAGGGCTTTGCTTTTGTTTGATTTTTTTCCATCTAGGCTTTTATTTATTATTGTTATTGTTGTGTTGTTATTACATGCCTTGGAGTTCCAACAGTGAGTATTTTTTTTAATTCCCCAAATTGTTGTCCAGATCTTGTGAAAGATCCATACTCAATCTGCCCTATTTTGTGTCCCATCAGGTGTTTTTTTCTTTGGTTAAGAAAGCTTTCAAATAGACCTGAAATTCATGCCATTCAATTGCCATGGAAGCTGTCAATGAAGACCACTTTTATTCAAGTTGTAAACACCCTATTTACCCACCTAAACACCCGTTGAGTGTGTGCTCTTTGCCATGTTTCATCAGCCAATCAAATACTCTAATTAGTGAGCCCATGATTAAATAGTTGCTAGTCACATTTTGAATTTGTATTAATGTCAGTTTGTATGCCAAACAAGCTGTGAACCAAGGGCATTAATTCCATTCGCTTGGATACATTGATTTTGTAATCCAGGATATTGTAAAATCCTAGGTTTTACAAGCTAAAACCTGAATTTTATAAGCTAAAACCTAAATTTTATAAGTTAAAACCTAGATTTTATAAGCTGAAACCTAGATTTTACAATCCTGAAAATGGACATTCCAGGTTTTAGCTTATAAATTCCAGGTTTTAGCTTGTAAAATTCAGGATTTTACAATCCTAGATTACAAAATCCTTGTATCCATACGGCCAAAAAGGGTACAATTCTGGTGACTAATATCATATTGTGCCTACAAACTCCCTGCTTTTAATGCATCTTGCGCATCTCAATTGCTCATCACATTGCCCAGTTTTTCAGCGACATACATTTTTTTTTTTATCAATTGCCTGATACAGCACTATAAACTGTGAATTCTACTCTTTCACTGGCAAGTACTGTTTGAGTTTATCTTTATGATCTGGTTCTTCATATATGGGTATTTACTGGTTTTGAAGAACGTGAATTTTGATTTTCTTTTGCAGGTTATGCCATACAGCACCAGCCTTAAAACCCCACTTGCAAATTTTGAGGCTGGGTTGAACTATAAGGTAATTATGAAGATTTTCTTGATGTTCACTGCAACCCTCTATTAGAGCTCCCAATATTTTGTACCGAAGCATTTCCCCCTTTATCTCTAACCTTTTCAAATCTCATAGGATGTATCTGACCCTCCAATCATGGCGTCCTTTCCAATAGTTGGCGATCCACATAATGCAGCTCTAGTGGCCTGGACAACCACACCATGGACTCTTCCTAGTAACCTTGCTCTCTGTGTCAATGCAAATTTAGTCTATGTGAAGGTCAGTTAAGTTCAGTTGAGTCATTGCTATGGATAATGTGATTTGGCAAAAAGGCGAGTAGTATATTTATCCTTCTGAATTTTGATTTTTGTTTGACTGATTGATTTAAATAAACTTTGAAATTGATCACCAGTATGACCCTTTTCATTCTAAAAGTAAACAGAGGAGAGCTGACTTGAACCAAAGCTTGATGGCTAGACCCATAAACATCGGAGAAATATAAGAAATGTCACATTTGCCAAGTTGGAAACTGAATTGTTGTGGGCTTTGAACACATCGAATGGGTAGGATACAAATTCTGTTTCTGAACAGAACAGATCCATAACTCACGGATCAATTGCAGCAGGAAAAAAAAGGTGAAACTCCATAACTCTCCTTGTTTTCTATTCTGTTTAATTTGCTTTTTTGTTTTTATATTTTTTGGGATTTTATTGTTTTGTATGATGGGGTTTTTGTGGGTTCTGAGGCTTTTGATAGTTCATGTTGCAGTGAATTGAAAAGTTTGGCATAAATTGGGTTTTCTACATGCATAAATTGTATCATAGAATTCATCCTATATAGTGCTGAATCGTGTTTTAAAATCTTTTGAAATCTTAATTAAGGGCCACAATCTTCTGCTTGTTTCTGCTAGGTTCTCTGATAAGGGCGGTCCAGTGCACAAGGCTCTAGCAGGGCTTCTGTGATACGTGCATATAATTATGGTGTTTCTGGGTTTTGACTAATTGGTGCATCAACAATGGCATTCATACTTGTAAGCATAGACTCAATGTTTGAGTCTGTGTTGCAATTCTTATACACATCTATTGTTGATTTTGATAAAGCTTCAAAAGGTTTTAGTGAATGGCTTACCCTGAGTATCTTGCTTGTGTAGCTAATACGACATTCATTTTTTTTTACTTTTGAAGGCTCTCTCGTAAGGCCGAAGGTTGTAAAAAGTGTTCATTACTGCCCTACAACAGGATCCTTCACAACCCGTGAATATCGGGACATTACATCAAATATGGGTTTTCCCACAGGGTCTGTGTATCCTACAAGGGTAATGTTGGGTTTCTTTATGCCATAACATGATATGCAATTGTTAATGTTCTTATATGTTAAGCAACAACATGTATCTTTTTTCCAAGACAATAGTATCTCAACGATTGAATAACGGGCCAGGATGACAATGGCAACTTGTTGGTTACTGAATATGGATTGTGCAAGTACAAGGACCACCAAACACTATCCATGCAAGAAGTGCCTGAGAATTCCGCCCCGGGTTAGCTTCCAAGAACAGTGGATGTCATTGTAGAGGATGACCTTGTTGATTCTTGCAAACCTGGAGATCGTGTAGCCATTGTGGGGGTATATAAAGCTCTTCCGGGGAAAAGCAAGGGCAGTGTGAATGGAGTATTCAGGTTGCTTTATTTGAATTTTGTTGGTTCTTTTCATAGCCTCTTTATAGCAAAGTTAATTTTTCTTATTTAAATCGTGATTTTGTATCATAGGACTGTGCTTATAGCCAATAATGTCTCTCTGCTCAATAAAGAGGCAAATGCACCAATTTACACTGCTGAAGACATAAAGAACATCAGAAAAATAGCAGAGAGAGATGACACATTTGATTTGCTTGGCAATTCACTTGCACCATCTATTTATGGGCATTCATGGATAAAGAAAGCAGTGGTTCTATTGATGCTTGGTGGCATGGAAAAGAACTTAAAAAATGGGACCCATCTAAGAGGGTAAGAATTCTTTTCTCTCTTGTATCACAATGATCCCATCTTACCTGCTATTAAAATCTTTTACCGTTTAATTTCTCTTATCTCTAGGGACATAAATATGATGATGGTTGGGGACCCTTCAGTTGCCAAATCGCAACTCTTAAGAGCAATTATGAATATTGCCCCTTTGGCTATATCAACCACAGGTCGTGGTTCCTCAGGTGTTGGTTTAACAGCTGCTGTTACCTCTGACCAAGAAACTGGTAATGCACCACTCCCTAATGGGTTCTGTAGGTTATTATTATCTTGCAATTTTTGTTGGGTTTCTCAGGGGACTTGTATGATCAGGTGAAAGGAGGCTAGAAGCCGGTGCAATGGTTCTTGCCGATCGAGGTGTTGTTTGTATCGATGAGTTTTGACAAGATGAATGATATAGACCGTGTTGCCATACATGAAGTTATGGAGCAACAGACAGTAACAATTGCCAAAGCCAGTATTCACGCTTCACTAAACGCTAGATGCAGTGTAGTGGCTGCTGCAAATCCAATATATGGGACCGTAAGTTGTTATTTGTGTGTTTGAATTGGGCTCTCCTATAACCATTCATTTAACTCCAGCTTTGTCATATGACTATATAATATGATTATTACTTTGTTCTTCTCAGGAAGAGAATATAATATATTTAATAACCTAATTATATGTTGGCTATGACATATGCAGTATGATCGTTCACTGACTCCGACAAAGAATATCGGGCTACCGGATTCGTTGCTTTCTCGTTTTGTTTTGTTGTAGTGAAGGAAATGGTTTGTTTGATGACTCTGGATGCCTTTTTTAATGTTGTTTGGATGCCAATATATATATGTACATGTTACTTTCTAATGGGTAAATGTTTTGGTTAATTTTACATGGAAATGATTTGTTTGATGACTTTGGATGCCTTATTTTTCTCTTGTTTAGATGCCAACAGATTCATGTTATTTTCTAATGGGTACAGGATTTATACAGGTTCTAAGTCCCCCAATTTGTTGCTTTGTTTATATATAAAAAAAAATAACTATTCACCGGCGGTCATAAAACCGTCGGTAAATCTAAAAACTATATGCCTCTATAACTTTTACCGACGGTTATAACCGTCGGTAAATGTCATAAATACCGACGGTACGAAATGCGCGTCGGCGGGAAAAGTCCACCCAATGCCATTTACCGCCATTTAGCGACGCTCAAGACCGCCGGTGTAAAATACATTTACCGACGGTTCCATCAACCGTCGGTGAATGTTTCTCCCGAGGCAAATTTTTCTGTCCCTTTACCGACGCTTTGAAACGTCGGTATAAATCCATACACCGACGGTTATTAAAAAACGTCGGTAAAAGGGTTTAGTCACGGTGAAATTACCGACGCTACGACAAACCGTCGGTGTTACGTAAAGCGACGTTTTTACGGGTTTTTACCGACGGTCGTGAACGTCGCTGAATGTCCTTTTTCTTGTAGTGAAACTCTCCAAACGCTACGGCCCTTTGATCTCGCTCCGCCTCGGCTCCGTCCCCTGCATTGTCGCCTCCTCGCCTGAAACCGCCAAAGAATTCCTCAAAACCCATGAGCTCGCCTTCTCCTCCCGCCCCCAAAACATCGCTGTGGGTCACCTAACCTACGGCACCTATGGCTTCGCCTTCGCCCCTTACGGTCCTTACTGGAAGTTCATGAAGAAGCTCTGTGTGTCCGAGCTTCTCGGTGGCCGGACCATCGACCAGTTTGAACCCGTTCGGCGAGAAGAAATGCGATCCTTTGTGAAGCTCTTACTAGAAAAATCGAAAGCCCAAGAAACTGTAATGTCTAACAACCAATTACTCCAAAAGCTTAAATTATTAAAGTTGGTGTTATTTAATCTTTTATACTTCAACACTCCCCCTCACGTGTAGCCCGCACGAACAGTTTGGAGGAAGTCCCTTCAGCACCCTCTAATAACAGGGGGTGTGGAAATATCAAATCCATGGCTACTTTTTATTTTGAAAAGGATTTGATATTTCCACATCCCTTGCTATTATACTATTAGCGTGGGTTCTGGAGGAACTTCCTCCAAACTGAAGCCAAGTTTTGTTACTCTTTTATGGGGTTGGCCGTACACAGAATTTTTTTAATACTAAGGAGTTGTTGGGTTTTGAACTCTGATAGCATGTGAAACTACCAATTACTCCAAAAGCTTAAGCTGTTAGAGTTCGTGTTATTTAATCATTTATGCTTGAACAGGTAAATCTCACACGAGAGCTCGTAAAGCTGACGAGCAACGTGGTTTCGAGGATGGCGATGAGTAAGAGGTGTTCTGATACGGAAGGCGAGGCTGATGAGGTTCGGATAGTGGTCCAGGCGGTGGCGAACCTTGTGGGGACGTTTAATTTGGCGGATTATCTTGGGATTTTTCATAAATTTGACGTGCAGGGGATTGGGAAGAGGCTTAATGACGTGCATAACAGGTTTGATACAATTATGGAGAGGATTATAAAAGAACATGAAGAAGCGAGGAAGAAGAAGAGGATGAAGAAGGAGATGGGTGGAGATGGAGTGAAGGATTTTTTGGATATATTGCTGGACATATCTGAAGATGAAAATGCCGAGATAAAATTGAGGAGGGAAGACATTAAAGCTTTCATCATGGTAAAACTAATCCTTCTCACAAAATTAATGCTCCTCTATCTTTATTGATCTGAACCGTTCACTTGATAGGCCGTGCTTTTGATCTCTTATGCCCAATCATCCTATCCTAACAACTTATAGTTTGTCTGTTTTTCAAGGCTACACGACCATGTATTGATAAGGAGCCAAAGTTATTTTGTGTAACTGTGTTATACGTTTCAAGGGGCGGATTACTGTTCTCAAAAAGCTCTCACCAGTCTTGGAGAGCTACGTGACTTCAGTTCATTATCAAAACATGATCGTTTTCAGGATTGAGCCACTGGCTCAATAATAAATTAAAGCTTTGTTTTTCAACCTAGGGTTCAATCCCAGCTTACATATAAGGCCCGTTGACATAATATCGGTTGTCATAATCTCAAACAAACAGGGCCTAAAAAATATGACTGTGTTTTAACTGTTTATATCAATGTTTAAAAACTCCATTACTCGACAAGGAACTCGCTCGAGTCGACTCCTTTTTACGTCGGCCGCGTTCCGCGTTGCACCACATCTACATTCCGCGTTTTGGCCCATATAGTCAGTAAACTCCTTTGACTCTCCCGAGTTATGACCGTGTCAACCGTGTCAACCGAGTTCTTGGCCAAGTCCACGCCGAGTCAACAAGGATTTTTCTTGGCCGCGCTCCGCATCAAATCCATGTTTTTTTATATCAGTTCCTGCTTTAACCTCGGCCCTTCACAAAATAGTGAAAGGCTAATTTATGACTTCTCACTTACCCAGGAGGAGCTGTCTCAAGTTAAAAAAAGGGGTGAATATATCATTTCCCCCAAATAGTCTCATTTTGCTAAACTTAGCAGAGAAATTATATGGTGTAAGGGCTTACAACAATAAGGCCTTTGTACGGTGGAAGTACCATCCTTGGTATTAGGGATGGACATGGTTCGGTTCGGTTCGGTTTTGGGGTATACCCAGAACCGAACCATATATAATCGGTTCCCTGAAATTGGAACCTGAACCGAACCGAACCAGAACCATATATAATCGGTTCGGTTCTGGGTTTACCCAACCTTTACCAAATATAGATATTTTGCCTAATCGTATTTATAATCAGTTCGGTCCTGTTTATATATGAACTACAAAGACTAACATGCACGAATTTGGAATAATCAGGCACAAATTTGCACAAATTTGGACAATGCAAAAATTATATATGACCTACAAACATACACAAATTTGGAATAATCAAGCACAAATTTGGGGGGTGAATTAAATTTTTAAAGGCAAAGCAACACGTTAAAGAGGGGTGAATTAAAAGGGGGTGGGGTGATTTTATAAAGCTATGAGGCATTGGGTTTTAAGGTGAGGGTTGGTTCTCGGTTCAGTTTTCGGTTCCGGGATCCCAAACCCAGAACCGAACCGAATTTCCATCGGTTCTAGGATATCATAACCGGAACCGAACCATATGTGCCGGTTCGGTTCGGTTCCTCGGTTCGAACCGGAACCATGTCCACCCCTACTTGGTATCTGATTCAACAGCAGCTCCTCAAAAAGTGAGCTGCTGTTGGATCAAATATCAAGGGCGGTAGGGGTACCGTATTGTTCTAACCCCTTACACCATATAAAATCTCAACTTAGCAATATGTGTATATGTAACTCTACATCAACCAACAGGTAGGAGCCACTGTGTAAATCTCTTTGGTGTTCAATGCCTTTAATCTGATGGGTCATTGGAGTGAAACAAGACAATGAGCTGAACATTGGGTAAGAAATTGAAGACTTCTGTCGGAGAAACTTGGTGAGATTTCCTAAAATTCTAAAACGGCAAAGCACGAATCCCTGATTAGTAAGTTTTTGTGGATGTCAGTAGAGATCATTCAGTTCTAGCCTGGTGTCGTGGGTGGGACCACTGGCTTTTAAGTACTTGAGGTTGACATGTAAAGGGGGTTGCACCTTAGAGCCTCACGGCCCTCACCCACGAGCCCTTGTCTTCTGTCATTTTCATCTTTAAGAACATTAAATTACTTGAAAAGACTTCTATCTGAAATACTACTGTCCTTGATATTTGATCCAACAAGGGCAGTACCACTCAAATGAACTTGCAAGAAAAAAATTTATGAGGAAAAAAATTTCTTTCCAAGTTTCTCGAGGAAAACGATTTGATTATGGTTAATTTAGAGGAATGAATAGTGCTGGTTCAAGTTATCTCTTCATGTGTAAAATAATAGGAAATTTTATAAATATATTTCCTTTCCAAACTTTATAAGGACTAAATTCAAGCATTTCTCCCTACTATACATGCTTTCAGCTTTCCCTCAAGAAATCCACAGTTCCTAGGATGGTACATTTTGGGTCTTCCTATGCTGACACAATATACAAATCTAAAATCATTTCCCTTAGTCCCCGGTTGGATACCTCATGTTTTTGTATTTTGATTTGGATTTGAGTTATGGATACAAATAACATCAATCATCCTCATGCTCATGCTGTATGAGAGAGAGAGAGAGAGAGAGAGAGAGAGAGAGAGAGAGAGAGGAGGGAGAGAGGGAGGGAGGGAGGGACGTCTGGCTGTTGCTGCAGCAAGGTCGAGGAGTAGCGAGGGTGAAAGTAATTGCCACAAATATATTGATTTCCAAATTATGTCTTGCAGAACAGATTTGAAAATCAGATTTTTTTCACTGTTATAGCTGATTTGGAAATCTCAGGATCTAATCCACTTCCAAATCTCAACTGCAAATGTGAGAAATCCACATTTATTGTTGATTGATTGGCCAAAGCAAGGACCTAACGTGGCCATAATTTATTGTTGATTGATTGGCCAAAACAGGGACCTCGAGGGATTCTATGTATGCTTGCATCTGTAATCTTTTCTCTTTTAATATAGTTATCTTTCTTTTTTAAAAACAAATTATTTAATTTTATTACTTTTTTAATTTTTTTACAGAATATTTTTGTAGCAGGAACCTGTAATCATTTCTCTTTTAATATAGTTATCTTCTTTTTTTAAAAACAAATTATTTAATTTTATTACTTTTTTTTTGCAGGATATTTTTGTAGCAGGCACTGATACATCAAGCATTACACCCCAGTGGGCACTATCTGAGCTCATTAACAATCCTACTGTGCTTGAGAAGGCAAGAAAAGAGATCGATTCCGTAGTAGGAAAAAGTAGGCTAGTCGAAGAATCGGACATTCCCAATCTCCCTTACGTCCAGGCAATTATAAAGGAAACTCTAAGACTGCACCCGGCTAGCCCCATAAGTTTACGAGAATGTAGCCAAGATTGCAAGATAGGAGGATATGATATCCTTGCTAAAAGTATGCTCTTCATCAATGTGTGGGCCATTGGAAGAGACCCCAAATATTGGGATAACCCCCTCAAGTTCCGTCCGGAGAGATTCATGCCGTCTGATGAGAATGGCCGGAATCCGATCGATCTTAGGGGGCAACATTACCATCTCTTGCCATTTGGGAGTGGACGGAGAGGATGCCCCGGTGCAACTCTAGCACTACAAGTTGTGCATACAGCACTGGCCATCATGATTCAATGCTTTACGTGGAAGGCCGGCGATGGCGAAGGGAAGGGTACGGTGGACATGACAGAGGGACCTGGGTTGACACTACCAAGGGTACAACCCTTGGTGTGTGTTCCCGTTGGTCGCTTGTATCCGTTCCCTTCAATTGAGGTATGAACTTAAATTATGGGTGCAAATGGTTCGGGTCGCGTTGAGCTTTTTGTTAAAAAATGAATTGGAATCAACTGACCCATAATGCATTTTGTGGTACAAGCTCAACCCGAATTCCCAAAAATTGACCCGAGTCGTACCCTTAACTTCAATGGATCAGCTTCAGTGCGTGCCAACATAAGTCCTCCGAGAGGGAACTTTTGTTAGATTCAATGTTGTAATTTCTGGTGTAATTTTTGTTGTTATTTGTTGTCTAGGAGATGTATGCTACTTTGATTTATTTTGTAAGATTGTGTTTTTGGTATGATTCGTTGCTTATGAGATTGTATGTTTTGTAATGGTTTTAATAATTGAACCAACACATATTGAATAAAAATTCACTTCTAAAAACTCCCTTGGTAATCAGCTCGCCCTAATCAGCAGTAATATTTTGGACCTGCCATAGGAGCTTCCAAAGGTAGGAATTCACATCGTAGGGGCGTGATGTGGTACGGATGTGCGGATCTGCGGAAAACAAAGCGCAACATTGGATTTTCAAAGTTACAACAATAAGAGCAATACTTTCATGAAGAAAACGAAAAGATTACGAGAAAATATCCAAGAATAGTGGCAGATTTATAGAGGAAAAAAATGAAAACAACAGGGAAAATTCTTCATTTCTATTTGGGATTCACAAATAGAGTGGCAAAGGAAGGAGTTCTCTTACAAGATCCGAGGAAACTCCTAGTCTATCCATGAAGAAATTCCTATGGAACACGAACCGAGCAACCCCAAGGAGTTGGAATCCCTCCAAGCCTCCTTCAAACTTCTACAACTCCTCTCAATTTCTCATTCTCCAAAAGTGAAATTTGCATCCGCTACCTTCCTATTTATAAATCTTAGAGCTATATGAGAGGATGACACATGCCCATGGTCTCGATGGACAATTATTAAGAACACCCAAAAGTATAAGGCACGGGCGGAGAAGCATAGGAGAAGGGATGATATCAATGAAGGAGATCTTGTATGGGTTCATCTACGCAATGAGGGTTTTCCAACTGGAAAGTTTGGCAAACTTCAAGATCATGTGGATGGACCTTTTTTTCGAGTGCTTAAGAAAATTGGGGATAATGCATTTAAGATTGAATTACCCTGTGATTACGCTGTTTAAGCTACTATCAATGTTTCTGATATTATTCCATATCATGAAAGTGACCCGGTCAACTCAGGGACGAGTTGACGCTCAATCGGGGGAGATTGATATGGGTGCATTCCCGCTACAAAACTGCTACCCGATTTTCAAGCCCATTTTGGACAATTAGATGGAAGAATATGGAAATATGGTAAACTAGGAAGTTGTAGCCCTTTTTTATATGTTTCCAACGAGTATTTACACTCTTAATTTGGCCCAGTGGTTAGTGAGATAAGACTATTTTCGTGGATTGTGTCAGTAAGTTCATAGGCTAATTAATGTGTTTGTGATTTACTAAGTTTTTTATGAGTTTGCAACGCCCTAAACTAGTTAGTGGACTAGGTTGAACGTCTTTTCTCTTGTATTCCTCTATTAAAAGTGCACCAAACATCAACAATGGGAGTTTAATTGAAGAAAAAAAAATTTCTAATAATTTGGCAAGAATTCAACTTCTTCTTCTTAATCCACAATCCTAAGGATTGCGTTCGTCGATCCGAACGGTATCACATGCCCCATATTTTCTCCATATTTTGAGGCTTTGTTCTCTTGATTGATTGTTCTTATCTTATATATTGTTCTTCTATCATATATTGAACTCTATCTTCGGAGATTGTTCATCATCTCTTTTGGTTGTGGATATTGGGCTAGTGTAAACTTCGGTTGCACTATTTGAGAAGCGAATATTCATGTTTTTTGAAATCCGTCTTTCTCTTTATATACTGGGATTCTAGTGCATGGATTAATCCAGAACCCACAAACCCGCAACCCTTTCCTTGCTTCTCAACCAAGACCGTACAAAAGAAACTCGAGGGAGAATCCCAAAGAGAAAAACCCAAGAAGAAAACCCTAGAGGAACCCGAGAAGGAACCCCAAAGAAGAAAATCCCTTCTCTCTCTCTCTCTCTCTCTCTCTCTCTCTCTCACCTCATGTTCTAGCCTCTTCCCGCAACTCTGTTCACGGACCAGGTTTCCTAAAACCTTAAGAAACCCTTCTGTTTTGTATTCCCACCACAAACAATAGTCCTAATTATATTAGGAAGGAAAACGCTTTGAAAACAGGATTCCTTTTGGAAAATAAAAAGGGGATAGACGTGGCCGTTGATTTGACCTTTTTATAGGGTGTATTTATTGTTTTTATAGGGATTTGAACCTCTTCCTTTGTCTTTTTGTGGATGTGGCTATATTGATTGATGCCCGTTTTTTTTGTTGCAAAACGGAATCCCATTTTCCTAGCAAATCTCTATATTTGCGCTGTTTGGTTGGCTCATTTTGGGGGGATTGTAGGAGTTTCAAATGCTTGAGATCTTCCAAAGATTTCCCCAAAGCATGTTTGGTTGTCATTTAGACTTTTGACCACTAGACAACTTCTAGACATCATTATTGCATTTTATCCTAGGTGGCACTACGTGGCGGAGATGCTCCCCTCATAATTTTCTCCCCTTTTTTCACAAAAATGGAGAAATTTGTGTGGGGAATTAGGAGAAGATTCTTGTCTTATTCTTTTTCTCTCTTTCTCTCTCTTCCACCCTATATTTTGATAGCGACACCCTACATCTTCCGCTAATTTCCTTGCGCAACCAAACACTACTCACAAATCTCCCTCCTAATCTTCTCCCCATCTTCCATGCTTGTTTTTTTCTCTTTGACTTCTTTTTCTCCTAATCTCCCAACTATCTACAAGCAACCAAACAAAGAATTAGGAAAGAGGTGGTGGGAAATAAGGCAACTTTCCTAACATTTATGACTACTCTTTTTACGCCCTTGTCTTTTCTTCTTTAATAGGCTGCTAAGAGCTTTTTGGGAATTGCAAGTGCCTTTTAGAGCTGGTTAAATAATAAAAGACAAGGGGTGAATTAGTTCCATTGGTCAAAACTTGATAGTGGCTGTAGACACTCCATTTTGACCGAACCCTAATAGAGTCGTTAGGATAGAAACCCTATCAAACTAGTGTTTTAATATCCCAAATTTGTTCCGAAGCTAGGTTAGGGTCCCACTAAAATTCTCGTAAAATGTCGTCGGAATCCGAGCACGTTTGCCCAGCAAACAAGCGAGGTTTGTAGTGAAGCGTGGTGTAGGAATAAGGGTGGCGATTCAGCCAGAAACAGGGGGGCGCAGGAACCTAGAAAACCAGTTCAAATTTTCCGTAATGGGTTGTCTAGGGAGATATAGGGGTATGCGGATTAGTGTGTAATTTAGTTAGAGGGTGTATTATCCTGAACCAGGGCAATTTCATAATTTGCAAAGATGCTTTTCTTCCCCTCCAAGCCACCATTAAGCCCTAAGCTAGGTTAGTGAGATGCTTAGGACTAGGATTAGTTAGAGGGAATCTTAGGAAGCTTCCTTAGAAGTTTCCTAGTTGGTTATGCTTCCTTTGATCCCAACCCTTGAACGAAAAAAGGTAATTTGGAGGGTTGGGATCAAAAGAGAGAAGATATTTTGCAAAAAGTTCCCCCCCCCTATTTGCTACTTGGCCACCCCTTCCCCTGCCAGTTAAAAAATTGCTTAAAAGTACACTGGAGATGGGCTGTCCATGGAAAGGGAGGGGGGTCAAATTCATCGTTTCTCTTTGATAAAACCCAACAAAATAGGGTTTTAGAAGAAAAGAAAAAAAACCATTTGCAGAGAGAAATCAGAGAGAGAGAGAGAGAGAGAGAGAGAAGGAGAGACCAGTTGTCTTCTTCGACTCTGTTTCCGGCTGGAATCCGGCCAAGCCAAGCTACATCCATCTTCTTCTTCTTCTTTTCCTTCTTCTCCTCCACCTTCTCATCATCTGCCATCTCATTCCCACTCCACCACCATTCTCCCCTCCGGCTCCATCTCAGCCGCACCACCTCCACCTCTATCCCACCACCTGCAACACCCAAACCCATTTCCATCCCACCACCATCATTTTCCTCTTCACAGCCCTAGATCTAAACCCCAATCCTCCATCTACTTCGGCCGTGCCACCTCCGACCACCGACCCTACCACCAGCTTCTTCTTCTCTAACTCCCCTTTCCACCATCTTCAACCTCAAAACCCGTTTCTCCAAAACCAAACCCATCTCATCGAGTACTCCCTCATCTTCTTCAAAACCCCCATAGAAACCCACTTCAAAACCCAGTTCTATCCCTTAAACCCATCTCCACCCCATTCTCCAGCCCTATCCTCCCGGACACCCATCGGAATCCGGCCAACCACCATTAAATCTGGCCGGATTCATCCCCTCCCAAACCCATTCCATCTTTACCTCTCTGCAACCCTCATCTCTACCACCACCACCACTGTCTTATACATATTCCACCCAAGCCACCATCAAACCCACTTCATTTTCACACCCATTTTACAGCCACCATTAAATCCGACCAACCTCCAACCCATTTCCTCCGGCCACTCCTTCCATCCTCTTCTGCTTCTTCTTCTTTTATTCTTTTCTTCTCAAAACCCATTTCACCCAAACCCCAGCCACCATTTCCCTTCAACCACTATCTCTCCCACCTCTCAATTTACAGTCACCAACTCCTTCTTCTCCGATCGGATTCTCGCCGGAATCCGGCCACAACCCCCATTAAACCCTCCATGAAACCCATTTTATTTCACCATTTCCAAACCCTCTTCTCAGCCTCCCATTCAGCCCACTAGCTAACACTCCTCAAATCCGATCACTTTTCGGACAAGCTTTTGACTGATTTTGAGTAGCTTCACGTAGCATATTAGGAATTGAACGAGATCTCCACCAAGTTTGATCATTCTCGCATATGCTCTTGAAACTTTATGTAATTGACCGAAAGAAGAAGGAAAGAGGCGTGGATTTTCACAGAGAGAAGAAGGAGAAGACCTGAAGGAGAGCTCGAAATTTTGGACAAAATACGCTAGATCAGGTGAGATTTGGAGCAGAATTCATCGAATCACTGTAAGTTTCTTTCTTAAGATCTGTTGATGCTTTTCTGTTGTTGAGAATGCCGGTGTTTTCTAAATCTGTGGCCTTAATTTCGGGGTAGATGTCTTGATTTCCACACATATGAAATTGTTCGTTGATTTGCTAATTGATTAAAAAGAACAAGAGGAAATCTTGTTTGGGATATTTATTTCGGTTGAGTTTTTTTGTGGTTTTTGTAGATGAGTTTACTTGAAAGGATATTGACGTAGGGCTGGGAATTTAAACTTCGTTTTCTTACCTCTCTTCGTTGGTAATACTGTACTACGACAGATTTTTATTTTCCTTGTCATTTGGAATATCCACTGTTGTGTATCTGAAGGCATGGAGCAGTACATGTAAATTTTATTGTTGTGTTTCCTGGAAATCACTTCTTCAGTCAGCCTGGTTAGGTTTAAATGACTGTGTAACCGTATGCTCTTTTGAATCTCGGTTATATGGTCTGTAGAAGGTAACTCTGTGTTTTTGTTTGCTTCCCATCTAATTATGAGTTAACTTCTTTTGGGGGCTCCGGCAAGTGATGGGAGGTTTAAACTCAGGTACATTGTAATGTGACTATCATTAGGAGCTCTCATGTTTTGAAATATATCCTTATTTACTATGGAGTAGTTTTGGTTGCAATCTTTCTGAATTACAGGTTTAGTCCAAAGTTTTAAGTGATTTCACTTCATAGATTTGTATCATACAAGTTGTTTGGGTGGATGATTTCAAAGAAAATCACATGTGCATAGTTATTGGTATTTTTGAGTGGTTGTTGGCTAGACTAAGTACCTATGGTCAAGCTGGGAAGATTTTGATTGGCATTTTCATCTCTGAATAGTTCATTGAGCTCATGAAATTTTGGCTTCAAAATTTTGTTTTGCATATGGTGGGCTTAGAACAGTAGAAGAATGGCTTTAGCTGAAGCATGATTCTGTTCGAGGGCACCATTCAAGTTGGCGACTGAATTTTGATTTTTTAAGAGTCTTTGTTTAGTTCATCAGGTAACTCTTGTTACTGTCGTGTGGGATGTTTATCAATTAAGGCTAGAAATTGCAAGATAGGCAAGGGAATGCCTGGTAAAATATGTATAACCAAATATTGCATGTCTAGTGTTTGAAAGAATGCGTACATGAACTTCAGGAGTTTCATCTTTCAACGGTTATTTCTTAACTTGGAGAAAATTGAATAAATGGCTTAGGAAAAGAAGCATATGCGGTGTAGATTTTAGAGCAAATTAATTATGCTAATAGTTTGGATTGTTAGCTATTGGGATCTTAATAGCCCAAACAAGGCTAGAGCTGCATCTTGTTTTAATGTGGTGCCCTCAGTTGTTCTCTGAAATGTTCATGAGATGATGTCAATCTTGTCATTAGTATTGTGCATATACCTGACTACTTGATACTAATTTATAGGTCCAGTTATTAGAAAGTTATTAGCATTAGCTGTGTGTAGGGCAATTGGTTTAATTCTTCTTCCATAGCCCTTGTACGAGAGAATCAATTTAAGTTTCCTTTGTTGCAAATTTTGTACATGAGTTGCTCATCAATAATGAGTTCAGAAGCCATTTTAGGACTACATTTGCATAGAGGAATTGCCATGTAAAAGGTTAAAAAGCCCTTCGATTCTGACATTTCAAGAAGCCATCCAATGACAGTAACATTGCTAGTAGTCCATGAACTCCATTCCAAGTTTGCTTTTCCTCATCAGACAACTTGCGAAACTTTGACTTCTTTACGATCCTCTCGTTACCATTTGTGGCCCCTTCAATTTTGCTCAATTACCCTAGAAGCTAAAGAGGGATTCAAGCGATCACCATTTTGAAAATGGCGAGTTCGACTCTTGGTCTAGAGATCGTCCTCGTCTAGCCCTCATTAGGGGCGATGAAGGCGCTAGCCCAAGCCCATCCTTAGGGGACTTGCTCAGTCCAAGTAGCGCTCCCCTCCTTTGTATATAGGAGACTTGCCCAGTCTCATCAGAACCCTTGTTTACGTCATTTGTGTCTCAGAGACAAGCCTTGTCTCATATAGAGAGTCTCCCCTTTAGGAGGCTTACCTAGCCTCATGTTAGAGTGACCTCCTCTTTTAGAGCGAGTCTTTGACTTTGTAGTGTTATTAGAGAGTCTCTGACTCATTTGTACTCCCTCCCTAGTGTTATTAGTTAGGAGTTTTTTCATTAGAGATTAACTCAGTCATATAGAGTCTTCCCTGCTTGGGATCTTAGATTGTTTTCTCTGTTCTTGAGGCACTAACTTTCTTATTGTGAATTGTCTCTTTGAGGCGTTAGTTGCTTGTCCGAGGTTTCCCCTTTTGCTTTAGGGCTTTGTCCTAATTTGTGGTTATGCTTGCGTGTTCCCTTTGAGGGTGAAAACATTTTAAGGTCTAAGAGCATTTGAAAAACTTCAAAAACATAAAAAACATTGAAATATCTTAAAAATTAAAAACATTTGAAAAACATTAAAAAACCTTAAATCAGCTAAAGTGTTGAGTTTTATAGCGTATTAGGAGAGTTCGATTTTCGAACTACGTTGGTTTGATCCTCTTCCATGAGGTACGTAGTGCAGCTTAGGATTTATATCCCAATTGCAGCCAAACTTTTTTATAAATATCATTTTAAATCTTTTTGAATAAGCAACCTTTAAAACCTTGTTTTCAAAAGATCTTCCTCTAGAGTTAAGAGTTTCTCTTAGATAGAGAGTTTTAGAGTTAAGAGTTTCTTTTGATAGGGTGTTTGATTGTTTTTTTGTTGTGTGCTTGTTTTAGAATTAGGGGTCTGTCCTAGAGTTATAGGAGTGCCTCCGTCCGGTCAGTCGGCGATCCACATCGCCGAGTGATGACTAGAGTAGGATACGCTAGTACACCCTTTGTTTTCCTTAGGAAACACAGTCTAGTTACACATAGGTTGTAGGAACCACCTGCATTAGCTTAGGGCTAATCTGCATTCAGTTAGGGAGTATAGGGTGTCCTAAAATCCACAATTCACTGGAATTTAAATAATCATACAAGAAATTTTTAATAACTGGTCCGGTCTTTTAGATCGAGTCTATGATAGAGGTCTAGGTGTCTTAGGCATCATAGCTTAGAATAGGCGCAAAGAACTACGTTGCCTTGATTCTCGTGGAGGCTGGGATACGTAGGCTTCTTTGGATGAATATCATACCATCCAAGGACTCAGGCTAATGTTTTAGAGTCTTAGGATTTATTGTGTTGTTCTTGTATGTTTTGATGTGTTTTCTTACTTTCTTGTACTGATCTTATACCTTTAGCTTTAGCTTGTATGTGTATATCCACTAGAACTTAGACACCAGTTAGGGATGTCACTCACAACCTAGTTGTCATTATGTGACACATCTTTTATCTTACTTTATGTGTGCTTATTATTTCATCCCCGAGTCATGCATGATTAGGTAGACATTCACTCAGGGATATTTGTTCCCATTTCACATGATTTTTACCCAAACTTCTTTGGAGTTAATGAAAATGGCATAAGAGACCAAGTGCTTGCACTCGGACGAATTGGGGGTACTCTTCAGACATTCTCCATTCGTAATCAGGCACGAACCCATATATATTTCTGGTTATCCATTGCACAGAGGATTTAATTTTGGGGTTCCATGGCTTATCCATGGATGGCAACTCTGAGTTATTTTTAGGTACATCTCGGTTTCAAGCCTTGGCTCCTGATCAGGATGTATCTCTTTCGTTTTGTATCGCCACTCGTGCTTTGTTATGAGGGTGGCATCCATTTTGAGAGTTCCTTGGCAGAGTTCTCGTTCACGTGGATGATCCAGAGGATGTAGGGACCCGTTCCCTCATCACCGCCCTCGGATCGGGGTCCATAGGCTGGCGACTCTGTTTGGGAGTTCTTGAAACATTGCCTAACTCTATAAAAATGTCATTTTTACTAACTTTGGAGAAATTTGGGCTAAAATCATTTTAAATGAGAATTCTATCGTTAGAATCCAGGAGCACCAGATAGGTGCATAATTAAAACAAGGGATTCACACACTGCACATCATATGTTATCATATTGTTTACTCTACCTTTTTCATTGTTTTTTATTATTCTTGGTTCCGCGGGATAGATACAATGCGTGCCCGACTGGGATGTCTTTACCCTGATGGTGCTGTTGTATCTATTTCCAAGCTATGCGTCGGTGCTACAGCCGTAAACACTAGGTGTACTTGTGTTTACAGCAGCCGATGAGCAATGAAGCATACTATGTATAACACTAGGTGTACTTGTGTTACACATATTAAGTATGTTTCATACTCATAGTACCCGATAAATTGAGTCCGGAGCCCTACTTTATTTTATATATTATGTATATACTTACTGACTTCGTGAAACCCAACTAGGAAGTGCCCGTGTTTATATAAGTATATTGCATTCATATAAGGGTCGAACGTGTGTTGCTTACACATGTGGAGCCTAGAGTTAGGAGCTTTGTCCCATTTGTAGACTAGGGTAGCTCATTTTATATGGCTACAACACGGTCCTAGTACAGTTATCAGTCTGTCTTGAGTTGAGATTTTCTTGACTTAGTTAGATTAGATTAGGGCTGGTGCCCCTGGTTAGGATTTGTGTGTATGTGTATATACGTATAGATACTGATTATATATATTAGGGTTCTCCTCTTAGTTAGAGTTCCTTATTCTTTTCAATCAGTTGTATTCATTCGGTATTCAGATCTAGATCTAGTCAGTGGCTTTTGATTACCATTACCTTGGCCATATTTAGTCCTTGATCTGTTGATTATAGGATTTGACCCGTTGTTGTATGTTCTCACCTTTGGTCAGTCCTTCAGTTGATCACCTTTCTCTGGTAACCATTATTCATATACCTTTGATTGAGCTATGGGGATCCCTTGTATAGCCGTTATGCTGCCAGATTTTATCCAGAATATTTTTTGAGCATGACAGTTATTTCTTAGAGTTAGGAGAACCATGAGTTTACCTTACCTTGATTCTCTTGTCTAGCGCCGTTATGCTGCCGGATTTTATCCAGAATATTTTTAGCATGACCGCTACTTCTTGAGTTAGTTAAACCATGAGTTTACCTTACCTTGACTTTCTTGTTTAGCTGTTATGCTGCTGAATTTTTCGCAACACATGTTGAGCATGATTGCTATCCTTTGGAGTCAGTTTACCTTGTCTTGATCCCCATGTATAGCTTTGATTAGTTTAGAACCCACTCTTAGTGAGAGCTTCTGATTTGATCAGTTGTATTTGTATCCTTTCAGTTTCACTAGGATAGTGACCCGTACATATTGTTCTCGTGGTCACAATTTATTTGTTCCCTTGTGATTATATATCCACTCTTTTGTTATATCATAAATTCATTTTATGTATACATTGCTCAGTAGGATTGGATCCTTACCTGTTTGTCTTGAGATCTGCCCGATAGCTCATTCGCTGTCCTTATGACCATGGTCTATCATTTGATCCTCTTGATCACACAGTTGATGATATTCATCGCCGGATTTAGATCCGGTTTGCGACCTACTTTTGTCATTTTATGGCCGCGGTCTATTTTCTGATCTATTGGTTATCTTTCATCTTTGATGAAAAACTCAATGTCCCAAATTGTATCCTTCCCCTGTAATTGATCATCAAATTTATCCCTTTCATTTGTTTATGGATATCTCCTTTCTCTCATAATTTTGTCTTGTCTGGGTGATTAGGTTTGAGCATGGAAAATAATGTGTTGAAGAGTTGGATAAAGGAGACTCTTAAAACTCTTCCGAGTGAGCATTCAGAGAGGAGTATGGCCGAAAAGTTTATTGGTACATTCAATCATTTGAGCATACTCGGTATAGACTGGAAATTTCTCCAAGCAGCTGCCAATCTTTGCGATCCTGCTCTTCATGTCTTTAGATTCGGTTCCTTTGAATTTTGTCCTATCTTTGAGGATTGGTGCGTCCTATTGGAGGTCCCATTGGAGGGACTCTGGGTCCAACCTCTGAGTCCAGATGACCCTCATTCTCTTTTCTGCAAATTGTTTAAAAATTTCACGGTTGATGCTCTGTCATATCTCACAGACACAGGCGTGCGAGTCCAAGACCTCATCAAACTTTTTTCTAAAAATGTTGACCCTACTGACTCCCGTTTTCAGAGTTGTCGGCGAAATGCTTTGATTTTTGGTGTCTTCGCACGTTATGTGCTTCGTGGAGATTCTTATAATGTTCCTTTGGCCCTGTTAGCTGTGGTGGATCAAATCAATGAAGGAAGGAATCCTATTCCCACCATACTTGCAGAATCTTTCTCCGGACTGGATCTTATTGCTCGTCAAGAGGTTCATGATAATTTCTTTGGATGTGTAAAATTGCTGTACGTATGGCTTTGTGAAAAGCTCACTATCCTCCAGCCAAAAAGCCATGATAAGTACACCTTGAAGGATTTCTCATCCTGGCAACCAATGGCCAACCGACCACAATCCATCGATTAGTGGCGTAATTGGTTGCAGCATGTGGAGGAAACCCAATTTTGTTGTGTGAGTCATTCTTGCTTGCAAGTTATCACTAGCACTTACCCATATCCCTTTGTGTATCTTATGGGTTTAGAAAAGTCAAACTTTTATGCACCAATCCGTTTTCTTCATCAGATCACGGGATGCCCTTGTCTCCCCGGAGCTGTAGCACCTCCTTTGTGTGAAAAATTGTCTCCTGATCTCATTCAGTCCATCGTAGCTGCTTGGAGAAATAAGGTCGTGGAAAAGAGGTTTGCCTTAACATCTAAGGTCCGACGTGGAGAGTTACCAGGAAAGCTCGCAGGCAAAAGAGCTCGGATTTCAGAGCCTTGAGGATCTTTGGCATGAGATTGTTATTTCTTTATTGTCTTCATTTGTTTTACTTGAATATAATCAGAGTCAAAGATTGTAAATCTGATTTCATTATAGATGAAAATTTAAAGAAAGAAATTTTACTTGATACATGTTATAGACAATTGGCAATTCAAGGTTTCATCATTTTTCATGTAACCAATTGCTAACGTTGTAACCTGCCAGTATAATCAATACAAATGATGTTTGTTTTTCTTCTCTCTATGGGTGCAAACTATCTTATTTCATCTGTCAATCATTTAATCTAGTTTGTTAACTTCCAATCAGGATTCTGAAAGATAGCAACCATCGCTCCGAAAAAGGACTCCCAGGTTATACCTACCTGGTCTAGACCTACCTCAGTGTCTAGACTTGTTCGTCAATTTGATTTTCCTGTGTCGTCGACAATAACGTTACCTTCTTCACCAGAGTCTTCAGGTTCTTTTGAAGTAAACCAAATGGCCGACCCGACTGATCTTTTGTTGAGCATGCAAGAGATGATGAAAAACCTCACTCGGGACATGGCTGGGATGAAAGAGGAGATGGCAAACATGAAGACTCAAAAAAGTGATAAGGCTTCTGCGTCTAGAAGTCCCATACTTCAGCCTCCTCATGTTCCAGCTCCGGAGTCGCATTGACCCGTTATCTCACCTTTTGAGGATGATTTAGACGAAGAGCAGTACGCTGCAGAATATTGTGATCCAAGGGTTGATAGAGAAAGGAAAAAGTTTGAAAATTTTGAGAAGGAAATGTCTGAGAAATTTAGCAAGATGGCTGATGAAATGGAGCAGATGAAGGTGCAGGGGCCAAAGAAATTTGACGTCTCTGAATTAATAGTCTTCGACAGTATCTTTGCCACCAAACTTCAAAGCTCCTGATTATGATAAATATGACGGAACCGGATGTCCGCGCAATCATATGAGATGGTTTATCATTCTTTCACAGCAGTATGGTCTGAGCCGCGAGCAGATGGCCCAGTTATTTCTGATCTCTCTGACAGGAATCGCCAAGAAGTGGTTCTTAAGGCTGAAACCGGAAGAGGTGAAAACCCTGGAAGACATTTCTGAGAAACTGATAGAGCAGTTCTCGATGGAAGAAGGCATTGAGGTCACGAAGAGGGACCTAAAACAGCTGAAGCAAGGTCCTCAAGAGACCTTTACTTTCTTTATCAGGCATTGGAGACGCAAATCTACTCAGCTGGGCCAAAGAATGTCTGAATCAGAGCAGATAAAGTTAGTTCTGAAGAGTTTGTCTCCTCAGTACTTTCATTTCTTGGCACCGCAGCATTACCCGAGTTTTGATCATCTGATCAAGACTGGTACTCAAACTGAGGATGCCATAGCAAAAGGCTTAAGAGCCAAGGTTTCTTCTGAGATTAGAGAAGGTAAAAGACATATGGTTCAGCCTAAGGAGGTTCACGCTGTTAGTTACACCAGGCCTGCGGCCAAAGTTGTTACAGAAGCTGCAAGGGCACCAAGGAGAGGTACCTTTGACAGGAAATTTGATCATCTTCCATATCCTATAACAATGATATTCAAGAGGCTTATGAAAGATAGGAAGATCCGGCTCCCGGATATCAAACCTCCACCCAATCCCTTACCCGCATTCTGGAAGATGGATCAATACTGTGAATATCACAGAGGTCCAGGGCCCCTGACTGAAAATTGTTTGGCCTTGAAGCATGCCATTCAGAATATGATTGACAAAGACGAGTTGGCAGTGGAGAGACCAAACGTCACTCAGAACCCACTTCCCAACCATCATGCTATGCCTCCTCCTACTACCAATGTCATATTCACTGATGAACCGTCACTTGACCCATCCACCCTCATTTGTGCCATTACCACAGAAAAAACCTATGTCATAAAGTTTGACGAAGGGGAGTTGGAAGTAGCAGAAAGGAAGGAGCGTTACGTGATTTCCTTTGATGACGACGAACTTGCTGAATCGTCTTCTTCTCAGTCTTGTGTATTTCAAACTGACAGTGCCGGAAATACAAGGAAAACTCCGTATGTCCTAAGGGCTGAAGATTTTGAAGAAAATGATGGTAGAGAGCCGTATGTTGTCCGGATAGAGGAGGACGAACTGTTGTTGCTAGATGACCATTGTGACGAGATGCGTCACATGACCCGAGGTGGGCGTGTATTCAAACCTCCAGAGCTGAATGTAGAAAATCCGGCAGAGGTTGCGCGAAACGCTGAAAACCAGAGGCAGAATAAGGTCAGTAAGGTCAGTGCAGATAAAGAAGAAGAGAGCTTGTTGAAACAACTGAAAAAGACTCAAGCTAATATCTCAGTATGGGGCTTACTCATGGCCTCGTCTAAGCACAGAAAGTTAGTCCTTCAAGAGCTTAACTCAGCACAAGTCTCTGTAGACACTACTCCTGATGAGCTGGTGAGCTTGGTCACCATGACAAAAGTGTCTAAGACTATCTTTTACTGATGATGATTTGCCTCCTGAGAGCCGAGACCACACCAAATCTCTGAAAATCACCGTTGTTTGCAATAAGAAGAGAGTACCAGAGGTGTTGGTTGACAACGGCTCTGCTTTGAATGTCTGCCCGTTGAGTACTGTAGCAACCCTTGGATTTGGTCCTGCGGATTTCATCCCATCTGAACAGGGTATTCTGGCATACGATGGTACTCGCAGAGATGTAATCGGAACTCTGGTCACTGAGATACAGATCGGAGGAGAAGACTTCGAAATAGAGTTCCAGGTTTTGGACATCAAAGCCTCATTTCTGTTGTTACTTGGCCGCCCTTGGTTGCACAAGTTCGGGATTATCCCATCCTCTCTTCATTAAAAGTTAAAGTTTCTTCGCAAAAACAGAACGATAACTGTAAAGGGAGACCCAGACCTTGAAGTAGGGCTTATTACTCATGATTTGACTGTGGAAATGGCCGATGATATAAGTCTAACTGGGTTCTCACTAGAGGTGACTGCCATCACCTTCAAGGAAGCTATGAATGAGGAAATTTGTTTCCTGACCAGCACAAACTCAAATGTCGTCAAGATGATCCGCCGACAGGGGTACATACCAGGTGCAGGGCTGGGTAAATACCATCACGGTTTGACTGAGTTCCCTTAGTTTAAATCCTTCAATGGCCTAATTGGGCTGGGGTACAAACCCTCGAAGAAAGAGGTTAAAGAGATGAAGCAGCTGATGATGAAATGGGCAGAATGTTGCCGTAGAGGGTAGAATTACCGATGGCGCCGATTAATTTGACAATGAACGGCCGGTTCCGAAAAGAGGGCGCAGATGTCCCTTTCTATGGCTTTGCCGAGACTTGGTTGGACGAGAGTTCAGGACAAAGGTTGCCATGTTTTGAAATTTTCTTTGATCTGGAATTAGAAGATAAGCAGACCGGTATGCAGATCGTAGAAGCTGAGTCAGAAGCTGATTGGGCAGAAGATGTAGAGCCAAGCCTTCTGAGTTCACTGTTTCTTCAAGATTCACAGACTATTGCCGTGATTGATCGGAGGGCTTTGATTTTGAACCCTACTCATTTAATCACCCCGGCAGAGGAACCATTGACTAACTGGACCTCTCAGGTTATACCTCAGGTTACTTTCCTATACAGTCGTGTTCCTTCAAAAGAGTCAGTTGTCCGTAAGTATGCGTCAGTCTCTGAGTTTGATTCGGAGTCTGTTTATTCTAACAATTCTTTTGATGCAGGTACTATAAAAGTTGAGTCTCCTGAGGTCGATGATGATTCTTCTTCTTCTAACGGGATTGAGTCAGATGCTGAGTCAGATATTCTTTCAATACATGGTTCAGAGTCAATTGACACAAATGTCAATATATCAGTTGAGTCTGTAAATTTGTTTCAAGAGTCTATTGTAAAGCCCGATGTGGGTAATTCATCATTTGATGTACTTGATTCAACATTCAATGAAATAAAAGATTCTTCTGTGTACATTCCTGTCTCTACTTTTGTTTCTAATGTTTCTGCTTCAAAATCTGATAATTTTAATAATAACAATAAAGACTCCCCCTTTGATGAGGATGCCGACGACACTCCCCCTGAAATCAGACACATGATTCAACAGGAGGAGAGTCGCCGAGCAAAACCACTTGAAGAGGAAATTGAAACCGTGAATATAGGTGACGAAACCTTGATTCGGGATATTCGAATTAGCAAAATTTTATCTCCTGAAGAACGCGAGGAATTAATCACCCTACTCAAAGAGTTCAAGGAAGTTTTTGCTTGGTCATATGATGACATGCCAGGATTAAGTGAAGAAATTGTTCAGCATCGCTTACCCTTAATCCCTGGTATTAAGCCAAAGAAGCAAAAGCTCCGAAAACTCAAAACCGAATGGGAGTTGAAGGTTTATGAAGAAGTAAAGAAGTTGTTAGAAGTAAAATTCATTCAAGTGGTTGAATACCCAGAATGGCTTGCGAACATTGTACCGGTGCCCAAAAAGGACGAAAAAGTTCGAATGTGTGTCGATTTTCGAGACCTGAGCATGGCAAGTCCTAAGGATGACTTTCCTCTTCCAAACATCGATCTCCTGGTAGATAATACAGTTGGGCATGCTCTCTTATCCTTTATGGATGGGTTCTCAGGCTACAATCAGATTAAGATGGCGCTAGAGGACATGATGAAGACATCGTTCATTACTCAGTGGGGTACTTATTGCTACAGGGTGATGCCATTTGGTCTGAAAAATGCTGGTGCTACGTATCAGAAGGCTGCTACAACTCTTTTACATGATATGATCCATAAAGAGGTCGAGGTATATGTCAATGACATGATTGTGAAAGGCAAGACTCGACCTGAGCACACAATTGCTTAAGAAAATTCTTTGAAAGAATAAGGAAGTATCAGCTTCGCCTAAACCCGAGTAAGTGCATCTTTGGTGTTACATCAGGAAAGCTCTTAGGGTTTATGGTCAGCGAAAGAGGGATCGAAGTGGACCCACAAAAGATCAAGGCGATTCAATAAATGCAGCCGCTGAAGACAGAAAGGCAGATCCGAGGTTTCCTTGGCAAAGTTCAGTATCTGAGACGGTTCATAGCACATCTGACGATGACGTGTGAACCTATTTTCAAGCTTCTGAAGAAGAATTCCTCGAAGAAGTGGAATGAAGAATTTCAGGAGGCCTTTGAAAAAGTTAAGCAGTGCTTATCTTTACCTCATGTTTTATCGCCGGTTATTCCAGGCCAGCCGTTATTGTTGTACTTGTTTATCACAGATACAACGATGGGTTGCATGCTTGCTCAGCAAGATTCAGAGTCTAAAAGGGAGAAGCCCATTTTCTACATCAGTAAGAAGATGCTAGAGTACGAGTTAAAGTACACTGTTTTGGAAAAGACATGTCTAGCATTAGTTTGGGCTACCCAGAGGCTTAGACATTATTTGCTTTCAAGTAAGATCCTTTTGCTTTCACGGATGGATCCGCTAAAATACTTGTTTGAGAAGCCCGCCCTTACAGGAAGAACCGCAAGGTGGTTATTGTTATTGTCTGAGTTTGACATTACCTATGTCACTCAGAAATCAGTTAAAGGGCGTGTCGTTGTTGAACAGTTAGCTGATTCACCTGTTGAAGATAATGCTTTTCTGAAGGCAGAATTTCCTGACGAAGAGATCATTGATATTGAAGAAGAAACTTTGAGTACTAAGTGGCTTATGTACTTTGATGGAGCTGTAAACAGTCGAGGACAAGGAGTAGGAGTTGTGCTTATATGCCCTCGGAAGGAGTATATTCCTGTTTCTATCAAACTACAGTTTGAATGTACCAACAATATGGCCGAATATGAAGCTTGCATCGCCGGGCTAGAGGCAGCCTTAGCTTTGGAGATTCAGGATATTGATGTGTTTGGGGATTCTATCTTGATCATTTGCCAGATTAATGGGCAATGAAAAACTCGAGAAGATAAATTGATCCCTTATAACCCTTATTTGGAATCCTTGGTCAGAAAGTTCAAGAACATCACATTCACTCCCTTGTCAAGGACCAGAAATCATTTTGCTGATGCTTTGGCTACTCTCCCTTGCCCAGCAAACGAGCGAGGTTTGTAGCGAAGCGTGGTGTAGGAATAAGGGTGGCGATTCAGCCAGAAACAGGGGTGCGCAGGAACCTAGAAAACCAGTTCAAATTTTCCGTAATGGGTTGTCCAGGGAGATATAGGGGTATGCGGATTACTGTGTAACTTAGTTAGAGGCTGTATTATCCTAAACCAGGGCAATTTCGTAATTTGCAAAGATGCTTTTCTTCCCCTCCAAGTCACCATTAAGCCCTAAGCTAGGTTAATGAGATGCTTAGGACTAGGATTAGTTAAAGGAAATCTTATGAAGCTTCCTAGTTGGTTATGCTTCCTTTGATCCCAACCCTTGAACGAAAAGGGTAATTTGGAGGGTTGGGATCAAAAGAGAGAAGATATTTTGCAAAAAGTTTTCCCCCCTATTTGCTACTTGGCCACCCCCTCCCCTGCCAGTTAAAAATTGCTTAATGGTAAACTGGAGATGGGCTGTCCATGGAAAGGGAGGGGGGTCAAATTCATCGTTTCTCTTTGATAAAACCCAACGAAATAGGGTTTTAGAAGAAAAGAAAAAAACCATTTGCAGAGAGAAATCAGAGAGACGGAGAAGCAGAGAGCAGTTGTCTTCTCCGACTCTGTTTTCGGCTGGAATCCGGCCAAGCCAAGCTACATCCATCTTCTTCTTCTTCTTCTCCTTCTTCTCCTCCACCTTCTCATCATCTTCCACCTCATTCCCACTCCACCACCATCTTCTCCCCTCCGGCTCCATCTCAGCCGCACCACCTCCACCTCTATCCCACCACCTGCAACACCCAAACCCATTTCCATCCCACCACCATCATTTTCCTCTTCACAGCCCTAGATCTAAACCCCAATCCTCCATCTACTCCGGCCGTGCCACCTCCGACCACCGACCCTACCACCACCTTCTTCTTCTCTAACTCCCCTTTCCACCATCTTCAACCTCAAAACCCGTTTCTGCAAAACCAAACCCATCTCACCGAGTACTCCCCTCATCTTCTTCAAAACCCCCATAGAAACCCACTTCAAAACCCATTTCTATCCCTTAAACCCATCTCCACCCAATTCTTCGGCCCTATCCTCCCGGAAAGCCATCGGAATCCGGCCAACTACCATTAAATCCGGCCGGATTCATCCCCTCCCAAACCCATTCCATCTTTACCTCTCTGCAACCCTCATCTCTACCACCACCACCACCACTGTCTTATACATATTCCACCCAAGCCACCATCAAACCCACTTCATTTTCACACCCATTTTACAGCCACCATTAAATCCGACCAACCTCCAACCCATTTCCTCCGGTCACTCCTTCCATCCTCTTCTGCTTCTTCTTCTTTTATTCTTTTCTTCTCAAAACCCATTTCACCCAAACCCCAGCCATCATTTCCCTTCAACCACTATCTCTCCCACCTCTCAATTTACAGCCACCAACTCCTTCTTCTCCGGTCGGATTCTCGCCGGAATCCGGCCACAACCCCCATTAAACCCTCCATGAAACCCATTTTATTTCACCATTTCCAAACCCTCTTCTCAGCCTCCCATTCAGCCCACTAGCTAACACTCCACAAATCCGATCACTTTTCGGACAAGCTTTCGACTGATTTTGAGTAGTTCAAGTAGCAGATTAGGAATTGAACGAGATCTCCACCACTTTTGATCATTCTCGCATATGCTCTTGAAACTTTATGTAATTGACCGAAAGAAGAAGGAAAGAGGCGTGGATTTTCACAGAGAGAAGAAGGAGAAGACCTGAAGGAGAGCTCGAAATTTTGGACAAAATACGCTAGATCAGGTGAGATTTGGAGCAGAATTCATCGAATCACTGTAAGTTTCTTTCTTAAGATCTGTTGATGCTTTTCTGTTGTTGAGAATGCCGGTGTTTTCTAAATCTGTGGCCTTAATTTCGGGGTAGATGTCTTGATTTTCACACATATGAAATTGTTCGCTGATTTGCTAATTGATTAAAAAGAACAAGAGGAAATCTTGTTTGGGATATTTATTTCGGTTGAGTTTTTTTGTGGTTTTTGTAGATGAGTTTACTTGAAAGGATATTGACGTAGGGCTGGGAATTTAAACTTTGTTTTCTTACCTCTCTTCGTTGGTAATACTGTACTACGACAGATTTTTATTTTCCTTGTCATTTGGAATATCCACTGTTGTGTATCTGAAGGCATGGAGCAGTACATGTAAATTTTATTGTTGTGTTTCCTGGAAATCACTTCTTCAGTCAGCCTGGTTAGGTTTAAATGACTGTGTAACCGTATGCTCTTTTGAATCTCGGTTATATGGTCTGTAGAAGGTAACTCTGTGTTTTTGTTTGCTTCCCATCTAATTATGAGTTAACTTCTTTTGGGGGCTCCAGCAAGTGATGGGAGGTTTAAACTCAGGTACATTGTAATGTGACTGTCATTAGGAGCTCTCATGTTTTGAAATATATCCTTATTTACTATGGAGTAGTTTTGGTTGCAATCTTTCTGAATTGCAGGTTTAGTCCAAAGTTTTAAGTGATTTCACTTCATAGATTTGTATCATACAAGTTGTTTGGGTGGATGATTTCAACGAAAATCACATGTGCATAGTTATTGGTATTTTTGAGTGGTTGTTGGCTAGACTAAGTACCTATGGTCAAGCTGGAAGATTTTGATTGGCATTTTCATCTCTGAATAGTTCATTGAGCTCATGAAATTTTGGCTTCAAAATTTTGTTTTGCATATGGTGGGCTTAGAACAGTAGAAGAATGGCTTTAGCTGAAGCATGATTCTGTTCGAGGGCACCATTCAAATCGGCGACTGAATTTTGATTTTTTAAGAGTCTTTGTTTAGTTCATCAGGTAACTCTTGTTACTGTCGTGTGGGATGTTTATCAATTAAGGCTAGAAATTGCAAGATAGGCAAGGGAATGCCTGGTAAAATATGTATAACCAAATATTGCATGTCTAGTGTTTGAAAGAATGCGTACATGAACTTCAGGAGTTTCATCTTTCAGCGGTTATTTCTTAACTTGGAGAAAATTGAATAAATGGCTTAGGAAAAGAAGCATATGGGGTGTAGATTTTAGAGCAAATTAATTATGCTAATAGTTTGGATTGTTAGCTATTGGGATCTCAATAGCCCAAACAAGGCTAGAGCTGCATCTTGTTTTAATGTGTTGCCCTCAGTTGTTCTCTGAAATGTTCATGAGATGATGTCAATCTTGTCATTAGTATTGTGCATATACCTGACTACTTGATACTAATTTATAGGTCCAGTTATTAGAAAGTTATTAGCATTAGCCATGTGTAGGGCAATTGGTTTAACTCTTCTTCCATAGCCCTTGTACGAGAGAATCAATTTAAGTTTCCTTTGTTGCAAATTCTGTACATGAGTTGCTCATCAATAATGAGTTCAGAAGCCATTTTAGGACTATATTTGCATAGAGGAATTGCCATGTACAAGGTTAAAAAGCCCTTCGATTCTGACATTTCAAGAAGCCATCTAATGACAGTAACATTGCTAGTAGTCCATGAACTCCATTCCAAGTTTCCTTTTCCTCATCAGACAACTTGTGAAACGTTGACTTCTTTACGATCCTCTCGTTACCATTTGTGGGCCCCTTCACTTTTGCTCAATTACCCTAGAAGCTAAAGAGGGATTCAAGCGATCACCATTTTGAAAATGGCGAGTTCAACTCTTGGTCTAGAGATCGTCCTCATCTAGCCCTCATTAGGGGCGATGAAGGCGCTAGCCCAAGCCCATCCTTAGGGGACTTGCTCAGTCCAAGTAGCACTCCCCTCCTTTGTATATAGGAGACTTGCCCAGTCTCATCAGAACCCTTGTTTACGTCATTTGTATCTCAGAGACAAGCCTTGTCTCATATAGAGAGTCTCCCCTTTAGGAGGCTTACCTAGCCTCATGTTAGAGTGGCCTCCTCTTTTAGAGCGAGTCTTTGACTTGGTAGTGTTATTAGAGAGTCTCTGACTCATTTGTACTCCCTTCCTAGTGTTATTAGTTAGGAGTTTTTCCATTAGAGACTAACTCAGTCATATAGAGCCTTCCCTGCTTGGGATCTTAGATTGCTTTCTCTGTTCTTGGGGCACTAACCTTCTTATTGTGGATTGTCTCTTTGAGGCGCTAGTTGCTTGTCCGGGGTTTCCCCTTTTGCTTTAGGGTTTTGCCCTAGTTTGTGGTTATGCTTGCGTGTTCCCTTTGAGGGTGAAAACATTTTAAGGTCTAAAAGCATTTGAAAAAACTTCAAAAACATAAAAAACATTGAAATATCTTAAACATCAAAAACATTTGAAAAACATTAAAAAACCTTAAATCAGCTAAAGTGTTGAGTTTTATAGCGTATTAGGAGAGTTCGATTTTGGAACTACGTTGGTTTGATCCTCTTCCATGAGGTACGTAATGCAGCTTGGGATTTATATCCCAAGTCCAGCCAAACTTTTTTATAAATATCATTTTAAATCTTTTTGAATAAGCAACCTTTAAAACCTTGTTTTCAAAAGATCTTCCTCTAGAGTTAAAGTTTCTCCTAGATAGAGAGTTTTAGAGTTAGGAGTTTCTTTTGATAGAGTGTTTGATTGTTTGTTTGTTGTGTGCTTGTTTTAGAGTTAGGGGTCTGTCCTAGAGTTATAGGAGCGCCTCCGTCCGGTCAGTCGACGATCCACATCGCCGAGTGATGACTAGAGTAGGATACGCTAGTACACCCTTTGTTTTCTTTAGGAAACACAGCCTAGTTACACATAGGTTGTAAGAACCACCTGCATTAGCTTAGGGCTAATCTGTATTTAGTTAGGGCATAGAGGGTGTCCTAAAATCCACAATTCACTGGAATTTAAATAATCGTACAAGAAATTTTTAATAACTGGTCCGGTCTTTTAGATCGAGTCTAGGATAGAGATCTAGGTGTCTTAGGCATCATAGCTTAGAATAGGCGCAAAGAACTACGTTGCCTTGATTCTCGTGGAGGCGGGGATACGTAGGCTTCTTTGGAATATCAGACCATCCAAGGACTCGGGCTAATGTTTTAGAGTCTTAGGATTTATTGTGTTGTTATTGTATGTTTTGATGTGTTTTCTTACTTTCTTGTACTGATCCTATACCTTTAGTTGTAGCTTGTATGTGTATGTCCACTAGAACTTAGACACCAGTTAGGCATGTCACTCACAACCTAGTTGTGATTAGGTGACACATCTTTTATCTTACTTTATGTGTGCTTATTATTTCATCGCCGAGTCATGCATGGTTAGGTAGACGTTCACTCGGGGATATTTGTTCCCATTTCACATGATTTTTACCCAAACTTCTTTGGAGTTAATGAAAATGGCATAAGAGACCAAGTGCTTGCACTCGGACGAATTGGGGGTGCTCTTCAGACCTTCTCCATTCGTAATCAGGCACGAACCCGTATATATATTTCTGGTTATCCATTGCACAGAGGATTTGATTTTGGAGTTCCATAGGTTTACCATGGATGGCGACTCTGAGTTATTTTTAGGTACATCTCGGTTTCGAGGCTTGGCTCCTGATCAGGATGTATCTCTTTCGTTTTGTATCGCCACTCGTGCTTTGTTATGAGGGTGGCATCCGTTTTGAGAGTTCATTGGCAGAGCTCTCATTTACGTGGATGATCCAGAGGATGTAGGGACCTGTTCCCTCATCACCGTCCTCGGATCGGGGTCCACAGTGGCAACATCAGTAGCCATATTAAAATGAGTATTTGCTTCCGAAAAATTGCATAGTTTTTTGTTAAAAGCTTTCCCAATTAGCTGTTGATAGCTTGTGAGAATTGCTGAGAGTTGTTGGTAGCTTGCCAACAGACAACCACCTTACACACTACCAATAAAAGAAGGGTTTTGTTAACGAGTTCCCGAAGGTCACTTGTTAAGCATCATTTAATGACCATTAGGAACATGATTTTACACATACTTTGATGGGGGAAAATCTCAAAATGGGTGTAAAAGTATAAAAGTACGTTTAAAATCATGTACCCAATGGTCATTAAATGATGCTTAACCAGTGCCCCTCGTTAACAAAACCCACAAAAGAACAACCTTACAAATTAAGGCCAATTAAAGATCATAAATCTCCCTTGTAAAACCAAATCTCCATGCAGTCAAACGAGTTTTTACACTGACTCAGGTAGGGCCAAGTAGTGTTAACTCCGTTGAGTTTTTAAGGGAGTTTTTAAAACCAGATTTTAATAATTAATCCATGTTCTGTTGCTCCAACTAAAGCCATTAAAATCTCATAAACATGACATCCTACAAACATTAAATCTTACAAACAACAAATCATAGTAGCAGAATTATTCCATTGGAAGTAATCAAAGATTTCACATGCAGCATAAATAGAGAGTTTGCAGATTCCAATAGATTTCTGTTCATATCTCAATACAATGGAATGGATGTAAGCGAGCAACGGGGACACACACCAAAGGTTGTGCCCTAGGTAGTGTCAACCCTGGTCCTTCTTTCATGTCAACCTTAGAATTCCCTTCTCCATGGCCCACCTTCCAAGTAAAACACTGAATCATATTGGCCACTGTTGCATGTATTACTTGTAGTGCTAGAGTTGCACCGGGGCACCCTCTCCTTCCACTCCCGAAAGGCAAGAGATGGAAATATTGCCCCCTAACGTCGGTCAGATTCTGGTCATTCATGAATCGCTCCGGCCGGAATTCGAGCGAATTATCCCAGTATTTTGGGTCTCTTCCAATGGCCCATAGATTGATGAAGACTGAAGCATTTGCAGGGATATCGTATCCTTTGATTTTGCAATCTTGAGTGCACTGTCGTAGACTTATGGGGCTAGCTGGGTGCAGTCTGAATGTTTCCTTTATGATTGCTTGGAGGTAAGGGAGATTTGGAATGTCTGATTCTTCTACTAGTATGTTTTTTCCGACTATGGAATCGATCTCTTTTCTTGCTTTCTCACACATAATGGGGTTGTTGATTAGCTCCGATAATGCCCACTGGGATGTAACGCTCGATGTATCGGTGCCTGCCACGAAAAGATCCTACAGGAATAGTGTTAAGTATAAATCATTAAATGACAATAACTCTAATAGCTTAAGCTTTTGGAGTAACTGGTTGTTTCACATGGTATCAGAGCAAATGCCTGGGTTCAAAGTTCAAACCTCCTCGATAGCAAAATCCACATGCAATGGGCAAACCCAAAAGAGGGGCCACATGTGCCACGTGTAGGCCAACCCTAAAAAGAGGGGCCGTACATGACGGGGAAGTGTTGAAGTATAAAAGATTAAATAACGCCTTCTCCAACTGCTTAAGCCTTTTGGAGTAATTGGTTGTTTCATGAATGAGAAATGCTTGAAGGTCTTCAAAAATGCCATTGATGATAAACTTAAGTCTTTAATCAAGTAATTCCCAAATTCAACCTTTTTCATTAGAAAAATTCTATAAGAAGAGTATTCTCTAGCAAAAAAAATGAATGCCCCGACTTTTACTTTTCAATTTACTTGGTTCCAGTAGATCAATTGGAAGCTGCTCAGAGTCCCGTCGGTTTCAAGGTATTAGTTATAAGAAAGGGAATTAATAGCCCCTTTTTCTTCCTTGGGCCACCCCCGTATAGCATAAAAGGTTTGTCAAGAATACACTAGAGGGGCCTGGCCCAGGGGAAGAGAAGGCTTTTAAAGGAAAAGTCAGACCTGTAGCAGTCTCCGTTTGGCTGTCATGGCATCATCCCATCTGAGAAAGCTTTTAAGGCAAAAATAATAATAATAATAATACAAGCAAAACAAATTATGAGGAATGATAGATGCAAGGGCCCTCTTTATGCAAGGGCTGGAGAAGGGCCCTTGAATAGATCCACGTCATTTTTAAATTCAGTTGAGAAACTGAATTCGTTGCACTTAATGACGTGGATGTATTCCAGGGCCCTTCTTTAGCCTTGCATAAAGAGGACCTTTGCGTCTATCATTCCTCACAAACTATATATACAAGCAATCACTTCAAATTCTGTTTTAATTTGAGTACAAAACAAACAGGCCTAATTCAAACATTCAACAAGGGTATTTGAAAATCCAATGTGGCTTCACTACTGCCAAGAAGTAGGGGATATATACATCGGAGATAGTCGAGTTCTGGCCGGATACATCTCAAGCAAAGCATATCACCAAGAATTGGAATGTATCGGGATACATCTCTAGCTAAACACATCACAAAATATAGGTAGGGGAGCGAATTGTCTCGGTCCGATGGACTACCGGATCCGAACTTAAAAACGGACAGGACACATTACTAGGATCTAAGGACACATGCATTCTGGGACCCTATTATCGGATCCGAAATTATTGCCCATCAGATCTAGACAATCAACAAAAGGCCACAGGACGACAATCCTAAATCCGATTTTATTATACTATTTTACTAACCATCTAATATTTTTTATAATTTTAAATATTCTTAAAGGGATATTTTGGTAGAAATAAGCCATATGATTTTTTTCGAACGATTCCTAATTTTAGTATTTTTTCATTCATCTCTCAAGTCTCGAGTCACCCTCTTCTCTTACTTCTCTAACCATTGACCCTAAGTCCCTAGCCCACTGCATTCCCGCCGCTATGGCTCACCCTTCCAAATACCAGTCACGTTTGCATTTGCCCTCTTTTAAGAATTTTAACTTCGTAGAAGTGTAAGTAGGACCTACTAGGACACTCCAATGGATAGTCCGATTTGAAATGGATCGTGACCAAGATGTCGGAGGTAGAAGTCAAAGATCACTTCGAATCCGATACTATCAATAAGAAATTTGAATGGATCGTGACTAAGAAACAGGTGTGTCTAATCCGAAGTGGATCCATTGACGCCTTTAAAAATAGTGATGTATGGGGGTGTCAACGGATCCACGTACTTCTTACTCACTATTCATTCAAATACCTTACCGGCCAGATCATACAGTGTTCTTCGGATCCTACTTCTCGAGACTCATTAATAGTCCATTTCAAATTAGACTGTCCATCGGAGTGTCCTAGTAGGTCCTACTAACATTGTAAACAATTAAAATTCTTCGAAGAGCATGGGCCAGTGACAAGGGCGAGCACAAGTATGGCAAGGGAGCAGTGGATGGGAGTGGTGGATTAGGGACTTAGAGCCAATGATTAGACAAGGTAGAGACGATGGTAACTTCGATGGGTGACAAAATACTGAATAAAAATGCATATTAGATGGGAAATGATTTTAGCACTCGAATGTCTAGATATGCTGCGAAAGCTTCTTGTCTTTTAGTGTTTAAAGGGCAGTCAAAAGGTTATTTACAGTTCCCAAAAAGCTCTTCCAATTAAAAAAAAAAGACAGATTACTTTTGGGACAGTGGAGTACTAAACTCATTTCCCTACTTAGTTTTACTAAAATACCCATTGGATAATGATTAAGTTACAAAATAATTGGAGGGTATGCCCTTAAAATAGTACAATAAAATCAGGGAAATGATAAATGCTCCCCTTTTCATTACTTGGGACCCCAGCTATTGTGTATCTATGACTGCAAAGGGACTGATGTACTTCACAATTGAAGGAATGAAGCGGCCTGATTGGCACGTACAATGAAGCTGGGTGTCCCAAGTGTTGAAAAGGGGCCTGGACCACGACTCGAACCTCCTCGGCCTCACCTTCTGTTCTAGATGCCCTCTTACTCATAGCCATCCTCGAAACCACATTGTTGGTAAGATTAGAGAGCTCTCGGCTAAGATTAACACCCTTTCCTACTTTTGATTTTTCTACTAAGAACTTCATAAAGGACCTCCTCTCTTCTCGTCTTAAGGGTTCAAACATGTCTATGGTTCGGCCACCTAGGAGCTCGGACACACATAGTTTCTTCATGAACTTCCAGTAAGGACCGTAAGGCGCGAAGGCGAAGCCATAGGTGCCATAGGTTAGATGATCAACGGCTATGGTTTTGGGGCGGGTTGCGAAGGAGAGTTCTTGGGTTTTGAGGATTTCTTTGGCGATTTCTGATGAAGAGGCGATTATGCAAGGGATGGAGCCGAGGTGGAGGTAGAGCAAAGGACCATAGTTTTTTGAGAGTTTGTATAGTGCGTGGTGGACTATTGGGCCTAAGAGGTGTAGGTGGCCAAGGATTGGTAGGGCCATTGGGCTAGGGGGGAGGCGAACCTTGGTTCGAGATTTGAAGACGATGGTTCGGACTAGGAGAGCGGTGAAGAGGAAAATGAGGAAGAGAATGGAGTAGGACTGAAGGTTGGACATGGTTGTTACATGCAAAGGGAAGAGGAATGATTGAATGGAGAGATTGAGAGAGATATGTTGTTTGTTTTCGTATATATAAAACCAATTGGGTGAGTGTGACGGGTGGGAGAGGACATGACTGAAATGGACAGACTAACAAGAAAAATGTGGCTAAGTATGATTGGGTGAGGCCTAAGCAAATTAATCGATTTAAGGCAATCATACTGATTAAACAAAAAGAGTTTTTATATGGTGGCCGACCTTTAGAGAGAGAAAACACCCCCTCCTTGATTTTAAATCTATCAAAGGCCCCCTTTTTAATTAGGCATATCTTCAATCCATTTTCTCCATTAATTAGGCATCCAATTCGCCTATCTTTACTTCCCTAGCTATATAACGTGAACAGTGGACAACTTCAACACTTTTTAAAGTCAAATCACATTAAAGGGGGCGAATGCGTACTGCAGAGGGGCGAAAATATCATCTCCCTGTTTTTTTTAGTTCTTTCAATTTATACTGATGGGACATGCACATTAATAATGATCGCACCACAACATCACCATTAGGGCTGCAACTCGGGTCAGGCGAGTCGGGTTTTGGAGAACCCAACCCTACCCGAGAAATATCTCGGGTCGGGTCGGGTTATTTTCGGAAAAGCCACGATTCCCAAACCCGGCTCTACCCATGATAAATCTCAGGTCGGGTCGGTTTTTTCACGTTGAGCAATTTTTTAAGGAAAATTCATATTTGGCAAGGCAACTCAACTCATAGAAGTAGAAATTACACTCACATTACACTTGAATCAAACAATGATGTAATTACACTCACATTACACTTGAATCAAACAATTTTGTAATCAAACAATGCTGAATCAAACACTTGGATCAATTCAACTCATAGAAGCAGAAATTACACTCACATACAATAACAGTGGGTGCGTGGGTTTTCACTTTTAACTTTTAACTAACAATAGAAAAAAAATGTACATACTATAACTTATGTAACTCGGGTCGTGTCGGGTCGGGCCCTTTCAAACCCGGCTCGACCCGAAACCCATGAAACCTGAACCCAACCCAGGCTATTTTCGGGTCGGGTCGATGCGGGTCGGGTAAAACCCAGCTCGAGTTGCAGCCCTAATCACCATCATCATTTCCCTTTATCATCTCTCCAATTTTATTTTCTTTCTTTCATTTTATGGTAATGGGACATACACATGAAAATGATCATCTCTCACTCTCTCCGACAAGATACAAAGGGGACGTTTGGATCAAGGTTTCAAATTTCGGGTTTCGGGGGAGCTTCGGACCTGGGCCGAAATTGAAAGACGCGAAATTTTGAATTTTTGGGCCGAAATTTCAACCGACCGAAATTTTGGTAATTTTGGCTGAAATTTGGGAAGGAATAAAAAATTATTTTTTAAAAAAAAAATTCGACCAAAATTTGGTACGTTTCCAATTTCGGTTTTGGAACGTTTCGGTTTTGACAGAGAAATTTTGGATTTCGGACGAAATTTAAAACCTTGGTTTGGATACATGGATTTTACTATCCATGATTGTAAAATCCTGGATTTTACAAAACTATAATCTTGATTTTATATGTTAAAGCCGGGAAATTTGATATTGATCGGCTGGTTGAGGATCTCTCTCTCTCTCTCTCTCTCTACACACGCTAAAGTTTATGGATAAGGGCTAAGGCCCTAATTGGATTGGAAGATATTTTTTTTTGGAAAAGTTTGCAAACGAATTTTTTTTCTAAAGATCATACTTGTTTTACACATGAAAAGAGATAACTTGAACCCATCCTATTTAATTTCTACTTAGAGGGGCCTTCAATTTATGAAAATATCAGTCCAAGTCAACGATAATCTTATCATTTCCCTCTGAGTCGTGAAAAGAAGAAAAAAATTACGAAGAAAAACACATTAGATAATATTCATCTAAGTCATAAATGTTTTTTCTTGCAACAATGTATCAAAAGAGTTGGAAGAGCCTAAGGAAGAATTGTTGTTCCCTTCTTCTTCTCAGTAGAATGATATCCAATCTGCAGGGAACGAAAATGCTCGATTATCCTACTTCGGGATATAACTTTCCTGACACGCCCTGATGGCACCAGAATCCGGGTTCGCGATCGATCGGTGTGTAGAGGGCCTCCGCTGGGGTCTGCAATCACAAACAAATGGGTCAGAGAGGTTCGGGGTGGGTCCCGGACGATCACTTCGATACCCAAGTCAGATTCTGGACCAACGATATAATGAACAACAAGAAATAGCTGAGGTATAATCAGGTTTACCAAGACCAATACACGGGTTCTTTTTCTGATATCTGGGTGGGTGAGTTGGGGGCAGCAGATAGGGGGAGGCATAGGGCGTCCAACGCCTCTTCCCTCTCTTGCTTAGAGTCGGAAAACCTTAATAACGGTCTAGAGCTTCCTTTAATGGTGCTTGATCCTAGATCGTCCTCCCTCCCATGGGACTTAATGGTGTATTTATGCTTTTTTTTTGCATGCAGATTCTCTTCATGGGGCGTCACATGGATCATTTTCATCATTTTAGAAAGAAAATCTTCTTTTGTTGGATTGGGTTGCCCCCCTGGTTCGACGGCGTGCGTGGCTTTTGTTGTGTAATCTTACCTATAATTGTGATGATGGAGTTTTTTTCTTGGTGGCGGGGAGATGACGTGTGGCGAAATCATGTTGTCTTACTGTTTTCTAGCATCTATCCTAATCATGATTAGATTCTTTTTCCGCATGGGTGACACGTGATGAGATACAACGGTCCTGCCGTATTTATGCCTTATCACGCCCACGACCCCCATTGGATAATCCGTGACCAAACAACTTAGGTTTGCAATTTTCCTTGAAAGCACGTAAAAAACATTCAATTAGGCTACCAAATGCCAGGGACCGAATGGCTCGATTATCTCGGGATGTAACTCTTCCTTGTAAATTAGTCTACCAAATACCGGAAAACTCAGTTTCCATGTGAAATTCGTGTGAGGTGCGTAGCAGCACCCTTCAACTCTACGCGGAGCAGCACAAGTGCGCACCACGCACCCCCGTGTATGGTAGAGCCGTACAGGTACAAAAGCAGCACGCTCTTTAACCTTATGTGGATCAGCACGAGTGCGCACTACACACCTAGTGTATCGTAGATTTACCAAAGTCCTTTTGCAATCTCACAAGGCCAGGCGCAGGAAACCGAAACTGAAACCTTCAAAGCTGCTCCCGCCATGAAGATCTTCACAACCTGAACGAGGTTTCTCTCTTTTTTTTACCAGAGTTTTGAAACCCTAATCGCTAATCCTTACTCATGGACAAATACGTGCTTCCTCGTTCCTCTTCTCCTGATACCTCCAAACCCTTGCGCAGGTATTAAAAACCCTAATCGCCATTTTCCAGTGTTTTCCAGATTTCTGTCTTTGTCTGTCTTTTCTCTTTTTTTTCTCACGCATTAGTTATTGCATTTGAGAGAATTGACTGATTGTGGGTTTTTATCAGCTATCAAAGGCATAGATGGAAGAGGACTGTTGCCGAATTGAATGGAAGATTTCTGTCAAAACAACAGCATGAAATTTCTGGTTTATTGCTCGATTCCTACTCTGAGGTTGCTGTTTCTCTTCTTCTTTTTTTGTTTCTTTTTTATATTTTTGGAATTGGGTATATTTAGGATTTTATGGTCTTGCAGTTTTGACAAGGGCATGTGATAAGACCTTTTCTTTTGTCATTATCTTTATTTTCTTCCAATTTTTTTGACATTACTGTTTTGGATATCTTTATCAATTTTATAAAGGATTGATGATTTTCCAATTTCTGATTTTTATGTTCTTATGCTATGGGAAGATAGGAGCTTTTGGGCATTGCTACAATATCGACGGTGAAAGCTGTCCGACACATGTATGAATTTTATCACTTGGTTTCTCTAGTTGGTTTTATAGCATGCTTGTTCTTTGCTTGAATTCATTTCTTAAGTTGAATAATTGTGTTGTAGCCGAGTCAAATTATCAATGACATGAATATGGATCTCCAACTACCTTTTAGAAGGTGAGTCCTTTCTTTGTATCTTTGATGCTCTATGTTTTCACATGCCGTTGAGGAATTCAATTTCTTTCACCATCTAATGCATTTTATTGGCATTTAGAACTCCTGCTTTAAAATTAAATAAGGCTTGTTTGTTGTTTTTGTTAGTTTATGTGCCTTTAGTTTCCTGGAGGCTATCTATGAATTTGGAGGGAATTTTAAGCTTTTTAGAGTTTCTTGTTGTTTTGTCTTGGTAGTGCTCAAGCGTTTAGTCCCACATTTGTTTGGGAGACTAAACTTCATGGTATATATACGGAGGTGGTTTTGTTATGGGTGCGAACCCATGAGAGCGGGAGAGAGGCTCCTTGTCGGGTGAATCTTTATTGCGGGCTAGGTTGGACCGGGACATGGATGTGTCCGTCTGATGGCTTGAGCTAGGGCCCATTCTTCTTTTTCTTCTGTTTCTTTATTTATTTTAATTTTATGATTTACCACTATTTACTACTTGTTTTAACACATTATAATGACTTAAGTGGGTAACCTCACTTTCTAACCATTTGCAACATTCCCTAATCCATCCCGTGTAGGTGGAATTACTTACAATACAATTTTAGGATTCTATAAAATAAAGTTTTTTATTGGCAGAAAGAGAGAGAAAATAGATGCCTTGTTTTCTTCTCTGCAGCACAGTTTAAATCTTCTCTTTCTTCCTAATGGTTCTATTTTCAATTGGGCAGATCGTGTGTATGTGTTCGCGGATTCGTGAGTACACACTCCTAATGTGATAAATGGTTGTGTTCTTGGGGGTGGATGTTGTGAAGCCCTTATGCACCGAGATTTTGATCCATAAATTGAGCAAAATCTACCTTACATTGTTGGAATGAGTGTATGAAAATAGTATGTAGAATGAGGAGAATGTAAACGGTGACTTCATGTTTGCTCCTTTTTTTAGAAAGATACTGCATGTTTGCTCTTAATGACATTTAAAATAACTAGGGACAACAATGAAAATTATAATGTAGAGAAGAGAAGTTAACTTATTGGATCAAGATTGCAGGTCTAGCACATGTTGATCCGACAAGACAACTTCCATTCTCTACATTCTAATTTTTCTTTTTTTCCCATTTTGAATGATTATCAATGATCGTGCAACTATTCACATTTTATTGTGGGGGCCCTGATTTTTCTTATTTTCGCATTTTGAATGATTATCAATCTCGATATTCATGACATGATAAGAAGATTTTCTACTCTATTTGTTTAGTCAAAATATCATCTAGTTGAGCGTTTATGGCAAGACTTTTGCATTATATTTGCACAATTGCACTTTAGTCGTGCTATATGAAATCACATTATCAAATATCAATGGGGCCAAGTTTTGTCCTCCTGTTATGAATTATGATTCATCTCTATATTTGTTTCCTAAGTAGTTAATATATTCTCTGTATATTTATTTGTTTCCATACTAGTTAATCTGGTGTACATATATTTGTGCTTGTGTAGATATGGGGCACCATTTTTTGTTTTAAATCTCTTAATCGATCCTCTATTTGTTCTAAATGATAATCCATTTTGAACATATTATTTTTTCAGGGAAGGTATACCTGGATTGGAATTTGAGAAGAAGGTAAATGTTCTTAATGATCATCCATTTATTACTATATGCTTTTGAGTTTTTTTAGTGGGTTGTGTAAGAAAACATTCTAGTTTCATTTTGCTTATTTTGTAATTTTTATTCATTGGTTGTGCACCCTGTTGAGCGGTTGAGCCTAGTTACGACTGCAATTTCTAGTAAATTTGGTGTGCTTTGTACCGTGAAACTTATCAGCTCGTTGATGCAGGAGCATCAATTATTTGCATGCAAACTAAATAAAGTGGAAAGGAGAAGACATAAAAAATTGTTTATTTATTATGGGAAATGATATTTGCACTCCCTTGTTTATGGGAATTTACTTCTCTTTTATCATCTGTAGAATGGAAAGGAACTGAATGATGCTTGCCCGTCTAATGCATACATGGAATTAACAACTTTAGATTACCAATGAATGTATCACCGAGCCAATAGTGCCAAAGAGATATGTGACAAAATGAAGAGCAACTTTAATTAGGCTATGATCTAGATAATAAAGTCCAGTTGACTCAAGTCCGCTCCCAATCGTCCTCTTTGCCTTTAGATCCTGAAACAAAAAAATGGGGGGAAAAGGATTTTGAGGATTGTAGGGACGGTCAGCTTACTCAAAATAATAAATTGAAAGAAAACTTCAAAACAGAAGACAGAGAAAAAGACTAGTTGTTAATGAAATAGTTAGAGTGAATATCCACGATAGGTTATTCCTTCAGATTTATGATAAAACCCTACATGACAAGAAAAAGACATAATTAACCAACAAATACACTGTAATCCCCATACAAGAAATATCCCTTATTTCCTTACTATCTACTATAGGATCAAAGGATTATACATTCCCCATTTTATAGTTAATCTCAAGTATCACATATTCATATCTCAACAGGGCTCTGGTGCACATATTTGCTCGTTGTCTATAGTTTTAGAACAATACACCGATTGTAGCTGTAAGGTAAACCGCTGGAGGTCCTATATTTCCTCATCTTTAAGGTTTCTTCGTAAGCGGATATCCCAAAGCCCTTTTCCAAACTTTCCTTCTCGAATGAAGTAGTCCGCCACCGTTGCCTCTCGATTGACTGCAATCCGAAATAGTCTCGAGTATTCTATAGAAAGCAGCACTTTACCGCACCAAAGGTCTTGCCAGAATTTTACCTCCGCGCCCTTACCCACTTTGTATCGAATTTCCTTATCAAAATCATCTTTGACCGAGCAAATAGATTTTCAAGAACCCGACCCCTTTCCACTTGCCGGTTTTTTAATGTTCCTATCCCCCTTTCCTTTCCCATATTTTGAGTCAACCACACGGTCCCAAAGAGCCATCTTTTCATTTCCATATCGCCAAAGCCATTTTCCTAGGAGGGATTTGTTACGTAACCTTAGCTTCCCAATTCCCAACCCTCCATCTCTTTTGGATTTGGTTACCCTATCCCAGTTCATTAGGTGCCTTAATTTCCTAGACTTAATAAGGCTGTGGTTCGTTTTGGGTTGAGACAGTGTGGTGTGGAACATACCATGTTTAGTCGCCGATCTTCAGCTGGCCACGTTGTACTTGTAGTCTATGTGGATGTTATAGCTGTGATTGGCGATGATGCTGCAGGATATTCAGGAGTTTAAACCTTTCTTAAGAAGGAGTTTCATATGAAAGACTTGGGAAAACTTCTGTACTTCTTGGGTATTGAAGTGGCCAAGTCTTCTCATGGTATCACACTTTCTCAATTTAAGTATGTACTCGAGTTACTTGAAGTGACCAGTTAACAATGAGGATAGGCATGTGGTAATTCCAGCTTTATCCTCCACACACCGCCATGATAGGGACTCTCACTGGGTCCGTGAAAATTGACATAGAACTCCTGCATGTAGTCATTGATCATCTCTACCGTGTAATCATTAGTTTCATTTTATTTTTGCAAAACCCATTCTACTTTTGCTGCATCCGTACAGACTGTAGAACCCATAGATGAACACTTGTATTTGGTGTCCTGTGAATAGAAAAAAAAAAAAACTCCTTTGGTTCAATGTGTACAAGCTCCTTTGGTTCATTTGTGCATATTGATCCTTAAGCATGTGTAGTGTTGTTGATGTTCTAAGTTCGGATTGAATAGTGAATTTCCTATCTAAAGCACAACACTACAAGGCAACACCTTAGTTCATAAAGACTAATCAATTTGGGTTTGCTAGCATCAAAACAATAAGGAAAAGGTAATTAGTTGAACCCATGGGAACCCTTGGGCTAACAATTTCGTTCACCTAAGCAATAATTTTTAGCAAAGAATACCAAAATACTAAAGCTAGGTGGGCATTATTTTTATATTGGACGTGTCACTTTAAAAGAACATTTTGAACAAGTTAAATCAAAAGTTCTATAAGGTTTCTAGTGCATTAGATGTCAGGAGAAGAAATTTAGCATTCTTAACATGCAACAGAGCCAAAAGAAGCATTTAAAATGCATTCTGCACAGAAGCATAGTTGCTAGGTGATCTTTCTCGGAAAATAATACGTCAAAAATGACTTGCAGAAACCAAAGGTAAATGGACTCTTGGTAATTGCAATGAGAAAGTTTTTACAATAAGACAAGAATCTAGAATGAAAACTACAAGTAATGAGATCTTTTGCTAATATAGAAAGACAATTGTTGACAAGGGGAGATGCTTCATCCTCTACAGTCGTTCCCCATTTCAAATGTATTCGAAAATGTAAAGAGATAATGTATTAATACAGAAATAAAACAAGAATGAGGAGAATGAACATTCCATCATTTCTTGCATATGAATATGAATAACATCATAGGGCGGCGGGCTAAGATGAAGCAGTTCGGGCCCTGGCATTCCTCAAGTCATTTCTCTAAATTAGAAGTCACTTTGTTTCTCTGTGAAGCACCTTTTATGAACAAGTTAATGGAATACTCACTAGTAGACGTAAATTGGAAAAGTAACAAGTGTGAATCACTGGTTTTTTGTGTTAAAGCTGACAACTAAACATGCACGCATATCTTATTGCGCCTCCTGATCTGGCTGGCCACAAGACTTTCGGGGTTCTCCCAAAAGTTTTGGCTTTGATATTTACTCGCCTTGATATACCCTATAGATTTCCATTCAACGTGTGTATGGCCCACTTGTGGTACACCAGATCAAATGGACCCAATTACCGAACCCACATGCCACATATATGTTGGGATTACCCGCCTCCCAAAATTTTGGGATGCCTGAACTTCCATCACAAATGACTAAAGCTTGCTATACTGTTAGATTTGGGATGGATGGTTAGGGGAGGTTTATTTGAAAGGAGAAATGAAAACAATTTTGCTTTAGTATTTTATTCTCAATTACAGCTCCATGCATCTTTTGAAGCCGAAACATCTTGTTTGTTTGCAGGTACATCCAGAGCACCTCTGCCACATCAGATGAGAGATGGATTGTTTGAAGGGCTTGATTGGCTCGAAAATATAATTTAAATCGATGAAACACTGGATCACAAATTCATAACAGTATGATGTTGGTTGCTGAAGAAAATCACCAAAGAAAAGATTGAGCAGACCTTGTCAAACAATGGATGCAGAGAAAGATACATTGGGATGGAAGAGCAACAGTCTGTGGACTTATCCTCTCAAGAAACTGAGAGAATGTGATAAACTCTTACTTCCATGGAGGGTTTTCAACCTGCAAAACATTAAAAATGAGCTTTCAGTTGAACTGATCACTTCAAGCATCAAAGAATCTATCAATTGTAAATGACCAGGAAAGCTTTAACATCAGAAAGTACAGTTATGTGTCAGAAATAAGAACCTATTTTACCTGGATATGGATACAAGTATCCTTCCAAAAAAAGGATAGGGATGCAGGTAAGTGATATGGCAAATGTTGGGGTATGGGGAACGAACTTCGAAAATGTTGAGATATGAGTATGGCAAAAATCCAATAAGCATTTGTAGGGTACAGTAAGGACTTGAAATATAGGATTCTTCAGACCATCATGGTACTGTCTGCCCTTAACTATCCAGCAAAGGTGACTTAGTTGCATAAAGCAGTTTTGTAAGTTCAGGTTTTAAGAACTCGGTACAGAAAATGGAAAGAAAAGAAAAAACAGTGAGATAGATACTATCATAAGCATATCCGTGTCCTTATCCTTGTCATACACAACAAGTTCTGAAGGAGTAATGCAATAGGAGTGAACACAAGTCATCCAGGAAGGAGAGTTAAATTTATGCCATGAGACAATCATACAGATACAAGAGCTGCGAAGGGACATTTTGGTTCCTGACTGCTGTTTTGCTGGTGGTGAGGAGCTCATGTCTCTTAATGCTTGGTTTGGTCCAGCTGGGACGGTTGCACCATGATCTACACCATAATCTTTTTGCTCAGGTATTTCAAACTTCTGTATAGTTCATTGAGAAATGCTGATAGGAAGCCTAACATCCCAAGCATATATCATAATGTCCAGTATGATCATCCTAAATTTTGTTTGGAAAATTTTCTCGTTGTTTTACTTCTAGTAACCGATAGGAATCCAGAACCTTAAAAAAAACGGACGAGAACCCAGATAGCTAGGTCTAGGGAAATAGAATAGGAAGTTTTATCGAGGCCTGTGACCCAATCCCTTCACCAACATTTCCAGTGTTCTATGATAAATTCTACTTTTGAAAGTTATGTTGTTACCATTATGCTTATAGTGCATAACTTTTTTTGTCTCTCTGCCTCTCTTTCGAAATGCTTGTTTTATTTATTGTTTGTGAAATGCATTTCTAAAAAATGGCTCTGGAGAATTAAACTAATGAACAAGATTGTGGAGATGATGAATCTGAATCATTTTGTAGATATGTTAATAAAATCGACTAATCTAGAGTGAATGTCAATCATAGGAACAAAGTGATGCCATTGCAAAGACACACAAATCAAACCATACACTGAAGAAAAGGCAACTTGCTGATTGGGCAGCAAAGGAGTCCAACCTTAACAATGAACTCAATGGGAAGTTTCTTCGATTCTATCAAAGAATGTTGCTGAAACTTCCACAATTTCCGTAAATTTGAACAAAAGAAGCTCATTTGCAAGGAGAATCAATGTTCTTTGAAATTAGGACAGCAATGTGCAGTTTGAGCCCAGCAACAATTCAATTTATAAAAGTCTTTTAGTCAACAAACAATTTCATCTATTCTAAAGCAAAAGAAGGGTTGGAAACAGAAATAGAGGTATAAAATTTTAGTTCCAAAATACCCCTTGCTGTCTACAACTTATGAAGACTTTGCAAACTGCTTGTTACAATATCAAGGAAGGGAGATTGCATCCATTGTCGAGCTTATTCAAGAAAACAAAACAATTTGTAGATAAACTTAACCATCTCAAAAGCAGATTGACCCACATTCTTTGTTGCTCCACTTGTAAAAGTTTAATCTCCGCTATGGTTTTCTATGTTTCGCTCAATGGTTCAACATATATGGCTGCAACTGCATGAGCCATATCAAAATTATAGGAAGACATTCATCATTTCCATCCACATGATATCTACAACATGTACTTGGCGAGATCTTTTTACTCCTTGGCTATCACTTCACCTCAAGTTGAAGGATAAAAAGAGAATAAGACACAGGTCACAATTGCATTTATCATTAAGTTCAGAAAGATAAAAAAACACAAGTCATTTTTATTGGCCTTGCACAAAACCTTAGGTCTTCCAAAAAAAATTGGGAAACATAAAAATCTGTTTGTTCTTGACACTGCACTAACCACAGTGTCAACAACATTCAGCTCACTAATGTCACAATTGGGTTTCTTCCTCATAAATTTGCATCAAAGTTTCAACAATTGGCTGTCAAATGTTCTCACTCTGGATAAACTTGTGAGATGCTTAACTTCCAAAAAGTTATTAACTTCAGGCAATGCACCAAATGTCACTAACTGCAATGAAGAATTTTTAGGCTCACTGTGGCATTATCTCATGAGTCATGACATGATTCAAATGTTTAACATTTTGTTGAAGTTGAGCATGAGATTAAGTAACCACGGATACAACAAAATACATGGGCAAAGATGAAGAATCAATTATGAGATTGTAAACTTCCGCAAAAAAAAAAAAAAAAAAGGTTCCTGCCATACATTTCGTGATTTAAAATTTCGATGAAGATCTGCTTGATAATGAGTATCTAATATGGAAGCTTCATAAGCTTTAACACCAAGTCTAGAAGGTAAGGGAATGTTACAAATAGTATTAATTATTGTAAAGACTACCCTCATTAAATCTAAAATTTAATCTAAAAACTGCATAAAGCCGTTCAATATTAATAATTAAGGGAAGTAATTAGGGGCATTTGATGACTAAATTAAAAAGGCTAGTAACAATTAAAAGGAAAACGGTTGGAAATTATGAGAAAGGAAATCACGATCTCAAAATTTCAAGAGGAGAATGGGCAAAAATAAAGATTTTCTTTATGGATCGTATTTATTTTGTGGTAACTTCCATCCTTGCTTAGAAAAGCTTAAAAATCCCACCCAAATCAATTACATACCTCATTGTTAAGATCAAAAATCAAGAGAAGAAGAGGGGAAAGAATACAGTGAGAGAGAGAGGAAGAAAAAAGAGGTTCGGACGGTTCTTGGACGGGAAACCCATCTTGATTCTTCGTCTTCCCCATTCACCGTCACCGAGAGGTATGTTGATTTTTAATTTCTTGAAATCCCTTGCATCTTCTTCATCAAATTTTTGGAAACTATGGAATTTCATCCCCAAAACCGTGTATGCTATGGAACCCTTTCTGTTTATTCTGTAAAACCCATTTCTTTTTCACGATTTCTTCCATGCCCTCTATCGCACTCCAAAACCTGCAAAACCACATCTCGTTAAAAATGAAAATAGGGTTTCTGCAAACCAAAGAAGCAGATGCAAAAAGGAAAAATAAAATAAATAAAATGATCTATACATTACCCATTTCAATTTCACGAATTTTCCTTGCCCAAATCTCCAGCTTCAAAAACCTGCAGAAAACCGACATCTACGTTAAAATGAATTTAGGGTTTCTACAACTAAGAAAGCAAGATACAAAAAGAAAAATAAATAAATAAATAAAATGATTTATAAATTACCCATATCAATTCCACGATTTTTCCGTGCCAAATCTCACGATTTAATCACCTGCAAAAACTCTCATCTTCGTTAAAATGAAATTAGAGATGCTGTAAACAAATGAAGCAAGGCAGAAAGAGAAAAGAAAGAACGAAAATTTTAATACTTATGCCCTTGTTTTACCTTGAGACACCCCCCTTTTTGTTTATTCGTTTTCTTAAAAAAAAAAAAACACAGTACATATGTATGGGTATAAATGTTCTTTTGAATGGTAATGCGTATAAACTAATGTATACGTAAAAATCTGTGTATAATAACTAAATAGACATGGTACAATTTTGATATATAAATTAGTGTATAAACTATGTATCTCATCCTTGCCAGGTTATCAATCTTCCCACCTCCTCTAGGGGGGCTCGTCAAATTTTATCCACAAATCTAACTAGAAGGCAGGTGACAGTTAGATCTTGCCTTGTAATAGTTTTCAATATAATTTGTCTATGCAATGTAGCTCTACTTATAAAATTTTGCCTTATTGATACCTGCTTAGTTAATTTATACTTGCTTGCCTGGAATAAAATGAATTGGAATGAAAAATAAATTGTTCTAAAATATTATGCGAAGTAATGCAGGAAGGGAGACAAAGGTAATGTACTTTAATTTCCTAATTGCATATCATACATGGGGGAGAGTGAAGGGGAACTTAAGGGTGTGGTGGTATCATCCTGGGACCTAAGGTCCAAAGGCCAACGCGAGAAGCGTGTACAGCCTTTCGTTGGCAAACCATCCAAAAGGGATAGTATCCCCGAAACGGCTCGGCATTAAATGCGAGACCGAAATCCGAGTCCATAACGCTACTACTTTTAGACAGGGGTAGTGGGTAGTCGTGCGGCAAGGACACCGGCAAAAAGAAAAAAAAATGGGAAAGTCAGAAAAGAACTGACAGAAAAATAAACTGGGGAAAAGCCGGATGTACCTGGGGAATGTGCTGTCTCAATTTATATAATCGTTGCATACATAGTATAAATTTGGATTATTGTCACTCCTGTTATTTATATTGCAATCAATAGCGTAATTCCTTTCCAGTTTTTATTATTGTTGCTATATATTGCTGAGGATCTGGATTATATTGCCTGTACTTTTATATTGTCTCTCTTACTCTGCTCGGTCTCTGGAGGACCCTGCTCTGACGTTGTTTACTCCACCACAGGGGTTGAGGCGTTAGATGGTGGAGCGTTTGCAAATGAAGGAACCTTGGGATAAGGGACTGTGTGATCAGAGAGTTCGTTTCTGGGGTTTTTGCATTTCGACGTCTTGAGTCATTTACCATTTTTATTTCTATCAAGACTTTATTTAGTTTGGACTTTGGTAATTTAAAACTTTACTTTTCTTTTGAAGTATGAGTATTGAAATTGTTATGGTAAGACATATTTAATTTGGAATAAGACTTTATCGTGATTGCTGATTATAAAAAATAAATAAAAATATTTCCATGATTTTTGCGTTCTTTTGCTCGTAGCGACTTGACGGAAATCGGATCGTTACAATTATTGACCCAAAGAGCACTACGTGCTTCTTTTCATGGATGTAACCTTCTAGAATAACAAGGACTATAGCTTAGTTATAGCTTAGTTAGGTAGAGCCCCTTATTTATACTTGCGCCAATGCTTTATGCAATATCATCTTTAATTGTTTGATCTTTTATCAGAGATATAATCTTTTTGCTTAACTATTTTAAAGGGTGTCCTATGAAGCATTCAAATAAATTATAAACTCTTTCTTTTCTTTTTGCGTGTTGAATGAAGAAAAATCTTATTGGTGATGAAAGGTGAATAAGAGCCCAACAACCGAATTGGTCAACACAAAGAGAAATAAAACACTAGTGAAGAGTACATAAAATTGTTAGACATCCGGGTTAGGAAATCATACATCTCTATAGGAAATCATACATCTCTAAACCCTCCCTTTCAACACCAGCCTAGCTAACCTATCCGCTGGTTAGCCATATCTTCTTACATGCCTGTAAGTAATGGTGTAATACCCGGGCCACCCACCAACACACACATTAATATTTTTCCTTCTTTCTTGAATTGAGTATCATTACCAGAGTTGAGCCAATGACCATTATTTTGAAATTGAGTGTGCTTGTCAAATTAAGCCAATAATGTTCCCTTAGGGGGTGGCTTTATCAATTACATTAGTGGGCATCAATTGGAGTCCAAGGCAAGGGGTGTCTTTACGAATTTAACTAGTGGTTAAAAGTTGAGCTCTTGGGCATGGAGTGCCCTTATCAATTGGAGCAAGACTATCAATCTTTACATGGGGTGTACTTATCAATTTGGGAGTAGGTAACAAATGAATTTTTGGCTCATGTTTGCAAGTGTCTTGAAGTGAGGAATCGGATTGGGGATAGAGGGCCCCACTCCATTTATATCTCCATGCCTCCCATAGCCTGCAAACAAAGACCCACTTCTTTACCTCTTCCAACCAACTCACCACACCCCATTCTTCCTCTCCATCTTTTGCATTTAATGAGATACCCTCTCCCATAACCCCACCCTTTATCTTTATTAAGAGACTACACTCGTAACACTCCCATGCCTCTTCACCATCCCCCATAAATGTCAACCCAGCACATCTATAAGAGCCCCACCGTCTTCATTATCTCTCCCCATCTCCATCTATTGTTCTATAGTACCCCATCACCACAACCCCTCCTCATCTCTCCATTTCCCATCTACCTCCACCTATTTTACCCATAACAACCTATCACCTTTTGAACTATGTGCTCCACCACCCCATCCCCTCTCAGTGGGTTTCATTTTTCCACCCACAGATCATATCTTTGGCCTTGGTTACACAAGAATTATAGCAAAGCTGAACCTCTTCAACCGAGTGAAAATCGTGGATTTGCCAATAACTACTTGCCCACACACTACTTCATTCTTCTTTATCCATAAGTAGTGTTGCTGCCATGCTCACTGTCCGCGCAAGAATCTCCTCTCGTACATCTAGTAGCCAACGAGGTCATTGATATATGTAAGGTAAGTTCTATATATATTCCAAGCTCTCTTGCTGCCATTTTAATTTGACACCAATTAAGAGTCCTATGAGAAATATCTATATAGAGTTTCATCATCCAAGCAGCCCTTTTTCAACTAAACTATAGCCGCTTGTTGTCCTTGATTCAACACTCCCATGTTTTGAAAAAGCCACCCATATAAGATACAGAGCAAAGTGTGATGACTCTTGCACACTATGGACCACGAGCCTCAGATCAATGTTCTTAAAAAGGAACATTACACAAAGTGACATTTGCATTTCCACTGTCAAAAGATAATTCGGTGTTTAAAATACCTTTCCTAGGATTTGATAAGGTAAATGGCCTGCTTATAAGCTAAAATCATTATCCTTGGACATCACTAATTACTTGTGGTTTTGTCAATGTGATCAGTCTCGTATGGACACAAGCGTGGCCCATTCTCTGTGCCCAACCTTCTCACTAATTGATCCTAGCCCTTGCACTATTAGCCCAAGCTAAGGATTTTGCTAACATAAGCTAATGCCTTGATATTTTTGGCCATAATATGACATATGGGTCTCAGATTAGAGATATGACTTGGACCATATGGGTTGCCTCATGATAATCCACCAAATCAACGGTCTTGATTACATCGCTCTACAACACTATCAAAGCGTTACCGCGGCATTTTTTAACTTTGCAGACGACATCTGTACCTAAAGACACTAACAAATTGGCACTTGTCATAAGATATTTGGATTTTAAGCGAGAGGTAGGTGATCCTATACCCATGTTAGTATATTATGTGTGCCATGCTATTTATATCTACTATTCACGTTTCTTTTTCACAATTTATATGTGGGATTGGTATTTACTTTCTGTATTGACAAAAATGGTGGATTTAATATCTTAACTTGTTATATGCATGCCATCCATGTTTCCCACTTTACAACTTAGATATAAAGATTAGTATTCTCTTTAAAATATTGGAAGATACTTTAGATTTGAAGTATTAAACTTGGTTTATGCTTTGAATACTTGATGTTGGTAGGATTTGGGAACTCAGTATAATCGCTTTAATTTAGTACCTTATTCCAAACATGATTTTATAAAAATATATTGCAATGAGATTGTACATTTCAATTTCATGGATTTAGAACTGGAGAGTTCCAAATGGTTTGAAACATGGTGAAATATTATTTGGATGATATTAGAAGAAAACGAATTGAAATGTTTTTTCCTATAGTCTTGGTATGGAATGGGTTCCACTAGTAAGGTTGATCTCTAGTGGGGACCTAGTACCTAACCTACCAGTGGGTGAGTACACTGGTCATGATCACGTAGACCGGTCAAGTTTATTTGCTCATAAGGTTGATCTTGAGCTGCCAGTAGAGAGTCCTCTGGCCATTGATATTACCATATTGCACGCTTTAGGACCTGGGAGTCCTGCAAACGAGTGTTTGCCTTGGGGTACGCTACTTGCCAATAAGGTTGAAAATTGGCCACAGAGAAGACTGATTACTACTCCTTATCATTGTTTTTTATTTTCCAAAGTGGAATATTGTAAAACCATGTGGTTTGAACTACTCCTTATCATTGTTTTTATTTTCCAAAGTGGAATATTGCAAAACCATGTGGTTTGAAGTACTCTTTATCATTGTTTTATTTTCCAAAGTGGAATATTGCAAAGCCGTGTGGTTTGAAGTACTATTTATCATTGTTTTTACTTTCCAAAGTGAAATATTGCAAAACCGTGTGGTTTGAAGTGCTTATTATCATTGTTTTTCCAAATTGGAATATTGCAAAACTATGTAGTTGAAAGTGCTTTGTGCAAAAGTAATTATTTTACCATATATGCATGTATGTTTCTACTAGCTGATGTAGATTCGGAAACCTACTGGCTATTTGCTTATGTGGATAAAAAATTTCAAGCATCGAAGAACAGTAGACTGATCTTAGTTGGATCCCTAAGGAGAAGATCGTTGGAGAAGGTTTCAGCTTCAGTGTGGTTACTTGTAGTTCAGTTCTTCTGACTTTGTACTGAAGGTGTTGTAATAAATAACTAGTTATGGTGTAATAAGTAATCAGAAACTCCTTAGACTAAGTGTTTTAAATAAATTATGTTTCCATGAATTTTTAGCAGCTATGTATATTATGGATGATAAAATGAGGCTGCTGTCGCGCTTGTCCTGGGCCTGCACACCTCAGGCCAGGGCATGACAAATGGATGCTCCCGCCACCCACTCGTGGAACTCATCAAACTAGGCCGCAAATCTCCATGGATGAGGATGACCCTTCTACAGCCATATGATGACATTCAGAGTCTCACTCTACAATATGCATGTCCATAATGTTTTCCTCCATAATCCTTATGTCTCGGAGAAGTCTCCATAATCCTTAGTCCAGTTAGAAATTAAGGGGCCGTTTGGATACGCGGATTTTAGAATCCAGGATTTCTTCAAAATTGTAGCCAAGAGACAAGAGAAGAAGCGGACCAGCCGTCGTTTTTTACTTCTCGTCCTTCTTCCCGTCAGCAAGAGAGTAGCAGATCCTCTCATATTTTCAGGTTTTAGAAATCTCAGGATGCAGGAGAGATTTTTAAAACCTGAATATCTCACTTAAAATCCAAGAAACGCTGTCGGGACAGCATACAACAGCTTATCATGAACCCTCTTTTACACTGTTTTCAAACTAAAAACCTGGATTCTAAAATCCGCGTATCCAAACGGCCCCTAAAGAATTGATCATTAAGATTTTATTTAGGCCCCTCATAAATCTCCACTATAATTTCACGAATCACTTTTCCTATACTTTACCACAGGTAATTCTGGGATTTTCTCTCCTAATCAGCCATAGAGCTGATGAAAAGAGAATATTTCACAGCATGTTCGCCCTCTTTTCACCCCTAGAGTGGCACCACCATTTCCAGGGTAGTAACACTGGAAATCAAGCAGGTTGAAAACTATGTAATTTTCTATTATTTGTTGAGAGCCTATACAATGGATTGGGCTTCTATATATAATTTGATTTTCCTCTTGCTCGACTGTATTTAAACAATCAAACATCCCTCATTAATGGATGAATGTCTATGCTAGTACTCATTGCAACGTGTTAATAGAAGTCTATGTGGTACAATGTGATGAATGTCTATGCTAGTACTCATTGCAACGTGTTAATAGAAGTTGACGAATTAACTATAGAGTTCCTATTTATTTTATATTTAATTATATTTTATATTTTGAGTAACATTGGTGTTGTTGGATACTTGGATCTTCCCGTGTGACTTTTTCATTCCATGGAAAACTTAAGGGAAATGATATTTACGCCCCCTTTATCACCAGGGAAACCCATTTGCCAGCGTACTTTGCAATCAAAGCCACTGAATTTTTCTGACATAAAGTACATCAACCCCCTTTTCGCCATTGATACACTGACACTTGGTGTCCCTGGTGATCAAAAGGGACGTAAATATCACTTCCCGAAACTTAATTCATAAAATCTTCTCATTATTTTACTAAAACAATACTTTGTTCAAATAATATCTAGTGATCACTCGTGGTTTGATGCGACTTACCCCGATCGCGCATCTCTGCGCAGCAATATCGCATCAGAGGGTGAAAGGCGGTCTGCTGGCTGAAGAAGAACAGACCTAAAATATGATTTTTTATGGTGTAAGGGCTTACAACTATACGGTGGAGGTATCAACCCTTACAGCTGTTGGGTGAAATATCAAGGGTGGATACCTCTACCGTGTAGTTGTAAGGCCTTACACCATATAATTTCTCCATATGAGTTTAATACATATATATATATATATATATATATATTGAAGTGTGGAAAATTTATTAAAGAAACCAACAAAGTACAAGCAAACCGACTGAGAAGGTTGGAATACGAAATACAAACAAATAATAAGGGATACTATATAACACAAAGAAGCCCCCTTCAAGGATGTAGATAATCAAAAACTTCCATACTATCTCTTTGAGCACCCACTCTAGCCGGACTATCCGCCTCTCGCTATTAGCTGATCTTTTAACGGGCTGAAAAGAAACATCATAAGTCGCCACCCAATCCAGAAGCTCCTAAATAAAGTGGGCAAATCTCAAGGGTGAGGGTTCCTTCCCTCCAACCATCTTCTAACATTGTGTGAATCACCTTCCACTATTAACCTATTCATTTCTTTCCCTCTCAATCAACCTAGGTAGAGGGTGATGCAGTCTCCAAGTTGGACCCCTCGTCCCATGGGAAAATTGAAACTTAATTTTGATGGATCTAGTTTTGGAAATCCCGGTCCTTCAAATTTATTTCTAATGATTACTTTTGGAGATGCTGGAAAGAGGCGTGTAAAGCTAGGTTGCAGAGGGAGATGCAAACTCCAAGTTGGATCCCTCCTCTCATGGGGAAATTGAAACTTAATTTTGATGGATCAATTTTGATGGATCTAGTTTTGGAAACCCCGGTCCAGCAGGTATAAGAGCCTAGAATGTCTCTTAAGAGGGACCCCCGTATTCACTAGATGGTCATTTTGTTTTTTGAGACCTATTGGAAATATAATATGTTACGTGACCCAATGGGTCCCACTTGGCTGAAACAAATCACTTTAGATTTCTGTTATTTTTTTATTTGTTTTCTAGTTGTTTAGGATAAGTAGGAGTCTTACTGATAAGTATTAGCTAGATTAGAGATCTTTTACAAATAACATGTACGCATCCTTTTTCGTGGAATGAAGAAAATTGTTCTAGAAAGTGTCTTGTGCACAAAGGAGGACAAATCCTTCCCTCGAAGTGGATCAAGAGGCTGATCTTCCCTATGAGAAGATCAAATCCATTGCGAACCGATTTGGGAACGTAACAAGTGGTATCAGAGCAGTCGGTCCTGCGCCATGACTACATTCGGTGAGATTTTGGATTCCGTGTATGAAGATTTTCAAAACCTCAAAGCATCTTTTTCGAAAAGGATAGAAGAGCAACAACGATTTGGACAAGGTTTGGACGAAATTAGTATAATGATCGAGGAATTGTGCAATGATGAAGAAAAGCGGAATGATGGCGACAAGGCAGAGTTAGTTGAATACATTACCAAAGAGCAAGTTGATTCAACTATTAGATCGTTCTATCATTTTGATGCACTGCCATGAAAAATTGCATTTCTTTACAACTTGGATCACATCGGATTTTGAAGGCGGGGTTCGAACGATCACGGTCTCTATTCTTGAAGAACATGAAAGGTGAATATTAGCTATGCCCAATAGGATTGATCCTGGTGGAATAAATTGTTCTCTCCAATAATCCAACCTTGGAACAAGGTTGATTCCAAGGGGGGTGAAATGTTACGTGACCAAATGGGTCCCACTTGGCTGAAACAAATCAATTTAGATTTCTGTTATTTTTAGATTTGTTTCTAGTTGTTTAGGATAAGTAGGAGTCTTATTGATATGTATTAGCTAGATTAGAGATCTTTTATAAATAACATGTGCGCATCCTTTTTCGTGGAATGAAGAAAATTGTTCTAGAAAGTGTCTTGTGCACAAAGGGGGACGGACCCTTCCCTCGAAGTGGATCAAGAGGTTGATCTTCCCTCTGAGAAGATCAAATCCGTTGCGAACCGATTTGGGTTCATAACATAATACATATTTTGAATTGCTTTTCAATGATTGGACAATCTTTTGTTGGCCAGATTCTCCTCTTAGGCATTACTAGTAAAAAGGCACGTGCAGCGTCTTAATGAACTATTCCTATTGACAAATGAATTTGATAATAATCTTTAAGCAACAACGACAAGTATGGAGCTAATACAATTTTTGAAATGTATGATACAGAAAAAGCATAAGATGTGAGGAGCCATAAATGTGCAGTGCAATTTGAAAAATACATCTATCAAAAGCATGTACAAACCTCAGTTCTAATGGAAATTATTGTTGGAACTACATATGTTGATGAAAACAATGAAGTTTATATATGCTTAAGCTAATTATATAGATTTTGACTGACATGGTTTGACCAATACATCCTGCATTTTTCCTTTGTCGAACATTGATTTGATCAGTTCCTCACTTTGGACTGAAAATTGGTCTGAACTTTGCGTTACCTGCATTTTCTATCTTAATATTTGAATGAGGGTTTTAAAGGCCAAAGGGGAGTAATCGATATCATCTTTTGGGCATTTTGTCATAACCTGAACTTAGTTACCTCACATAGTGGACAAAATTTTAGATGTATGTCTAATCTCAACTCTGTTCAGTCAATATAACCGAACAAATTCACTAATTAACAGAATCATCTAGTATAGACAATAAATACCATTGAGTTGTTAAACCATTCCGTCCAAACAAATAAATCACAGATCAAAAGCTCCCTTGGGAGGGATATAATCAAAATTTATAATCATAATTGCCAACAAAACATAATACACAAAAAATAAATATACATAGAAGAGATAAACACACAAAAGCAAGAAAAGCAAATATCAAAGTATTCATATTGAAACTATCATGTTTTGATAACTGCAATAATTAATCTTGTCTTTTTTATTTAAATAACTATCAAATGTTATTGCTTTTTAGAGCCAGTTGCAAAGGAAATACAAGCTAATTTTGTGTAATTATTAAAACACGGTAGTGCAAATATCACTACCCAAAGATTAGGGAAATGATAAATGCGCCCCTTTCCATTACTTGGGACACCCAGGTGCAGTGTACGGTGGCAATCAGGGCTCTTCAATCCTACCATGTGACGTACAACTGTCTCTTTGTAGTCATAAATAAAGTACACCAAGGTGTCCCAAGTGATGAAAACGGGCGCATTTATCATTTTCCAAAGATTATTGTTCCTTTATTCTATCAAAGGGATAAAATATTATTACAAAATTAGAATAATATATAAAATATTTTTATTTTATTTTATTTTATTATGTAATTAAGTACTTTAAAAGTAAAAAAAAATAAGTTGTTAATTGATCCCTTTTGACGCTTTTTTTTTGTCTTTTCTTCAAAGTAAATTATTCAGAAGAAAGACAAAAAAAAGGAGTTATAAACAAGGTTTTAAATTTCAGCTGCAATCCGAAATTTCCCAAGATCGAAATCGAAATGGGCGAAATCCAAAATTCCTGAAATGTAACTTATTTCGGTCGAAATTTCGAAAATTTCTGTAATTTTGCCGAAATTTGGGATAAAGTATTATTTTTTTAATCCTTTACCAAATTTTGACCGAAATTTCTACCCAAAATTTCAAAATTTCAACCCTGTTTACTTCAGTGGGGACCGAAATTAACCCCGAAACCAAAATTTAAAACCTTGGTTATAAATACTGCTCTTTCAATTCTAAGTAAATCACAGAGAAGTAAAAATGTAGGAAAAAAGGGATGTGAAAACATCATTTCCAATAGAGGCCTGTCAAATAAAAAAGGGGTCTATAAACAAAAAAAATGTTCATTTGGCCTAATAAAAAAAAACCCACACGGAGATGGATTGTATATTCGTGGGTTTTCCTTAAATCAAGCAGAGATAAAGCTCGAGCTTAGTTGAATGAAACTATAACAAGCAGAAATAGTTTTTTTTCCCGTCAGTCGTAGATAGGGTTTAATAGATTCTATTTAGGAGTGTGTGGCATTGCAGATTTTTCACTATGAATTAATTAATTAAATTAAATTTATTAAAGGGAAATAAATAATGAAAAATATGTGCTTGGCACTGTAGATATTTCAATATGAATTAATGACATAAATTAAAGTTTGCAAAATATCCCATTTCTAATATGGGAAATCTCTTTTAGATTCTTGATCTGATCATTATGCCCTTGATCCATCATGCCTGGACTGAAAGAATCTACTCTGTTGATTCATTTAGTCAGTTATCTTATGTAGAGGATCTGAGGATGTTCAATCGAATGGGACCGAGACCAATTGGGTCTATCATGATGTTCTACAAGATCAACAGCCTCGATCCCAAAAAAAAATTCCGCCATGTGCCCCTTAATATGGGATTTAAAAATTGCTTTTTAGGATTAAATGTAAAAGTGGCCAAATTTTGTGTAGGAGGCACGACCTGTGTGAAGTGCAATATTTTTCCAAAAGGTACAGTAGGACCCACTTCATAGATGATCCAAACCGTTTATTTGATGGTCCATAACGGTTAAGATTATCCCTATGGAGTTGAATCAGTTGATTTATGGGGTATAGCCTATTTAGTGGCCAAAAATGGACGCTAGCAAATCCCTATGCGATGGACGCTAGCAAATCCCTAAAATTTATTGGTTCTTATGATTTTCTTGTTCCTGAAAATATTCTATTTCCTAGATGTCGTAGAAAATTGAGAATTTTAATGTGTTTCAATTCCAGTAATGAGAATATTGTGGATATAAATCCAGCATATAAGGGTCACATATTCAATGCGAAAATCGTAGGCTATCAATGAGTACAAAATTCAATAGATTGTATTCAATAAAGGATAAGCATGTAAAGACCCAAATCAAAGACTAAAGTTATCAGAGATTTCATATTTTCAAATAGAATAGAGAGTTACAAATCAAAGGGGCATATCATTCAATGGAGAATTATATCACTAAAGTGGTACGAAATTACATACCTTGATATCGAACTACTTTCCTTTTCATAATCACCTACAATCAAGAGTATGAATATTCTCCATGAGTTTCATCATTAATTTCATTTCTATCAGGCATATATATACTCATACTGACACAAGACACCCTTTGGTGCCTCTTCGGAAAAGAATCGGCAAACCGTCCTAGTGTTCTTTTTAGTATTTTGAAATTATTATCATTATAGAGTCTCCAAAAAATTTTAAAACTATTTTTAACAGAAAATACTCATTTCTAACATGTCCGTAGAGTATAACAACGTCGAAAACGGACAAGAAACGAAGAAGTTATGAATTTTTGAAGTTTCATAATTTCTTTGCGATAATTTCAGATTCGTGCCCGATTTTGCCATAACTTCTACAGACCAAACTTTCTCGTTTTAGCTCCGATTCGTGCTTGTTCGGATCCGTTGGATTCGTATCGACGAGATGAATCCAACTAATCTAATTTCACGCTCGAATCAACGCATATAATTATTATAAAAATAATCTAAACTTTTTTGTTCGGCCCTTCAAGACAAACTTTTCTAAAAACCAAAACGATCCAATCTTTGGCTCGTTAGGGATTCCATAACAAAGCGAATCCTAAGGAAACCGAGATCAGTCCTAAGGCACATATTAAACGAAATAAAACCTTCGCTTTCATCTTTTCAAGATCACATAATTCTTGTTTTAGGGTTTCTAATAACATAAATCAATAAAGAACATAGTTCTTACTTTGATCTTCACTTTCTTTTTTCAAAACTCGATGATCTCCTCTTTCTTTCTCACGAGAATCCTCTCAGGGCTGTAGAAAACGTTTTAGGGTTTCTTAATGGTTGTAAAATTCTCCTAAGATGTGTATTTATAGGCTTTCTTAAAGAAGTCCTAATTTTAATATAATTCTCATGGACAAAAACGTCCTTCATTTTTAGAGAGGAACAAATTTTTGAAATGGGATAATTCAGGTATTTGCAGGGAGGGAGCCCGAATCCTTATAAGCCCATCCACATTGTTCCACTCATCCGATGTGGGTAACCCCAGCATGGATATCAGCCACGGGGACAAGAGGACTATATAACATGACTTTAACATTGAAAGCAACTGTATATGACTCTCTCTCTCTCTCTCTCTCTCTCTCTCTCTCTCTTCCTTCTCAGTGGTCCTCCAAGGCACATTGAAATGATTGAACATATGTGATCCACTTCTTTTTGAGGTCATTTTCCGCCCGACATGGCAAAAGTGACATGTTTCCATACTACTCTTATTCCAATGATACAAACGACAGTATTATGGGAGAAAGGACGGTGACAATCCCACGTTTTAGTAATGGCAGTCCTCTCTATCAATAATCTCATACGAATTCAGAACCACTTATTTTATTTTTTTGAGATCTTTTCCTTTTGCTTGAATAGAAATTTTAATCAATCCATTTGAGGTTGAATAGAAATTACTTTACCATGCAATGAAAAGATCCCAAAATTGCTTAAAAATTCTAAAATTGTAATGAATGGCACCGACAATCAAGGTGATTAGATTGTGTCGACATACAATCCAAAAGACAATTTTGCCCTCAAGTGCGAATAAAGTATAGAAAAAACGTCAACTATTCCATCTTATTTTTTCTACTTTTTTCATCTTTACAACTCCAAAGAAGAGGAAGAAGAGGAAAATGGGGAAGAATAAGAAGAAAAAAAAGAGGAAGAAGAAGAAGAAAAGTAAAAGAAGAGGAGGAAGATGAACAATCGACGCTGGAAAAATAGAAGGCACCAAAAAAATAGAAAAGAAGAGAAAAAAGAAGAAGAATTGACGCCAGAAAAATGGAAGGCATCATGAAAATGGAAAAGAAGAGGAAGGATGAAAAAATAGAAGACGCCGAAAAAAATGGAACACTCTTAGATTGACCAAACTCAGGGTCATCTCAGTCTGTTCAGGGTCATCTTGGTCTGACAGGGATCGAACGCCCCCGAGTTCTACTAGAACGACATTGAATTCTATCAAGATGAGTGATGACCCCAAGTCTGACTGAGATGACCCCGGAGACAAACCACAATTATCCTGAGTTTGACCGATATGACCCCGATTCAAACCGAGATAACCCAAAGTCCGATCGAGATGATCCCGAGTCAGACCGAGATGAGCGATGACCCCGAGTCAGACCGAGTGACCCAAGTTGATTCTTATTTTTCCCTTCCTCTACTCTTCTTTTCCATTTTTTCCTACATTGATTCTTATGTTTTTTGTTCTTTTTTTCGGCACCTTCCATTTTTCTGGCACCAATTCCTCCTTTTTCTTCTTATTCATCTTCTTTACTTCTTCTTTCTTTGCTTCCTCTTTTTTTTCCCATTCTTCCTCTTGTTTTTCTTCCTCTTCTTTGGAAGTACAGAGATGGAAAAACTAGAAAAATGAGAGGAGGGGAAGAAGAGGATATTTTTCTGTGCTTTATTTGCACTTGAAAAAAATGTGGGTGTTCACCATTGCTTACCCCCCGACTTGATGTCGCAATGCTGCTCTGATACCGGTTGATCTTAAATTCGGGTTTAGATGTTGTATAATCTAGTGGATCAGATACCACTTGATCCAAGATTTAACAGACCGGATCTCTTCTGTATGGTTGCTATTGGTAGGAGAAAATGATAACACACGTTCTTAAGTGGAAATAAGCAAATCATGAACTGCAATGGACAGTCAATAGTTGTAGAACAATAGCAGACAAAAGATCGTACTCTGTAACCCATGTAGTTGTAGACAATAGCAAACAAAAGATTGTAATATGTAACCCATGATTTTCTTTTGGCCACAGAAGAACGTTTGTTATTAGTTTCCCCTACCAATTGCAGCCATAGAAAGAGATATGGTCCGTTAAATCTTGGATCAAGTGGTATCGGTTCGACTAGATTATACAACATCCAAACCCAAATTTTTCATCGCTTGTAACTTATTTTGCGTAGAAATAATTAATCCGACATCATCAAGGGCGGAGCCAGGAATTTGCTTGAAGAGGGGCAGAACATGGGTGATGCCCATTACTCTTTTACACTAGAGGGTTTCTCCCAAGTAAAAAAGGGGCTAGTATAACTTTTCCCTTACATTTCATGTAGTGGGGCCAAATTATATTACACATGTTTTGATGGGTTGGGCCCACTATTTAACACTCCTAGCATGGCATGGGTAATTTGTTTTGGGATGGTGAAAGTTTGTGTAGTATGGTATCATTCAAAAAGTATTGTAAAACTTACCATATGATGATCCAAGCCGTTCATTTGATAGGCCACAATGTAAGGCTATGCCAGAAAACTCATTTCAATAGAATGATCCTAGCTCTATGAAAGGTCTCCATAATATGCAATTCCAATTCAGATCGTAGAGCTAGGATCATCCTATTGAAATGTGTTTTTGGGCTATGACCCTAACATCGGAAATACATTGCACCCCAAAAACCATTTTCATTGGGGTGCAATGTATTTACGATGTGGCCTAGAATCATCCTATCAAAATGAGTTTTTGGGCTATGACCCTAACATCGTAAATACATTGCACCCCAAAAACCATTTTCATTGGGGTGCAATGTATTTACAATGTGGCCCATCAAATGGACAGCTTGGATCATCCTATGGTAAGTTATACAATACTTTTTAAAAAATAATTTGAACTATACGAGCTTACACCATATTATAACTGATATAATTTGAGCGAATCAGTGGAGATTTTATATGGTGTGTGTATGCGTGAATTCCAGTTTTCTTCTGGGTCCCACTTCAGAGGATGATCGAACCGTTCATTTGTGGGCCACAAATCCACAATATCATAGGAGATTTTTAGTTCGCTGGAGAGAGAGAGAGAGAGAGGGGTATTACTTGCAAGAGTCATTTTCTGACAATTATAATTTTGGACAATTTTGTACACAGATTATTTGAAGTTGAAAAAAACGCTATGTTCTCATCCTAGAGAGAGAGAGAGAGAGAGAGGATGGAATCGACGATGAAAGAGAAAAGAGTGAAGAACAGAATTTTATATTCTATTTTTCTGGGATCTCTTACTTGCATTGGTGAACCAAAAGCTCTGACAAGCCAATTAAAAAAGAGAAGAGAGGAGAAGCTGCATTTATGCAATTATTAAAACACAGTTGGGGTGCCCTAAAATAAAAAAGACAAATTTCTTATTGGGGACTGATATCTGATATCACGACCAATCTTGAAATGGGTGTCATTACCAAAAATCAAGCTCAGGATTAATTGCTTAGAAATGAGTGTTGTTACCAAAATGAAGCTTGTGAATTTTCTTTGAAATGGGAGTTAATACCAAATGAACTTAAGATTAATTTTATTGAAAATGGTAAAGGGTGCTATTATCATCAATGGAGTAAAGTCCATTTAAACACCTTTTAAAAGGCTGCTCATTTTGGAAAGCACAATAAGGTTGACCGTATATAACACCTTCACTAAAGTTACATTTGGCTTTGAATAGAATCTTCCACTAGTAGGTAGGATTTTTTAGGAATCTTTCAAGATTCAATCTTGGTAGGTTTCCTCCTATGGATTTTCAGCTAACAGAAAATAAGGTAGCAAACATTTCAAAAAGGAAAAAGGGAAGGTCAATAATTCCTTGTTTCAAAATATTGCTTGCAACGAAAAGGGCATGTGAGCCACATCGTTTTGGACAGTTCCTATGGGGGGAAATATTGGGTTATCATATCTTTAGAAAGGAGCTGCTTCATAGGATAATTGAAGGTCTTTAATTCTCTATTTAATTAGGATTCTATTCTTAATAAAGTAAGACACTAAATGTAAGGTAACTGCCTAATTGATTTGAATTACTTTCTAGGAAAGAGGGTGCCTCTATACATGAACGAAAATCACTAAAATCTTGAGGGAAATCATATAGAAGGTGAGAAGGGTCGTGAGTTTCAAAATGCACAGAAGCCTTATGATATCTACTTCTACCCCAGACTTGCAATGGATTTCTTTTGCCACTTGAAGCTTGCTTCCAAGGTTTAGAATCTGATGAGCCTTACCTTGCAACTCTTGTCTCAAGTAGATTTTTATATTTTTAGCCATTGGAAGCCTCTGCTGCCCTCATCGTGTGGATTCAAGAAATCTGCAAACAACTTATAAAAGTTGCATTTCTTGATAGTTTTATAATAGCATTGGATCTCGCCCATAAACTCCATCCGTTGGTGAATCTCTGCTAATTTAGCAGCCGCAAGTTTCAAACTGGGTACTTCGCTAAAGGAAATTCTTGGAGTAGCGCTTAAGGTAGGTGATCCTACCCTATGTCAGTGTATTATCAAATATTTACATTTAGCTAAGTTGAAAGCTTTCTATTACAATTTTTGCATATCTACTCTCACTTGGAACTTGTTTTGGAGAAGATTCTCACTGACCGTTTTTTAGTATGTCATTCTAAATAGTTGAATGTCATTATGCATGGTATCCTTTAGTCTTGAAATGTTTTCATTCCTATACATAAAAAGCTTTATGAAGAACATGATTTTGAAAATTAGAATTCATGAAGCAACAATTTGAAAAGCACTTTGTTTACGATATGGTTTTCATAGATTGGAATGGGGGGAGTCCCCTATGGCTTGAAGCGTTTACAAAATTTATGGCACGGTATTGCAAACATTAAATTGCTTCTATCTATAATTGTATACAGTCTTGGTATGGAATGGATTCCGCCAGTAAGGTTGATCTCTGGTGGGGATCTAGTGCCCAACCTACCAGTGGGTGAGTACACTGGACGTGATCACGTTGACCGGTCAAATTTTATCTGCCCGTAAGGTTGATCTCGGGCGGCCAGTAGGGAGTCCTCTGGCTATTGATAATATTACATTGCGCGCTTTAGGACCTGTGAGTCCCCGCGAACGAGTGTTCGCCGCGAACGAGTGTTCGCCTTGGGTATGCTACTTGCCAATAAGGTTAGAAATTGGCCACAGAGAAGACTGTTAAGTATTTGATTTCTAAGTGGAAAAACTGCAAAACCAAGTGTTTGGAAATATATATTCATTGTCATTGATTTCAAAGCGGAAAACTGCATAACCGAGTGGTTGGAACCGTTTTTGTAAAAACATGTATTTTTCTTATGTAGCTAATGTAGAAATGATTTTCCCGCTTCTTATCAATTTCTGCATAGACTAAAGTTTTATGGCATGTTACTTCTTTTCCGCACCATCATGTTTTCATTTTTCCTATTAGCTGGCTTGGATTTGGAAAACCGGCTGGGCTGTTAGCTCGTTATGTGGTTTAACAATTTTCAGATACCGAGGAGCGACAATAGACTTGCTGAGTTCAGGCACTTGGATTGGAACCTAAGACATTTCTTGCTTTCTTTCATTATTTCCAGTTTAGAAGCATTTGTTATTTTATTGTGGATTTAGACTTTTTGACCTATATATGTATTTCGTTTGAGCTTTAATTGAGACTAAAATTTCCGCTTTTATTAGTCGCTCTAAATATTGAGAATAGTTGGTTGTGAAGAAGCCTTGCATGCTTGTGGGGGTGACCCTATGGGCATGTGGCGGCTATCACGTGCGCCTTACCTCGAATTCTGGGTTCGGGGCGTGACAATTACCATTACCAAAAGCTCTGACAAGCCAATTAAAAAAGAGAAGAGAAGAGAAGCTGCATTTATGCAATTATTAAAACACAGTTGGGGTGCCCTAAAATAAAAAAGACAAATTTCTTATTGGGGACTGATATCTGATATCCCGACCAAATTTTGATAATGAGGCGAACTCACGTTGTTTTAGCATATTTAGCCAGCTGTTAAAGGCCAGCAATCTAATTACATACTATCTTTTGTTGTTGCGTTAAATGCGAGAAATAGTGAATTTGGAGGTGGCATCATAGAGCTCCTCCTTGGCCTTGGTTTGGGTAGCCATGGCGTGAAGCTCCACCCTCAACTTTTCCATCGCGCTACTCGGCAAGTAAAAGGGCACAACAATCCCATCCCCAAACGGGATATAAAAGCTTGTCAACTCTTGAATGCCCCTCACCACACCCTCGGCGACCCCACCATAAACTGGCCTACCCCAACCGAAATCTATGTCCCCGAACCCAGAATGTCTCACGTCCGAAACTAGGTACGTGCCCACCACCTCAAGGGGAGGCCACCCTTTGACCACCATGAAGTCCGCCAACGATTGCATGTACGCCTCGTTCATTTCCGTCTTGGCCTTCCTCACCAACTCCAAAGCGTACCCCAACGGATTCTCACACAGCTTCCCGGCCCTCGATATGGCCGCCGGGAATGAGAAAGCGTTCCCGTAATAGCCGTCCGGCAGTGGGGGGTTGAACTTCCCACGTGCATTCACATTGCACAGCATTCGGACCTCTTCCTCCGCTTTGAAGCCCAGAGCGATGGTCCGACATCGCCAGAGGCATGCGATCAGCAGATCGAATGTGGAGCAGGTGCGAAGGTGGGGTGGCACCTGCTTCCTCAAAGCTGACACCTGTTGTGGCCCGAAGAAGAAAGAGCGGTGGACCATGTTGTCGAATGGAATATTGATGGTCCCATTTTTGTGGACTACCTTGTCGTACTCGCTGAGGGCGTGTGCGTCACGTGTGGTGGGTTTCGCGCACTGAGCAACTCTCTATGCCACACGGGCAGCACGGACGGAGTAGATGCGCCTCGGGCTATCTCGCCCACGGCCCGCATGAATTGGACGAGCCCGAACGCGTCGCTCATGGTGTGGTTCAGCCGAAGGACGAAGATGAAACCTCCACAACTCAGCCGGGTCACCTGCACTCACCACAAATCATAACTCAGAAACTACCTCTACCTGCGATGAATGATCCATGTAAGGGTGGGCCCTTGCATAAAGAGCTCAAAGAAATTAAAGGGCCGTCCATTGGATCAAGTGCGTGTTTGGCGTACCGTTTAAAACACCGTTTGGCGTTTGAAACACCGTTTTGGGGCCAAACGGCCGTTTGGGAGTGTTTGGGTGCGCAGCCACCGTTTGAAACGCCGTTTGAAACACCGTTTTGAGCCCTCAAAACGGTATTTTGCAAACAGAGGGGGGGAGGTTTGTTTCCAAAACGTTGTTTTCAACGGAGTTTTTGGGCTGTAGGTTTTTACATGTTTGCCCTCACCAAAACCCATTTTTACGTATATGCGCGCGATTTTATGCGTTACGTCAAATACCAAAAAAGTGAGGGTGTTAATATCATTCTTGAGGACACAAATTTGTTAAATTGTTAATATTTAATTCAAAATAAAGGGCTACTGATATCATTATATGATCTCTTAATTTTGATTTTCTAAAGACAAAAGAATTAAAAGAAACCCTAGTTTCTTACTTTCTTTATCTACTTTGCAAAATTGCAAACCCTCTCACGCCTCAGTGCCTCAGCGCCTCCACTCGTCCGTCAAATCCGGCAAATCCGGCCGTTGAGAAGAAGAAGGAGAAGAACCCCAAAGGTATAGCCATTTATTTTTTTAGCAATGATGTTTAATTTTAATAGTGTTTGAATGAGATCCTAATGACCTTTTAATATTGGGCCTAATGAGAGAGTAGTTGAGTTACATTGAGGCCAACCAAACAATGCCCTTTTTGGTCATTTTACCACTAAAATTCCGTTTTGGGGCATTTGCAACCAAACACACAATACCTCCGTTTGCCGTTTAAAACACTGTTTTGATCTGGCCAACCAAACATGAAAACGCTATTTGGCAAAACACCGTTTTGAACCAAAACGCCGTTTTGCAGAACGGCGTTTTAAACGCTATTTCAAACGGTACGCCAAACACACCCATAATCCATTATTTTTCAAAAAGTATTGTGCCGTCCACACCATAGGTTGAAAACATCCATTTGATGGTACAAAGCGTAAATCAGTTGTGCCCAAAAAATCATTTCCGTGCCCAAAAAATCATTTCCGTGCCCAAAAAATCATTTCCATAGGATGATCCTAGCCCTCCAATCTACAGAGGAACTGTATATTATGGAAACCTCCTTAGATTCGAGAGTTTGGATCATCCTAGGGAAATCATTTTTGAGGCACAACCTATATGCATTGTGGCCCATCAAATGGACGGTTTGATCTATAAGCTTAAACCTAAGGGTGTCAATTTTGGCTCGGGCTCGGAAGCTCGTTCGAGCTCGGCTCGAATCCTTAACGAGCCGAGCCGAGCCGAGCCGAGCCCGAGTTAGGCCAGGCTCGTTAAGGCTCGGTCAGGTAAACATCATATTCAAAAACGTACTGACGATGCGTATGTCATGTAAACATCGTATATATCAAACGGCTGAGAAAAATCCGAAATTAATTTTTTCCCGTAATTGTCATAACTTTGAGCATTTTTGGTATTTTTTTTCTTAATTGTCATAACTTATCACCTTTTCTTGGTAATTTCTCATTTCAAACTTTATAAATTCGCTATTTTACCTTTTTGTTTCTAATCATTACTTTTTTTTTCATTTGCTTTTGCTAAGGACTTTGCGCTGTTTGTAATCATTACTTGTTTTTTCATTTGCTTTTGCTACCGAACTTTGCAACGAACTTTGCGACATGGGCGAAACTTTATAACCAAGCTCGATAAAGCTCGCGAGCGGCTCGCGAGCCTAGCCGAGCCCGAGCCGAGCCGAGTCTTTGAGCTTAACGAGCCGAGCCGAGCCTGGTCAAGCTCGGCTCGGCTCGGCTCGTTTACACCCCTACTTAAACCATATAAATTCTCCATATTTGATGTAGTGGGGTGGTTAACTAGGTAATTTTGGAATCTTTTCAAATTTAAGTAGTCAATTTTTCCATTAAATAAAGAGAACTTCACAACAACAACAAAAAAATGAAGAATAAAAAATACAAATTTAATTGAAAAAGTCAAACAGAGGACAAAGCATGAAATGCTTATAAATTCCAGCAAGGTTTGCCCCTTACAGGATGAATGGTCTAGATCGCCTCGCCTGCATTCTTGACATCCTTGTATCCTGTATGAGCAGTGATGAGGAGGAACGAGTTGAACGTTTGCTGATTTTACTGCCAATTAAAATGGGTCAGACTGGTAGTTGAACCTTTAGATATCTAGAACTGGAGTATAATAAGTATGGCTATGCCTCCAAGGTCTGCGAATTTCATTGGGAACATTATTGATAGCTTAAAATCATCACACTCCCATCTTCTCCATGGCCGCATACCAAATGCTTAAAAAGCATGAAATATTGAGGAATGAATGCAAGGAACTAATCTCCTCCCTTCCAAGACGGAATGGGTGGTACATTCCTTATTGCTACCAATATCAAGGCTTTTGGTATCCTCTAGACTACTTGAAAGGAGCAGTAGCATTCCATCAACAGTTTAAACCCCGCGAAGGGGATGCATTTCTAGTCACCACGCCCAAAGCCGGCACCACTTGGCTCAAGGCACTTGCTTTCGCGGTTGTGAACCGGACTCGTTACCTTGTCACTGACCACCCTCTGCTAAACACTGGCCCCCATGACCTCGTCCCTTTTGTCATCTTGAAGTTCTTTGTACATGACCAACTTTCTGAATTTGAGAGCATTCCCTCCCCTAGGCTCTTGGCTACCCACATCCCTTACACGTTGTTACCGGAATCGGCAATACAGTCGAATTGTCGGGTAGTTTACTTGTGCCGGAATCCTAGAGATACTTTTACTTCCATGTGGGTTTTCTTCAGCAAGATGAGACATGAGAGTCTAGGACCACTTTCTCTAGAAGAGGCCTTTGAGTTGTTTTGCACTGGAGTTTCTATATTAGGTCCTTATTGGGATCATGTGTTGGGGTACTGGAAGGCAAGCCTGGAAAGGCCTGAAAGGGTCTTATTTTTGAAGTATGAGGAAATGAAACAAGAACCCATACTTCATTTGAAGAGGTTGGCTGAGTTCTTGGGGTATCCTTTCTCTCCAGAGGAAGAGAAAGAAGGGGTGGTGGAGGAAATATCACAACTATGTAGTTTTAAGAATTTGAGCAATTTGGAAGTGAACAAGAGTGGAACAATGGAGCAAATTGGTTATGACAATAAGTTGTTTTTTAGGAAAGGGGAGGTGGGTGATTGGGCAAATCATCTGACCCCTTCAATGGTAGAGCGTTTGGATCATCTCATGCAACAAAAGTTCCACAGTTATGGTCTCACCTTCCCCTCTTAGTTATTTGGTCATTATCATATATATCCTTTTCTTATCTTCTTGTTGTTTGGTTTCCAATGAAGCTCTTTCCGAGCAACAAATCATAAATAAACTGCTATTTATGTATTGGATCATCTTCTTAAGTAATCTCTTCTTTTCTTACTTTTGTTTTGTTTCCGATAATTCCCTGTTTGGATTTTGCCTAGAAACATTTGCAACAATTTTTTTTCCTAGAAAAATAATTATTTTTCACTATTTTGAAAGAAAATAAAATGGGTATCGCTTAATTGAAGGTCCCTTTAAAGAAGACTTGAACCGCAACGGTTCAACATACTTTTGTGATGTGGGATCAAACAACCTAGAAGCCCAAAATTAAGAAAAATTTTCGTTCCAAACTTTTCTAATCAGTGCCTAAAGCTCTTACTGAGCAAAAACACAGATAGTGCTTTTTATGTAGCCTATCAAATAGTTGTCATTAATTCGCATCCATTTTTAGGATTAGTATAAATGGGGGGTGGAAAACATGAAAATTTTCCTTTTATTTCTTCTTTGAGTATTGAGAGAGCATGATAAAATGAATGATACGCCTTGATCGATGACCCGAAATACCCCGATACGCCTTGACCGATGACCCGAAATACCAGGTTGGGTTCAAAACTCATTGGTCTTGGTTTGACTTGGTTTTTAGGATGCAAAACCCCAACTTAATCTGAGGTCAGGCAGGGGTAATCTAACTTAATTGAGGTCAGGCAGGGGTAATCTTTAAAACTCATATTTTGGGGTTTTTTTTATACAGTGTAAGTGCTTATAGTGCGTGTTTGGCGTACCGTTTAAAACACCGTTTTGGGGCCAAACGGCCGTTTGGGAGTATTTGGATGCGCAGCCACCGTTTGAAACGCCGTTTGAAACACCGTTTTGAACCCTCAAAACGGCGTTTTGCAAACGGAGGGGGCGAGGTCCGTTTGCAAAACGCTGTTTTGAACGGAGTTTTTGGGCTGTAGGTTTTTACATGTTTGCCCTCACCAAAACCCATTTTTACGTATATGCGCGCGATTTTATGCGTTACGTCAAATACCAAAAAAGTGGGGGTGTTAATATCATTCTTGAGGACACAAATTTGTTAAATTGTTAATATTTAATTCAAAATATAGGGCTACTAATATCATTATATGATCTCTTAATTTTGATTTTCTAAAGACAAAAGAATTAAAAGAAACCCTAGTTTCTTACTTTCTTTATCTACTTTGCAAAATTGCAAACCCTCTCACGCCTCACTGCCTCAGCGCCTCCACTCGTCCGTCAAATCCGGCAAATCCGGCCGTTGAGAAGAAGAAGGAGAAGAACCCCAAAGGTATAGCCATTTATTTTTTTAGCAATGATGTTTAATTTTAATAGTGTTTGAATGAGATCCTAATGACCTTTTAATATTGGGCCTAATGAGAGAGTAGTTGAGTTACATTGAGGCCAACCAAACAATGCCCTTTTTGGTCATTTTACCACTAAAACTCCGTTTTGGGGCATTTGCAACCAAACACACAATACCTCCGTTTGCCGTTTAAAACGCTGTTTTGATCTGGCCAACCAAACATGAAAACGCTATTTGGCAAAACACCGTTTTGAACCAAAACGCCGTTTTGCAGAACGGCGTTTTAAACGCTATTTCAAACGGTACGCCAAACTCACCTCAAGTCATTAATGATGTGCAACAAGGGACGCAAGGTCGGGTTCAACCCAAAAAAGTCACGGTTCCGGTTGTGTTTGAGTCCGGTCGGGTTCGGATTTAAGTATCAGTTTCTCCCGACCTGCATCAAAACCTGACATATTTATTTATTTTATTTATTTTTATAATTTTTTAGTTTTGTATTTTTAGAACATAAAAACCTTAAAGGAAAAATATCACAATAACTGGGTCAACCCGACCCAAATTGGGAAATCGAGTCTGGCTCGGGTTGAGACATTAATTTTTCGGGTTGGATCGGGTTAGCCTTCATCGGGTTGAGAGTGTTGAGAGTCGGATTGGGCCGGATTTGGGTTGACAGTTTAGAGATTTGGGTTGGCTTCAACCCGACCTGAGTTGCACCCCACATGCAACCGAATTTACTTTTCAACCAATTTTAAAAGGTCATAAAAAATGACATGAATCCAATCACGGTCCCATCTCTTTATGCAAGGGTACCCTTGTATTTATCATTCCTCCGATTATACATACCAAAGTCAGTCGTCTTTTGTTGTTTTTTTACACAAATTTTTTTAAAAGAATATCCTAGTCACGGGAAATCATTGTTTAAGGGAAAAATCTTAAGTTCTAGTGTTTAGGCTTTTTTAGAAAGTTAAAAATCATGGGTTAATGAATAAATGACTGCACCTGAATCAATAGCAAGGGGCAGTTGAGTATCGCTCCCGTGCCAGGAACTTCATAGAGAAACTTGTCTAGCCAGGGGAAGGTTGGATGCAAGGCCTCACCCAATTGCTCCAGTCTCACATCCGCATCTGCCTCTACGAACAACACGCCCTCGCCGGTGCATTCCACTATTAGCTTCCTACCGGACCCTTCCCTAAGCCTACCCGCGAATGGGTAGTAGAAAATGAGCACCTTAGCGAGCGCGTCTCTCACAACTCCAGCTGGGTCTCGCCCTCCCATCCTTGTGTCATTATGGTAGAATTGTATGACAGGAATTTGGAACCGAAAACTCTCCTGGTCATCGATGTCTGAAAGGGGCTTGAATTCATGTGGTGTGGGCTTGGCAGGGGTGACCAATACTGGTTCACGCCTTGTCACAGAGAATACTAGAGGGGATGCCATCAAAGAGATGTCTCGACAAAAAGAAGTGGGTGATTTTAGTTAGCTGAGAGCGGTTTGAGTGTCTGTCTTGAGACTACATGGGGCATGGATTTATAGTGAGAGAAAATAAGTCTACAATCAATCGTTTCAACTTTAATTTTCTAGGAAATGACATTAAACACTTTATAATCATTATTATTTTACTCTAAACCACTAATTTCTTAAGTTAAACCACTATTTCACTACGATAAACCACTACTGAAGGCCACTAAGTGTTGTTTATAAGTGGTTTATATAGCTTCTATAGTTAAGAATTCTGTAGTGGTTTATAGGGTAAGCAATGGTTTAGAGTGTTTACAAGTGGTTTATATAAGGTAAGCAGTGGTTTAGAGTGTTCACAAGTGATTTATATAGGGTAAACAGTGGTTTATATAAGCGTAGCAGTGGTTTAGAGGGTTTATAAGTGTATAATATATGATAAGCAATGGTTTAGAGTGTTTATAAGTAGTTTATATGAGACTAGCTGTAATTTAAAGTGTTTATAAGTGGTTTATATAGGCTTACCAATGGTTTAGAGTGTTTATAAGTTGTTGATACATTGTAAGCGGTGGTTTATAGTGTTTGTATGTGGTTTATATAATTGTAAGCAGTGGTTTAGAGTATTTACAAGTGGTTTATATAGGGTAAACAATGGTTTAGAGTGCTTGTAAGTAGTTTATATAGGCTTAGCAGTGGTTTAGAGCGTTTATAAATTGTTCATACAGTGTAAGCAGTGGTTTATAGTGTTTGTAAGTGGTTTATATAGGTGTAAGCAGTGGTTTAGAGTATTTACAAGTGGTTTATATAAGGTAAACAGTGGTTTAGAGTGTTTGTAAGTGGTTTATATAGGTGTAAGCAGTGGTTAGAGCATTTACAAATGATTTATATAGGGTAAACAATTATTTAGAGTGTTTGTAAGTGGTTTACATAGGTGTAAGCAGTGGTTAGAGCATTTACAAATGATTTATATAGGGTAAACAATTATTTAGAGTGTTTGTAAGTGGTTTATATAGGTGTAAGCAGTGGTTTAGAATATTTACAAGTGATTTATATAGGATAAACAGTGGTTTAGAGTGTTTGTAAGTGGTTTATATAGGCTCAGCAACGGTTTAGAGTGTTTATAAATTGTTTATACAGTGTAAGCAGTATATGTCTCGAATTTCCAAGACATATATGTATTTTATTCCGACATTCCTGCGGAATTTCGAGAATTGTCTCGGAGTTCCGCGCTATTTTTTTTTAAAACTGTGACGTTTACTGCGGAATTCCGAGAGAAAATCTCGGAGTTCTGAGGCACAAAATTTTGAGTATGACTTTTCTGCGGAACTCCGAGAATTGTCTCGGAGGTCCGACCAAATTTTTTTCGCTGTGAAGTTTACTACGGAACTCCGAGATTTTTCTCGGAGTTCCGTAGTTCCGATCACGGAACTCCGAGAAAATTTCAGGAGTTCCGAGCAGTATATTTATATATATATATATATATATATATATATATATATATATATATATATATATATACCATTGTTTGTTTGCAATGATAGGCTTATACATTAAAGATACTTCATGTTTGAACTACATGTAGTATAAGATACTAGTGTAACACCACATTGAGTGCAATATACATTGGCATCTTCCCTTAAACTAAAAAAAAAAAACTTCTTCGAGAAAATCAAGCATTCTTTCCATTCCGAGATAATCTGATATATACCTTATATCAGATTTTCTCTCGACATAGAAACAATGAAACTAAGACAAAAAGGTTATTGCTACACCCCTTGGTCATGAGAATTATTTGATACATCCAACATGAACAGTTCAAGCACGAGGGATGTTCCCATTGGAGGTCAATCAATCTACCCATTGTCTCACAAAATTTCAAGCAACACCAATGCAACCCAAAGCAATTGGAACAACAAAAATGAAAGCATAAAAGGGAAAACGGGTTGTAAACTTTATCCAAGAATAGAAAGCTCAGCTTCCTTTTTTATGAGGCAAAACAGTTGGGAGTACAACCTATAAAAAAACACAGATGGAAGTACAAAATAACCCTTAAAATGATCACAGGATCTGTACAACAACAAAAAGACAAGTAAGAGATCGCAGGATCTGTACAGAATAACCCTTCAATGGTTCCCTCCCTAGACAAGTAAGAGAGGAGTGGACAACAACAAAAGGACAAGTAAGAGATCACGGTCACCTGCAACAGCACCACCACAGCCCCTACAAGTTGATAATCGTGCTACACCTGCCATATAAGAAATTCTCCAGTAGTTGTCTTCTCATGACTGTGATATCTGCATGAGTGAACTTTGACGGAACATCACTGGTGGTCAAAATTGCCTTGTGCAATCTTACACCTTCTAGGTTAAGCAAGCCCCCAAATGGGCTTTTACTTAGGATATCAGTATGTACGTCCCTCAACTGCAGGGACTGGAAGAGGTCGTGAAACTTGGAAGGGCAGCATCTTTACGTAACATAAGACGGCTGCAAATAATTAATCAATTAAACCCATAATTTATCAATTAAACCACTGATTTGTGACAAATCAGGGGTTTAAACCACTTATTTGTGACAAATTAGGTTTTTAAACCTTCAACAGTTACTTAAAACACCTAATTTATCAATTAAATGACTGATTTCTCATAAATTAGGTGTTTAAATCACTGATTTCTCACAAATTAGGGGTTTAAACCACCGATTTATCACAAATTAAGGGTTTAAACAACCGATTTATCACAAATTAGATGTTTAAACAACTGCTTTCTCATAAATCAGTGAGATTGGTTTAAACCACTGATTTCTCAAGACCCTTACTTAGAAAACGACATAGAGAGTGAGAGGGAGAGAGATGGGTTACCAACCTGTGAGAGGAGTTGCCGGTGAGATTTGTCGGTGATATTTGCTGGGAGAGAGAGAGAGAGTAAAAAGTAGTACAAAAACGATTGGGTTTTTACCAACTCAAACATTTTTTTAAAATGAGAGTATACTTGTCCGAAACCCACCCAAACCTGTCTATGTCACTTCAATTTTGTAATTAAGAAAATACCCCCTCGTGACGTCATAATAAGAAGAAAGCCTCATTTTTAAGTCATTTTCCCTTTATCATTTAACTTTCCTACCCACCCCCTCTTCTATCTTTTATATCTTCTATAAATCCCTTCATTTATCGTACCAAAAGCAGATGTTGGGCTGAATCAATCTCCACCTACTTCTTAGCTTTACCGTCCCTTTCTCTCTTTGTGTTTCTCTGGTCCAAGTCTTACCACGTCTCCTTCGAAAAGAATCAGTCTACGCCTACTAATATCTGTATCTCCTATAAACTTATGTATGTTATCTTACCACGTCACTTGAGTAGGTACCATCTAAGCTGGTTCTTTACTTTTTTTTGGGTGACAAACGCCATTAATGAGTATAACTGCCTCGTCGAAAGTTTAGCGGCATGAGGACTAAATTTTTCCTACCATCCTCCCAATTTGTCGTGGTTTTCTTGATAATTTCAAGTATTTTACTTTTTAAATTTTCTCACCAATTCATGTTCATTATGGCCACCAGAAAGAGGGTGAGAAATATCTTCAAGAAGAGGTCGGACGTCACGTAACGCCATTAATTAATGCCTTACCTTCATTAGACTTGAGACGGTTACTGAAAATTACACACTGTTTCTTTTATATTTGTTTCACTATCATTATGGCAATAAGAAATAGGGTTATACAAATAGGGCTTTGCTAATGGGTGCACTAAGGGCACTCGTTAAGGTGCATTGGGAAAGTAATTTTTCACATTCTGTGAGAATTTTACAAATGTTTTGAGTCATTTTTATCAATAACATGTGTAAAATTCCTTTCCCAATGCACCTTAATGAGTGCCACTTGTTAGCAAAACCCATATCAATATGGGTCGAAATTAATTGCCCCATGGCCATAAATAGGAAGGCTCGTGCAATAAATGATCCTTTATACTTTTGACTAGGGGTGGACATGGTTCCGGTTTTAACCGAAGAAACGAACCGAACCGGCTGCTTCGGTTCGGTTCGGTTCGGTTCTGCAAAATGATGGTTCGGTTTTGGTTCCCAGAACTGGGAACCGATGGATTTTGGTTCGGTTCTGGTCTGGGACCAGGAACCGAGAACCGAACCGAACCGGCACTTCATTTATCATTTTTTAGTATTAGCAAAAAGGGGGTGTTGATATCATTTTTTAGGCTAAGAATTTGTTAATTCTTTAACCAAAAAGGGGGTTGTTGATATCAATTTTGAGGCTAATATTATTCAAAAGAAATTAAGTTAGAGTGTTAGACAAAAGAAAACCCCAGATTTGTTTTTTTGCAAAACCCATCCCTTTCCAGTTTTCGACTTTCTGCTGCGCCTCCACCCACCTCCGTCCGTCCGACCGGCGTGGTGAAGAAAAAGAAGAAGAAGAAGAAGAAGAAGAAGAAGAAGAAGAGGAAGGTATGTGTCAATTTCTTCATTTTTCTTTCTTCTTACATTTCCTCCGATTGAAGCCATTTTTTTCTTTGGATTTGCAAAACCTACTGAAACCCTCTTTTTTTCCTTTGCATTAGGATTTAGGAGAACTGATTGAAACCCTATTTTGTTTTCTTTGTATTTTGATAACCGATTGAAACCCTATTTGTTTTCTTTGGATTTTGAGAACCGATTAACGATGCCGCACACACTTATTCTGATAATGGCACTTCCGACACTATTAAATTGCAGATAAATTATATGGTGGACGTCTGTGCAGGCACATGCAACCCCAAAAACAATTGGGCCCCATTTTTAGGTGATCCAAACCATTCATTTGTTAGGCCATGATGTAGATAGGGTGTGCCCAAAAAATCTTCTCCACAGGATGTCCCTAGCCCTTCGATCTGTGGGGTTTTAAAATTGACGGAAGAGTATAAAAACCTGCACGGATCAATGGTTACTATCATCCTACGGGGGGCACATATAAATTGTGAAGTGTGAACTGCTAAAACAACTCAATAGAATCTTTAAAAAAAAAGATATTCTGGGCACAGTGGCACACCCTATCTACATCATGGTCCAACAAATGAACGGTTTAGATCACCCAAATAATGTGTGCCCCACTATTTATTTTGCCTAGCACATGCTTGTGCTGCCATACACAGTATAAAATCTCTAAACTGTATTACTATTACAAATGATAACTGCAGCAAGACTGCAAGTCTACATTGTCTAAGTGACATGGTCTCTTTTTGTTACTCTTGCAGAACCAGAACCGAACCGAACCGAACCGATTAAATTCGGTTCTGGTTCTGGTTCGGTTCCAGGGTCACTTGGTTCGGTTATGGTTCCAGAACCTGGGAACCGACCGTTGGTGGTTCGGTTCTGGGTTTATCCCAGAACCGAACCGAACCGAACCGAACCATGTCCACCCCTACTTTTGACACATAAGAACCCACTATATATAGAGCAAATAATAGAGACACAGAGCCGCCAAAAATTATTATTATTATTATAGGCTTTAAAAGGGGAAATGATATTTCCCCCCCATCTGACGGCTAAAATCCCCCCTTTAACTGTATTTGTTAAGTTAAGGGTTTTGTTAAGGAGTGCCCACTCCTTGAGAGGCCCAAGCCTTTCCTTGCCCACTTCTTGTATGGGAGCAAAAGTTTCTCCCACTTTCTAACGTGGGACTAGGGGTGCAACTCGGGTCGGGTTGAGGCCAACCCGAGATTGCATGCTCTCAACCCTAACCCAACCCAACCCAACCCGAGCCTCAGGTTGAGGATGGTCAACGCTCACCCAACCCGCCTCCAAATCGGGCCCGGTTGGGTTCAGGTTGGGTTTAGGTTGAGACGGGTTCATCTAAGGCCTAATAGAAAAATACAAGGAAAAAAGCATAATCCTAGAAACGTGAGAAAACTAGAGGTCGGGTTCGGGTCGGGTCGGGTTGCCAAGGCCTCAACCCTAACCCAACCCGACATTAAATGGGGTTGGCATTTCCCAACCCTAACCCAACCCAACCCAACCCGAGAAAATGCCAACCCAACCCTAGCCAAAATCGGGTTGAACCCGTCGGGTTCGGGTTGAGCCCGACCCAAGTTGCACCCCTACGTGGGACTGAGTTTCTTGGGAGGTAAGAGAGCACATTTTAAAATTTTAAATTGGGTGGAAAAAGTACAAATGAGAGGAATCTCTTTTAAAAAGCAAAGTCAATTTTTTTTATATTAGAACACTTATAATAAGTTTGTACTAGAGAATTTTCGAAGGTTTGGATATGTACGGTCTCCCCCTTTTCCACATCGTCAGTTTAGTGATGATTTTCTTTCATCTGCATTTGTCCCGTATTTCTAGCATTTGGGGGTTGCCATTATAAGAATTGATAGTTTGTTTGATCATGGATTTAGCTTGGAAACAGAAAAACAAGTATTCCGCCTTTGTTGGATCACATTGTTAGGGAGACGTAGTCCTAATATTCTGCTCTTTATACGTCTCGCTAAACCTTCGACCAAGAATATAGGAAGCTTCTTTTAAGTCATATATCGACCTCAATAACTTGTATATTCCTTGGACTAAGAATATAGGAAGCTTCTTTTAAGTCCTATATCGACCTCAATAACTTGTATATTTTCTTATTATCATGATTAACAGACTAAATCTTTTTAACTGAAATCTTAGCCTCCTCTTCAAGAAAAATCTTGCCCCTATTGAAATTATTCACCTTTTTCAGTTTTAGAAGAAAAAAAATCCACCAAAAATGAGTTAACCAAAAGTTGAAAAACTTATATTTATGTTTGTTAGTTTGAGGCTTGTAATTCAAAGAATTTTGATCCATTAGATGTTCAAGTCTACAATTTCAATTTTTCTTTCATGTTATGATGCAAGTAAGGGTGGAAAGTGTGGGTAGAACAATCCTACCCCACCTTGATTTGGATGATCATCCAAGTTCATTCAACGTGGGACCGGATCATAAATGTCTCATGATGTTAACATTACTCCTCCTTCACACCTACCCCCGGTGGGACCCATGAGTTGATTGTTAGGTTTGACCTTGACTGGTGTCCCAGCGTTCTCACTTGGTAAGTAGGGTGGGAGTTGGGATACCCATTCTCTCTTCTTATTGTTACGAAATATTGTGTATCCCATGAAATGATATTTTGGCTTTCCTGGAGGTCGGATGTTTAGTATTCATCATGCCAATGTCCTATTTGTGGGCATACCGTTAGTGTAAAAGAGTAGTCATAACTCTTTTTTAGAAGGGAAGTGATATTCACCCCCTTTTTTAACTTGGGACAACCCCATCTAGTGTAAAAGAGTAGTCATAACTCATAAATATTTTAAATGCCTTGTCAAATATATGTTGTGATTGGAGGACGCCTCTTTTAAGTCTTATACCAACCTCCATAGCTTGCTTAATTTGTTTAATGTCACGATCAACAGACTCAAAATCTTTTTAATTGAAATCTCAGCCTCCTCTTCAAGAACAATCTTACCCCTATTGAAATTATTCATTTTTTCAATTTTAGAAAAATAATTCCGCAAAAAATGAGTTAACCAAAAGCTGAAAAACTTATATTTATGTTTGTTACTTTCAGGCTTGCAATCCAATTATAATTTTTATTTCATTTTCTAATGCAAGTAAGGTGTGAGAAGAACAATCCTACCCCACCTTGATTGGATTATCCAAGTTCATTCAATGTGGGGCCAAGATCATATATGTTGTCTCATGATGTTCTACGAGATCAACGGTCTACGTTACTCCTTTCCCCACGGTGGGGCCCATAAGTTGATTGTTAGGTTTGGCCCATTCTCTCTTATGGTTGTTACAAAATATTGTGAAATGAAACCTAAAATAAGGGGGGTGTTACAAAAAAGGTAAAGAAAAAGAAAAAAGAAAACGTTTTAGAAGGGAAGCAATACAAAATTAAGTCCAAGTTTCTGAATTTGAACTACAAAAATACACACTAGAGTTAATTACAATGACGAATACACTCTAGAATAATCAATCAGAATTACCCTCTCACTTCTCTCAAACATGGTTTTTCTCTAATGAAGGCTAATTAAAACATCTTCGGCCATAGCACATACAATATATTAAGACCCAATTCTAACCTCCATACATGGGCATGGGCTCACCCTTAGTGATCAGAAGAGAAGCACAGATTCGTGGTGATGGACAAATTGAGGTATCCTTGATCGAACGATCCTGGCCATCCAAATGGTAACGTGCAAATGGACTGCTTACTAGAAAATTAGTGAAAATGCTGGGTAAACGGGTGGAAATATCATTATACATATATTATTTTACGAAAAAGAGAAAACAAATAGCTATTTATCATATTGCTTTAAAGCTATAGATATATATTAGAAAATTAGTGTGAAAATGGGTAAACATAAACCTATATGATAGAGTAAATAATGCTTATCCCGGCAGTTTTTAAAACTGCCGCTAAAACCCAACTTTCCTGGTGGGTTATTTTGACCGCCAGTAAATATACTCTGGTAACCCCAGCAAAATGCAACTTTCTTATATATAGTGAGGATATGTGTATGACATAGGCACCGCCCTTCATTTTTTATCCGACCACTGCGACTTATAATTTATATAAATTTGCCGATCCGCCCCGCCCCACGATCGTCATCTTTCCGGTTAAAAAAAAAAGTGTTCTAGTCTAGGCATATTTTTGCAGATTGCGGCATATTTATTTTCTTTTTTAAGTAGGACAGTTTGATCACCCCCAAAAGCTGTTATAAATAGACCCAAATAACAGGATATCACTCCCATTCTTCTCTTCTCAAACCTTCCACATTTCCTCTACGTTCACCAACGATGGCTGACCTTCAGTCCTACGCCACCCTATTCCTCGTCTTTCTAGTCACTGCTCTCCTGGTCCGAACCTTGTTCCTCAAATCTCAAACCAAGGTCCGCCTCCCGCCGAGCCCAATGGCCCTACCAATTCTAGGCCACCTACACCTCCTAGGCCCTTTGCCCCACCAAGCCTTCTACAAACTCTCCAAACGCTACGGCCCTTTGATCTCGCTCCGCCTCGGCTCCGTCCCCTGCATTGTCGCCTCCTCGCCTGAAACCGCCAAAGAATTCCTCAAAACCCATGAGCTCGCCTTCTCCTCCCGCCCCCAAAACATCGCTGTGGGTCACCTAACCTACGGCACCTATGGCTTCGCCTTCGCCCCTTACGGTCCTTACTGGAAGTTCATGAAGAAGCTCTGTGTGTCCGAGCTTCTCGGTGGCCGGACCATCGACCAGTTTGAACCCGTTCGGCGAGAAGAAATGCGATCCTTTGTGAAGCTCTTACTAGAAAAATCGAAAGCCCAAGAAACTGTAATGTCTAACAACCAATTACTCCAAAAGCTTAAATTATTAAAGTTGGTGTTATTTAATCTTTTATACTTCAACACTCCCCCTCACGTGTAGCCCGCACGAACAGTTTGGAGGAAGTCCCTTCAGCACCCTCTAATAACAGGGGGTGTGGAAATATCAAATCCATGGCTACTTTTTATTTTGAAAAGGATTTGATATTTCCACATCCCTTGCTATTATACTATTAGCGTGGGTTCTGGAGGAACTTCCTCCAAACTGAAGCCAAGTTTTGTTACTCTTTTATGGGGTTGGCCGTACACAGAATTTTTTTAATACTAAGGAGTTGTTGGGTTTTGAACTCTGATAGCATGTGAAACTACCAATTACTCCAAAAGCTTAAGCTGTTAGAGTTCGTGTTATTTAATCATTTATGCTTGAATAGGTAAATCTCACACGAGAGCTCGTAAAGCTGACGAGCAACGTGGTTTCGAGGATGGCGATGAGTAAGAGGTGTTCTGATACGGAAGGCGAGGCTGATGAGGTTCGGATAGTGGTCCAGGCGGTGGCGAACCTTGTGGGGACGTTTAATTTGGCGGATTATCTTGGGATTTTTCATAAATTTGACGTGCAGGGGATTGGGAAGAGGCTTAATGACGTGCATAACAGGTTTGATACAATTATGGAGAGGATTATAAAAGAACATGAAGAAGCGAGGAAGAAGAAGAGGATGAAGAAGGAGATGGGTGGAGATGGAGTGAAGGATTTTTTGGATATATTGCTGGACATATCTGAAGATGAAAATGCCGAGATAAAATTGAGGAGGGAAGACATTAAAGCTTTCATCATGGTAAAACTAATCCTTCTCACAAAATTAATGCTCCTCTATCTTTATTGATCTGAACCGTTCACTTGATAGGCCGTGCTTTTGATCTCTTATGCCCAATCATCCTATCCTAACAACTTATAGTTTGTCTGTTTTTCAAGGCTACACGACCATGTATTGATAAGGAGCCAAAGTTATTTTGTGTAACTGTGTTATACGTTTCAAGGGGCGGATTACTGTTCTCAAAAAGCTCTCACCAGTCTTGGAGAGCTACGTGACTTCAGTTCATTATCAAAACATGATCGTTTTCAGGATTGAGCCACTGGCTCAATAATAAATTAAAGCTTTGTTTTTCAACCTAGGGTTCAATCCCAGCTTACATATAAGGCCCGTTGACATAATATCGGTTGTCATAATCTCAAACAAACAGGGCCTAAAAAATATGACTGTGTTTTAACTGTTTATATCAATGTTTAAAAACTCCATTACTCGACAAGGAACTCGCTCGAGTCGACTCCTTTTTACGTCGGCCGCGTTCCGCGTTGCACCACATCTACATTCCGCGTTTTGGCCCATATAGTCAGTAAACTCCTTTGACTCTCCCGAGTTATGACCGTGTCAACCGTGTCAACCGAGTTCTTGGCTAAGTCCACGCCGAGTCAACAAGGATTTTTCTTGGCCGCGCTCCGCATCAAATCCATGTTTTTTTATATCAGTTCCTGCTTTAACCTCGGCCCTTCACAAAATAGTGAAAGGCTAATTTATGACTTCTCACTTACCCAGGAGGAGCTGTCTCAAGTTAAAAAAAGGGGTGAATATATCATTTCCCCCAAATAGTCTCATTTTGCTAAACTTAGCAGAGAAATTATATGGTGTAAGGGCTTACAACAATAAGGCCTTTGTACGGTGGAAGTACCATCCTTGGTATTAGGGATGGACATGGTTCGGTTCGGTTCGGTTTTGGGGTATACCCAGAACCGAACCATATATAATCGGTTCCCTGAAATTGGAACCTGAACCGAACCGAACCAGAACCATATATAATCGGTTCGGTTCTGGGTTTACCCAACCTTTACCAAATATAGATATTTTGCCTAATCGTATTTATAATCAGTTCGGTCCTGTTTATATATGAACTACAAAGACTAACATGCACGAATTTGGAATAATCAGGCACAAATTTGCACAAATTTGGACAATGCAAAAATTATATATGACCTACAAACATACACAAATTTGGAATAATCAAGCACAAATTTGGGGGGTGAATTAAATTTTTAAAGGCAAAGCAACACGTTAAAGAGGGGTGAATTAAAAGGGGGTGGGGTGATTTTATAAAGCTATGAGGCATTGGGTTTTAAGGTGAGGGTTGGTTCTCGGTTCAGTTTTCGGTTCCGGGATCCCAAACCCAGAACCGAACCGAATTTCCATCGGTTCTAGGATATCATAACCGGAACCGAACCATATGTGCCGGTTCGGTTCGGTTCCTCGGTTCGAACCGGAACCATGTCCACCCCTACTTGGTATCTGATTCAACAGCAGCTCCTCAAAAAGTGAGCTGCTGTTGGATCAAATATCAAGGGCGGTAGGGGTACCGTATTGTTCTAACCCCTTACACCATATAAAATCTCAACTTAGCAATATGTGTATATGTAACTCTACATCAACCAACAGGTAGGAGCCACTGTGTAAATCTCTTTGGTGTTCAATGCCTTTAATCTGATGGGTCATTGGAGTGAAACAAGACAATGAGCTGAACATTGGGTAAGAAATTGAAGACTTCTGTCGGAGAAACTTGGTGAGATTTCCTAAAATTCTAAAACGGCAAAGCACGAATCCCTGATTAGTAAGTTTTTGTGGATGTCAGTAGAGATCATTCAGTTCTAGCCTGGTGTCGTGGGTGGGACCACTGGCTTTTAAGTACTTGAGGTTGACATGTAAAGGGGGTTGCACCTTAGAGCCTCACGGCCCTCACCCACGAGCCCTTGTCTTCTGTCATTTTCATCTTTAAGAACATTAAATTACTTGAAAAGACTTCTATCTGAAATACTACTGTCCTTGATATTTGATCCAACAAGGGCAGTACCACTCAAATGAACTTGCAAGAAAAACATTTATGAGGAAAAAAATTTCTTTCCAAGTTTCTCGAGGAAAACGATCTGATTATGGTTAATTTAGAGGAATGAATAGTGCTGGTTCAAGTTATCTCTTCATGTGTAAAATAATAGGAAATTTTATAAATATATTTCCTTTCCAAACTTTATAAGGACTAAATTCAAGCATTTCTCCCTACTATACATGCTTTCAGCTTTCCCTCAAGAAATCCACAGTTCCTAGGATGGTACATTTTGGGTCTTCCTATGCTGACACAATATACAAATCTAAAATCATTTCCCTTAGTCCCCGGTTGGATACCTCATGTTTTTGTATTTTGATTTGGATTTGAGTTATGGATACAAATAACATCAATCATCCTCATGCTCATGCTGTATGAGAGAGAGAGAGAGAGAGAGAGAGAGAGAGAGAGAGAGAGGAGGGAGAGAGGGAGGGAGGGAGGGACGTCTGGCTGTTGCTGCAGCAAGGTCGAGGAGTAGCGAGGGTGAAAGTAATTGCCACAAATATATTGATTTCCAAATTATGTCTTGCAGAACAGATTTGAAAATCAGATTTTTTCACTGTTATAGCTGATTTGGAAATCTCAGGATCTAATCCACTTCCAAATCTCAACGGCAAATGTGAGAAATCCACATTTATTGTTGATTGATTGGCCAAAGCAAGGACCTAACGTGGCCATAATTTATTGTTGATTGATTGGCCAAAACAGGGACCTCGAGGGATTCTATGTATGCTTGCATCTGTAATCTTTTCTCTTTTAATATAGTTATCTTTCTTTTTTAAAAACAAATTATTTAATTTTATTACTTTTTTAATTTTTTTACAGAATATTTTTGTAGCAGGAACCTGTAATCATTTCTCTTTTAATATAGTTATCTTCTTTTTTTAAAAACAAATTATTTAATTTTATTACTTTTTTTTTGCAGGATATTTTTGTAGCAGGCACTGATACATCAAGCATTACACCCCAGTGGGCACTATCTGAGCTCATTAACAATCCTACTGTGCTTGAGAAGGCAAGAAAAGAGATCGATTCCGTAGTAGGAAAAAGTAGGCTAGTCGAAGAATCGGACATTCCCAATCTCCCTTACGTCCAGGCAATTATAAAGGAAACTCTAAGACTGCACCCGGCTAGCCCCATAAGTTTACGAGAATGTAGCCAAGATTGCAAGATAGGAGGATATGATATCCTTGCTAAAAGTATGCTCTTCATCAATGTGTGGGCCATTGGAAGAGACCCCAAATATTGGGATAACCCCCTCAAGTTCCGTCCGGAGAGATTCATGCCGTCTGATGAGAATGGCCGGAATCCGATCGATCTTAGGGGGCAACATTACCATCTCTTGCCATTTGGGAGTGGACGGAGAGGATGCCCCGGTGCAACTCTAGCACTACAAGTTGTGCATACAGCACTGGCCATCATGATTCAATGCTTTACGTGGAAGGCCGGCGATGGCGAAGGGAAGGGTACGGTGGACATGACAGAGGGACCTGGGTTGACACTACCAAGGGTACAACCCTTGGTGTGTGTTCCCGTTGGTCGCTTGTATCCGTTCCCTTCAATTGAGGTATGAACTTAAATTATGGGTGCAAATGGTTCGGGTCGCGTTGAGCTTTTTGTTAAAAAATGAATTGGAATCAACTGACCCATAATGCATTTTGTGGTACAAGCTCAACCCGAATTCCCAAAAATTGACCCGAGTCGTACCCTTAACTTCAATGGATCAGCTTCAGTGCGTGCCAACATAAGTCCTCCGAGAGGGAACTTTTGTTAGATTCAATGTTGTAATTTCTGGTGTAATTTTTGTTGTTATTTGTTGTCTAGGAGATGTATGCTACTTTGATTTATTTTGTAAGATTGTGTTTTTGGTATGATTCGTTGCTTATGAGATTGTATGTTTTGTAATGGTTTTAATAATTGAACCAACACATATTGAATAAAAATCCACTTCTAAAAACTCCCTTGGTAATCAGCTCGCCCTAATCAGCAGTAATATTTTGGACCTGCCATAGGAGCTTCCAAAGGTAGGAATTTACATCGTAGGGGCGTGATGTGGTACGGATGTGCGGATCTGCGGAAAACAAAGCGCAACATTGGATTTTCAAAGTTACAACAATAAGAGCAATACTTTCATGAAGAAAACGAAAAGATTACGAGAAAATATCCAAGAATAGTGGCAGATTTATAGAGGAAAAAAATGAAAACAACAGGGAAAATTCTTCATTTCTATTTGGGATTCACAAATAGAGTGGCAAAGGAAGGAGTTCTCTTACAAGATCCGAGGAAACTCCTAGTCTATCCATGAAGAAATTCCTATGGAACACGAACCGAGCAACCCCAAGGAGTTGGAATCCCTCCAAGCCTCCTTCAAACTTCTACAACTCCTCTCAATTTCTCATTCTCCAAAAGTGAAATTTGCATCCGCTACCTTCCTATTTATAAATCTTAGAGCTATATGAGAGGATGACACATGCCCATGGTCTCGATGGACAATTATTAAGAACACCCAAAAGTATAAGGCACGGGCGGAGAAGCATAGGAGAAGGGATGATATCAATGAAGGAGATCTTGTATGGGTTCATCTACGCAATGAGGGTTTTCCAACTGGAAAGTTTGGCAAACTTCAAGATCATGTGGATGGACCTTTTTTTCGAGTGCTTTAGAAAATTGGGGATAATGCATTTAAGATTGAATTACCCTGTGATTACGCTGTTTAAGCTACTATCAATGTTTCTGATATTATTCCATATCATGAAAGTGACCCGGTCAACTCAGGGACGAGTTGACGCTCAATCGGGGGAGATTGATATGGGTGCATTCCCGCTACAAAACTGCTACCCGATTTTCAAGCCCATTTTGGACAATTAGATGGAAGAATATGGAAATATGGTAAACTAGGAAGTTGTAGCCCTTTTTTATATGTTTCCAACGAGTATTTACACTCTTAATTTGGCCCAGTGGTTAGTGAGATAAGACTATTTTCGTGGATTGTGTCAGTAAGTTCATAGGCTAATTAATGTGTTTGTGATTTACTAAGTTTTTTATGAGTTTGCAACGCCCTAAACTAGTTAGTGGACTAGGTTGAACGTCTTTTCTCTTGTATTCCTCTATTAAAAGTGCACCAAACATCAACAATGGGAGTTTAATTGAAGAAAAAAAAATTTCTAATAATTTGGCAAGAATTCAACTTCTTCTTCTTAATCCACAATCCTAAGGATTGCGTTCGTCGATCCGAACGGTATCACATGCCCCATATTTTCTCCATATTTTGAGGCTTTGTTCTCTTGATTGATTGTTCTTATCTTATATATTGTTCTTCTATCATATATTGAACTCTATCTTCGGAGATTGTTCATCATCTCTTTTGGTTGTGGATATTGGGCTAGTGTAAACTTCGGTTGCACTATTTGAGAAGCGAATATTCATGTTTTTTGAAATCCGTCTTTCTCTTTATATACTGGGATTCTAGTGCATGGATTAATCCAGAACCCACAAACCCGCAACCCTTTCCTTGCTTCTCAACCAAGACCGTACAAAAGAAACTCGAGGGAGAATCCCAAAGAGAAAAACCCAAGAAGAAAACCCTAGAGGAACCCGAGAAGGAACCCCAAAGAAGAAAATCCCTTCTCTCTCTCTCTCTCTCTCTCTCTCTCTCTCTCTCTCTCTCTCTCACCTCATGTTCTAGCCTCTTCCCGCAACTCTGTTCACGGACCAGGTTTCCTAAAAACTTAAGAAACCCTTCTGTTTTGTATTCCCACCACAAACAATAGTCCTAATTATATTAGGAAGGAAAACGCTTTGAAAACAGGATTCCTTTTGGAAAATAAAAAGGGGATAGATGTGGCCGTTGATTTGACCTTTTTATAGGGTGTATTTATTTTTTTTATAGGGATTTGAACCTCTTCCTTTGTCTTTTTGTGGATGTGGCTATATTGATTGATGCCCGTTTTTTTTGTTGCAAAACGGAATCCCATTTTCCTAGCAAATCTCTATATTTGCGCTGTTTGGTTGGCTCATTTTGGGGGGATTGTAGGAGTTTCAAATGCTTGAGATCTTCCAAAGATTTCCCCAAAGCATGTTTGGTTGTCATTTAGACTTTTGACCACTAGACAACTTCTAGACATCATTATTGCATTTTATCCTAGGTGGCACTACGTGGCGGAGATGCTCCCCTCATAATTTTCTCCCCTTTTTTCACAAAAATGGAGAAATTTGTGTGGGGAATTAGGAGAAGATTCTTGTCTTATTCTTTTTCTCTCTTTCTCTCTCTTCCACCCTATATTTTGATAGCGACACCCTACATCTTCCGCTAATTTCCTCGCGCAACCAAATACTACTCACAAATCTCCCTCCTAATCTTCTCCCCATCTTCCATGCTTGTCTTTTTCTCTTTGACTTCTTTTTCTCCTAATCTCCCAACTATCTACAAGCAACCAAACAAAGAATTAGGAAAGAGGTGGTGGGAAACAAGGCAACTTTCCTAACATTTATGACTACTCTTTTTACGCCCTTGTCTTTTCTTCTTTAATAGGCTGCTAAGAGCTTTTTGGGAATTGCAAGTGCCTTTTAGAGCTGGTTAAATAATAAAAGACAAGGGGTGAATTAGTTCCATTGGTCAAAACTTGATAGTGGCTGTAGACACCCCATTTTGACCGAACCCTAATAGAGTCGTTAGGATAGAAACCCTATCAAACTAGTGTTTTAATATCCCAAATTTGTTCCGAAGCTAGGTTAGGGTCCCACTAAAATTCTCGTAAAATGTCGTCGGAATCCGAGCACGTTTGCCCAGCAAACAAGCGAGGTTTGTAGTGAAGCGTGGTGTAGGAATAAGGGTGGCGATTCAGCCAGAAACAGGGGGGCGCAGGAACCTAGAAAACCAGTTCAAATTTTCCGTAATGGGTTGTCCAGGGAGATATAGGGGTATGCGGATTAGTGTGTAATTTAGTTAGAGGGTGTATTATCCTGAACCAGGGCAATATCATAATTTGCAAAGATGCTTTTCTTCCCCTCCAAGCCACCATTAAGCCCTAAGCTAGGTTAGTGAGATGCTTAGGACTAGGATTAGTTAGAGGGAATCTTAGGAAGCTTCCTTAGAAGTTTCCTAGTTGGTTATGCTTCCTTTGATCCCAACCCTTGAACGAGAAAAGGTAATTTGGAGGGTTGGGATCAAAAGAGAGAAGATATTTTGCAAAAAGTTTCCCCCCCCTATTTGCTACTTGGCCACCCCTTCCCCTGCCAGTTAAAAAATTGCTTAAAAGTACACTGGAGATGGGCTGTCCATGGAAAGGGGGGGGGGTCAAATTCATCGTTTCTCTTTGATAAAACCCAACAAAATAGGGTTTTAGAAGAAAAGAAAAAAAACCATTTGCAGAGAGAAATCAGAGAGAGAGAGAGAGAGAGAGAAGGAGAGACCAGTTGTCTTCTTCGACTCTGTTTCCGGCTGGAATCCGGCCAAGCCAAGCTACATCCATCTTCTTCTTCTTCTTCTCCTTCTTCTCCTCCACCTTCTCATCATCTGCCATCTCATTCCCACTCCACCACCATTCTCCCCTCCGGCTCCATCTCAGCTGCACCACCTCCACCTCTATCCCACCACCTGCAACACCCAAACCCATTTCCATCCCACCACCATCATTTTCCTCTTCACAGCCCTAGATCTAAACCCCAATCCTCCATCTACTTCGGCCGTGCCACCTCCGACCACCGACCCTACCACCAGCTTCTTCTTCTCTAACTCCCCTTTCCACCATCTTCAACCTCAAAACCCGTTTCTCCAAAACCAAACCCATCTCATCGAGTACTCCCTCATCTTCTTCAAAACCCCCATAGAAACCCACTTCAAAACCCAGTTCTATCCCTTAAACCCATCTCCACCCCATTCTCCAGCCCTATCCTCCAGGACACCCATCGGAATCCGGCCAACCACCATTAAATCTGGCCGGATTCATCCCCTCCCAAACCCATTCCATCTTTACCTCTCTGCAACCCTCATCTCTACCACCACCACCACTGTCTTATACATATTCCACCCAAGCCACCATCAAACCCACTTCATTTTCATACCCATTTTACAGCCACCATTAAATCCGACCAACCTCCAACCCATTTCCTCCGGCCACTCCTTCCATCCTCTTCTGCTTCTTCTTCTTTTATTCTTTTCTTCTCAAAACCCATTTCACCCAAACCCCAGCCACCATTTCCCTTCAACCACTATCTCTCCCACCTCTCAATTTACAGCCACCAACTCCTTCTTCTCCGATCGGATTCTCGCCGGAATCCGGCCACAACCCCCATTAAACCCTCCATGAAACCCATTTTATTTCACCATTTCCAAACCCTCTTCTCAGCCTCCCATTCAGCCCACTAGCTAACACTCCTCAAATCCGATCACTTTTCGGACAAGCTTTTGACTGATTTTGAGTAGCTTCAAGTAGCATATTAGGAATTGAACGAGATCTCCACCAAGTTTGATCATTCTCGCATATGCTCTTGAAACTTTATGTAATTGACCGAAAGAAGAAGGAAAGAGGCGTGGATTTTCACAGAGAGAAGAAGGAGAAGACCTGAAGGAGAGCTCGAAATTTTGGACAAAATACGCTAGATCAGGTGAGATTTGGAGCAGAATTCATCGAATCACTGTAAGTTTCTTTCTTAAGATCTGTTGATGCTTTTCTGTTGTTGAGAATGCCGGTGTTTTCTAAATCTGTGGCCTTAATTTCGGGGTAGATGTCTTGATTTCCACACATATGAAATTGTTCGTTGATTTGCTAATTGATTAAAAAGAACAAGAGGAAATCTTGTTTGGGATATTTATTTCGGTTGAGTTTTTTTGTGGTTTTTGTAGATGAGTTTACTTGAAAGGATATTGACGTAGGGCTGGGAATTTAAACTTCGTTTTCTTACCTCTCTTCGTTGGTAATACTGTACTACGACAGATTTTTATTTTCCTTGTCATTTGGAATATCCACTGTTGTGTATCTGAAGGCATGGAGCAGTACATGTAAATTTTATTGTTGTGTTTCCTGGAAATCACTTCTTCAGTCAGCCTGGTTAGGTTTAAATGACTGTGTAACCGTATGCTCTTTTGAATCTCGGTTATATGGTCTGTAGAAGGTAACTCTGTGTTTTTGTTTGCTTCCCATCTAATTATGAGTTAACTTCTTTTGGGGGCTCCGGCAAGTGATGGGAGGTTTAAACTCAGGTACATTGTAATGTGACTGTCATTAGGAGCTCTCATGTTTTGAAATATATCCTTATTTACTATGGAGTAGTTTTGGTTGCAATCTTTCTGAATTACAGGTTTAGTCCAAAGTTTTAAGTGATTTCACTTCATAGATTTGTATCATACAAGTTGTTTGGGTGGATGATTTCAAAGAAAATCACATGTGCATAGTTATTGGTATTTTTGAGTGGTTGTTGGCTAGACTAAGTACCTATGGTCAAGCTGGGAAGATTTTGATTGGCATTTTCATCTCTGAATAGTTCATTGAGCTCATGAAATTTTGGCTTCAAAATTTTGTTTTGCATATGGTGGGCTTAGAACAGTAGAAGAATGGCTTTAGCTGAAGCATGATTCTGTTCGAGGGCACCATTCAAGTTGGCGACTGAATTTTGATTTTTTAAGAGTCTTTGTTTAGTTCATCAGGTAACTCTTGTTACTGTCGTGTGGGATGTTTATCAATTAAGGCTAGAAATTGCAAGATAGGCAAGGGAATGCCTGGTAAAATATGTATAACCAAATATTGCATGTCTAGTGTTTGAAAGAATGCGTACATGAACTTCAGGAGTTTCATCTTTCAACGGTTATTTCTTAACTTGGAGAAAATTGAATAAATGGCTTAGGAAAAGAAGCATATGCGGTGTAGATTTTAGAGCAAATTAATTATGCTAATAGTTTGGATTGTTAGCTATTGGGATCTTAATAGCCCAAACAAGGCTAGAGCTGCATCTTGTTTTAATGTGGTGCCCTCAGTTGTTCTCTGAAATGTTCATGAGATGATGTCAATCTTGTCATTAGTATTGTGCATATACCTGACTACTTGATACTAATTTATAGGTCCAGTTATTAGAAAGTTATTAGCATTAGCTGTGTGTAGGGCAATTGGTTTAATTCTTCTTCCATAGCCCTTGTACGAGAGAATCAATTTAAGTTTCCTTTGTTGCAAATTCTGTACATGAGTTGCTCATCAATAATGAGTTCAGAAGCCATTTTAGGACTACATTTGCATAGAGGAATTGCCATGTAAAAGGTTAAAAAGCCCTTCGATTCTGACATTTCAAGAAGCCATCCAATGACAGTAACATTGCTAGTAGTCCATGAACTCCATTCCAAGTTTCCTTTTCCTCATCAGACAACTTGCGAAACTTTGACTTCTTTACGATCCTCTCGTTACCATTTGTGGCCCCTTCAATTTTGCTCAATTACCCTAGAAGCTAAAGAGGGATTCAAGCGATCACCATTTTGAAAATGGCGAGTTCGACTCTTGGTCTAGAGATCGTCCTCGTCTAGCCCTCATTAGGGGCGATGAAGGCGCTAGCCCAAGCCCATCCTTAGGGGACTTGCTCAGTCCAAGTAGCGCTCCCCTCCTTTGTATATAGGAGACTTGCCCAGTCTCATCAGAACCCTTGTTTACGTCATTTGTGTCTCAGAGACAAGCCTTGTCTCATATAGAGAGTCTCCCCTTTAGGAGGCTTACCTAGCCTCATGTTAGAGTGACCTCCTCTTTTAGAGCGAGTCTTTGACTTTGTAGTGTTATTAGAGAGTCTCTGACTCATTTGTACTCCCTCCCTAGTGTTATTAGTTAGGAGTTTTTTCATTAGAGATTAACTCAGTCATATAGAGCCTTCCCTGCTTGGGATCTTAGATTGTTTTCTCTGTTCTTGAGGCACTAACTTTCTTATTGTGGATTGTCTCTTTGAGGCTTTAGTTGCTTGTCCGGGGTTTCCCCTTTTGCTTTAGGGCTTTGTCCTAATTTGTGGTTATGCTTGCGTGTTCCCTTTGAGGGTGAAAACATTTTAAGGTCTAAGAGCATTTGAAAAACTTCAAAAACATAAAAAACATTGAAATATCTTAAAAATTAAAAACATTTGAAAAACATTAAAAAACCTTAAATCAGCTAAAGTGTTGAGTTTTATAGCGTATTATGAGAGTTCGATTTTCGAACTACGTTGGTTTGATCCTCTTCCATGAGGTACGTAGTGCAGCTTAGGATTTATATCCCAATTGCAGCCAAACTTTTTTATAAATATCATTTTAAATCTTTTTGAATAAGCAACCTTTAAAACCTTGTTTTCAAAAGATCTTCCTCTAGAGTTAAGAGTTTCTCTTAGATAGAGAGTTTTAGAGTTAAGAGTTTCTTTTGATAGGGTGTTTGATTGTTTTTTTGTTGTGTGCTTGTTTTAGAATTAGGGGTCTGTCCTAGAGTTATAGGAGTGCCTCCGTCCGGTCAGTCGGCGATCCACATCGCCGAGTGATGACTAGAGTAGGATACGCTAGTACACCCTTTGTTTTCCTTAGGAAACACAGTCGAGTTACACATAGGTTGTAGGAACCACCTGCATTAGCTTAGGGCTAATCTGCATTCAGTTAGGGAGTATAGGGTGTCCTAAAATCCACAATTCACTGGAATTTAAATAATCATACAAGAAATTTTTAATAACTGGTCCGGTCTTTTAGATCGAGTCTATGATAGAGGTCTAGGTGTCTTAGGCATCATAGCTTAGAATAGGCGCAAAGAACTACGTTGCCTTGATTCTCGTGGAGGCTGGGATACGTAGGCTTCTTTGGATGAATATCATACCATCCAAGGACTCGGGCTAATGTTTTAGAGTCTTAGGATTTATTGTGTTGTTCTTGTATGTTTTGATGTGTTTTCTTACTTTCTTGTACTGATCTTATACCTTTAGCTTTAGCTTGTATGTGTATATCCACTAGAACTTAGACACCAGTTAGGGATGTCACTCACAACCTAGTTGTCATTATGTGACACATCTTTTATCTTACTTTATGTGTGCTTATTATTTCATCCCCGAGTCATGCATGATTAGGTAGACATTCACTCAGGGATATTTGTTCCCATTTCACATGATTTTTACCCAAACTTCTTTGGAGTTAATGAAAATGGCATAAGAGACCAAGTGCTTGCACTCGGACGAATTGGGGGTACTCTTCAGACATTCTCCATTCGTAATCAGGCACGAACCCATATATATTTCTGGTTATCCATTGCACAGAGGATTTAATTTTGGGGTTCCATGGCTTATCCATGGATGGCAACTCTGAGTTATTTTTAGGTACATCTCGGTTTCAAGCCTTGGCTCCTGATCAGGATGTATCTCTTTCGTTTTGTATCGCCACTCGCGCTTTGTTATGAGGGTGGCATCCATTTTGAGAGTTCCTTGGCAGAGTTCTCGTTCACGTGGATGATCCAGAGGATGTAGGGACCCGTTTCCTCATCACCGCCCTCGGATCGGGGTCCATAGGCTGGCGACTCTGTTTGGGAGTTCTTGAAACATTGCCTAACTCTATAAAAATGTCATTTTTACTAACTTTGGAGAAATTTGGGCTAAAATCATTTTAAATGAGAATTCTATCGTTAAAATCCAGGGGCACCAGATAGGTGCATAATTAAAACAAGGGATTCACACACTGCACATCATATGTTATCATATTGTTTACTCTACCTTTTTCATTGTTTTTTATTATTCTTGGCTCCGCGGGATAGATACAATGCGTGCCCAACTGGGATGTCTTTACCCTGATGGTGCTGTTGTATCTATTTCCAAGCTATGCGTCGGTGCTACAGCCGTAAACACTAGGTGTACTTGTGTTTACAGCAGCCGATGAGCAATGAAGCATACTATGTATAACACTAGGTGTACTTGTGTTACACATATTAAGTATGTTTCATACTCATAGTACCCGATAAATTGAGTCCGGAGCCCTACTTTATTTTATATATTATGTATATACTTATGACTTCGTGAAACCCAACTAGGAAGTGCCCGTGTTTATATAAGTATATTGCATTCATATAAGGGTCGAACGTGTGTTGCTTACACATGTGGAGCCTAGAGTTAGGAGCTTTGTCCCATTTGTAGACTAGGGTAGCTCATTTTATATGGCTACAACACGGTCCTAGTACAGTTATCAGTCTGTCTTGAGTTGAGATTTTCTTGACTTAGTTAGATTAGATTAGGGCTGGTGCCCCTGGTTAGGATTTGTGTGTATGTGTATATACGTATAGATACTGATTATATATATTAGGGTTCTCCTCTTAGTTAGAGTTCCTTATTCTTTTCAATCAGTTGTATTCATTCGGTATTCAGATCTAGATCTAGTCAGTGGCTTTTGATTACCATTACCTTGGCCATGTTTAGTCCTTGATCTGTTGATTATAGGATTTGACCCGTTGTTGTATGTTCTCACCTTTGGTCAGTCCTTCAGTTGATCACCTTTCTCTGGTAACCATTATTCATATACCTTTGATTGAGCTATGGGGATCCCTTGTATAGCCGTTATGCTGCCAGATTTTATCCAGAATATTTTTTGAGCATGACAGTTATTTCTTAGAGTTAGGAGAACCATGAGTTTACCTTACCTTGATTCTCTTGTATAGCGCCGTTATGCTGCCGGATTTTATCCAGAATATTTTTAGCATGACCGCTACTTCTTGAGTTAGTTAAACCATGAGTTTACCTTACCTTGACTTTCTTGTTTAGCTGTTATGCTGCTGAATTTTTCGCAACACATGTTGAGCATGATTGCTATCCTTTGGAGTCAGTTTACCTTGTCTTGATCCCCATATATAGCTTTGATTAGTTTAGAACCCACTCTTAGTGAGAGCTTCTGATTTGATCAGTTGTATTTGTATCCTTTCAGTTTCACTAGGATAGTGACCCGTACATATTGTTCTCGTGGTCACAATTTATTTGTTCCCTTGTGATTATATATCCACTCTTTTGTTATATCATAAATTCATTTTATGTATACATTGCTCAGTAGGATTGGATCCTTACCTGTTTGTCTTGAGATCTGGCCGATAGCTCATTCGCTGTCCTTATGACCATGGTCTATCATTTGATCCTCTTGATCACACAGTTGATGATATTCATCGCCGGATTTAGATCCGGTTTGCGACCTACTTTTGTCATTTTATGGCCGCGTTCTATTTTCTGATCTATTGGTTATCTTTCATCTTTGATGAAAAACTCAATGTCCCAAATTGTATCCTTCCCCTGTAATTGATCATCAAATTTATCCCTTTCATTTGTTTATGGATATCTCCTTTCTCTCATAATTTTGTCTTGTCTGGGTGATTAGGTTTGAGCATGGAAAATAATGTGTTGAAGAGTTGGATAAAGGAGACTCTTAAAACTCTTCCGAGTGAGCATTCAGAGAGGAGTATGGCCGAAAAGTTTATTAGTACATTCAATCATTTGAGCATACTCGGTTGTGGACCCCGCATCCGAGAGAGAGCGGCGGTGAGGGACGTGCCCCACGCGCGAACAGTCTCTATGGATCATCCACGTGAATGGAGAGCTCTACCAAGGAACTCTCGAAAGAAAATGCCTCTCACAGCATGAGTGGCGATACAAAGGTGAGATACCTCTCGATTCGGGGACTAGCCCAGATTCGAGGCGTACCTTAAACAAAGAAGAGTCGCCATCCAAGGAAAAAGGCAAATGGGCCCTGGATCCCATACTATGCTCTGTTGCAACGGATAACCAGAGATATAAAATAAGGTTCGTGCCTGGTTACGAATTCGGAAGGTCTAAAGAGCACCTCATCCGCCCAAGTGCAAACACCTGGTCTCTTATGCCATTTACTTAATAATTTTGAAGAGTTTTGGACGAGAATCATATGAAATGGGAACATAAATCTCCGAGAAGACGTCTATCTAATCATGCATGTCTCGGAGGAATAATAAACACACATAAAAGAAATAAAAGTGTCACCTGAGAATAACTAGGTTATAAGTGACATACCTAATGGGTGTCTAAGTTCTGGTGTGCAAACACATGCATGACATACCAAAAAAGTATAAGGTCTGCGCAATAAAGTAAGAAAACACTGCAAAACATAGAAAATGACTCGATACCATACGACCCTAAGACTCTAATCTATACCTAGGCCCGAGTCTTTAGATGATCTGATGTTCATCCAATGAAGCCTACGTATCCCCGCCTCCACGAGAATCAAGGCAACGTAGTTCTTCGCACCTATTCTAAGCTATGATGCCTAAGACATCTAGACCTCTATCCTAGACTTGATCTAAAAGACCAGACTAGTTTTTAAAACTTCTTGTGTGATTATTTAAATTCCAATGGATTGTAGATTTTAGGACACCCTATATGCCCTAACTAAATGCAGGTTAGCCCTAAGCTAATGCAGGTGGTTCCTATAATCTATGCGTAGCTAGGCTGTATATCCTAAGGAAAACAGTAGGATCTATCGCATCTTAGACCTAGTCATCAATTGGCGATGTGGATCGCCAACTGACCGGACGGAGGCGCTCCTATAACTCTAGGACAAACTCCTAACTCTAACACAAACACAAACAAACCACACAACACATCAAAGACAAACTCAAAACTCTAAAACTCTTTATCTAGGACAAACTACTAACTCTAGAGGAAGATCTTATTGAAAACAAGGTTTTGAAGATTTTTGGTATTTTTTCTTAAAATGGGTAAATGATTTATTTACAAAGGTTTGGCTGGACCTGAGATAAGAATCTCAAGCTGCACTACGTACCTCGTGGAAGAGGATCAAGCCAACGTAGTTCGAAAACAATTTTCCTAACTACTCCTAAATGACTCAAGATTTTTGAGATTTTTAGCTTTTCAGATGTTTTTGATATTTTGGTTGTTTTATAGTGTTTTTTGAGTTTTTGATGCAAGAGGACTGAATCCTATCATCATAAGGGGAGGACAGACTCCTGAAATCCCGCAAAGGTTGGACAGCATCCTATGCTTTGCGGGAGAAAGAACAGAAACACGACTCTGCAAGGGTTGGACAGCATCCTATACCTTACAAGAGCGGATAGAAAAACACAAGATTTGATGAGAGGTTGGATAAAATCCTAACCCCTATGATGATAGGACTGAAACCTGAAAGAAAGATAGACTCTCTAGCTAAGGACAGACTCCTAGGCAAAGGACTGACTCTGAAAATAGGATTCTAAGAAGGAGGTGCTAATGAGACAAAGCCTGTCTCCTAAAAGAAAATGAGATAAAGAAGGGTGCTAGTGAGACTATCAAGCTAAGATAAAGCTCACGAGTAATAAGGAAAGACCTTGTGCATATTTGGCAAAGGTAAAAACATCCAGCCGGGCCGGACAGCTACCTAGCCCTAGGGTGCAACAAATGTGCAACCCAATACCCATAAGGTAAGGGGTATGATGCCAAGCCGAGCAAAGTGTTCTTCCAAAAACCAAGAGACGCACAAAGATGAGGTTTAGCAAGAAAACGAGACTAGGTAAGTCTCTTAGACACAGAGGTAGGATAGAGAAAAATACTAACCAGGAAAAAGAGACCTTGTGCATATTTGGCAGAGGTAAAACACCCAGCCGGGCCGGACAGCTACCTAGCCCTAGGGTGCAACAAATGTGCAACCCAATACCCATAAGGTAAGGGGTATGATGCCAAGCCGAGCAAGGTGTTCTTCCAAAAACCAAGAGACGCACAAAGATGAGGTTTAGCACCTATGAGACTAGAGGTAATCTTCTAGAGGTTAACTTAGGTTGATTCATTAATGAGACAATGCCTGTCTCCAAAGATTTGGATCTAAAAGACTAGGCAAGTCTTTTGAGAAAATAGAATGCTATTTGGACTGTGCAAGTCCCCTAGAGATAGGCTTGGGCTAGCGCCTTCATCGCCCTTTCAACGAGAGGGAATTCTAATATCAAATAATTTTAACAAAAACTATAAGACTGTGTTAGTCTATCAAAAAAAAAAAGAAGAAAAGACTACCAGATAATCGCAAATTTTATTCCAAAAATAAATCAAGTGCCAAGCAAAGAAGAATATACAATCTAATAGCAATCATAAAATGATAAATAACATTAATTAGTCCAGACCAGCCGCTGGATAGCCTAATAAAGTAAAAACAATATCAAACACTTCAAAACCAATCACAAACCCCAATACGGGGACTCCAATGAAATCAGATGATGCCAAAGTAATCATCTGATATCAAATACACATGATAATATTTCTAATCCCGCCTTGAGATCGAACAGTACTCATGTCGATAATATCGAATAGAGTAGTCATCTGATCTCCTTCTTCCTATTAACAATTTATTTAAATAAAAAAGGAATGAGTATAATAAGCTTCGATATAATCTCACCTGAACAATCCATTTATCTTCAGAATCTAACTCAAAACTATAAGATGAAAGAGGAATATTAAATTTCCAACAGATTATAGAAACACATTAAATGATATTTACATCACCCTAAAAGATGGGCTTGGGATAACTCCTTCATCGCCCTTGCAATGAAAGGACAAATTCTAAAGGTTTCTAAGGACTATGCAAGTTTATAGAAAGAAAAGGAGAAAGAAGGGGGGACTATCATGATCGGGTAAATCCTTCTAAAGATGGGCTTAGGCTAGCGCCTTCATCGCCCTACACTTAAGTGATAACAAATAAGCTAAAGAGGTAAACTAAAAATGTGAATAAGGATAACAGAACTAAAATACATAAAACTAAAATTTATAGAATAAGAACAAGTCATAGGCTTGATATGTAAGCTGAAGCTATTAATTGGATATTGAATAAAAAGAAAGAGCCAAGAATAAAAATAACCAGGTTATAAGCATTTTGATTAACAGCAGATGATTTGGACACACTCTTCCAATATAAGGCAAACATCCAACAAGGGGATCCAAAATCTAATGAAATATTGCTCATTATACTCATATCAAAATGTCATACCACTGTAAAAATATAGTGCCATTATTAATATCATTACCAAAAGCAGTGGCATGAATATCTATTCAAGAGGAATTAATATTATTATAAACATGTCCCTGTAAGTGCTATACTATCCCAAAAAAATGACATCATCATCATGATATTTTAATCACCAACACATTCGAGCTTTATGGTAGTGAGATCTAGGAAATGTGGTGGTGGGGGTTAGTTATGCTAGCTGGACTAAGGTAATAGTGGCTGGATTTCAATGGCTGGCCGCAAGAAAATTGACTTGTAGATATCGACTTATAAATAAGCAAAGAAACACTCACTGTAAAATTATTACGGTATTACAACCAATGACAAACCGATGACTTGGATATCTGAAGAGGTAGAATATCTTATTGAATTCTCAAAAAAAAATCATTTTAAGTTTGAAAATAATAGTTTAAACCAATAAAATATAGCAATATTTACAACAGCTGCAAGAGAAGATAAAAATGGACAAAATATCACTTTATGTTAAGACTATCTCATTTTTATTTTTATTTTTTTACAAACATCTTCTAATCAAAACAAATAACCAACTGATTCAAAGCCCCCTTTTAAATAAAATAAAATTAAATTAATGATATTACTTTTTGAAAGAATGACCAGGCTTAAACTATTGGCAAAGCAATGACACTAAATTAATTGTTCATTCTAATCCAAACAGACCATCGAGCACCTGATATGAGGAAATATCTTCTTGCTGGAATTGATGGTGATGAGTGATGGCCGTGAGCTTGATATCCTAAACCCTCTTCTTTCTTTCTTTTTTTATTCTTTTCAGCTCTCAAAACCTTACAACCTCAGCTTCATAGCTACTGTTTAGATCTCCTCTCAAGTTACAGATCTGAGTCTCCAAAGTATCTCCCTATAGCATCTACGCTATGATCGGCACAGATCACCTCCCAGAACTTGGCTCCGATCAGGTTCCCGCATTAGCCGCCCTGGATATGCGAGATTTCTCGCATTTCGCTAGATCTAGGGTTGAAATGCAAAGAGATCGATGGAGAAGAAGGGGATTTGGAGTTATAAGCATGAGAGGATGGAGATCTGGTTTATGGAAATGGAATAATAAAGGAAATGTAAGATTAAAGGTACAAACAGAGGGAAAATGAGAGATCTAGAGTTTAAACACTTGCAAATAAGGTTTTACAAGGTATAATTTGAGAGCAAAGGGGAAAAGACTAAGGTAGAAGATATTGGAGGAAGAAAATCCGACGAAAAGCTGGCCGGAATCCGGCAAGAGTTGGTCGGAGAAGATGAAATCCCAATCGGAAAAAAGGATTTGGGTTTTTGTGAGACTCAAAAAACGTAAAGAAAGAAAAGAAAAACTAGCAAGATGATGAAATAAGGTGCTTGAAGCTACTTGCAGATGGAAAGATGGCCGGATTCCGGTCAGATCTACCGGAGAAGATAGGAAAATGAGATTAGGGTTTCAGGTTTTCTCTTTCTTTCTTTTCTTTGATTTTTTTTTTAAACGAAAATTTTCCTCCCCCCTCTTCTCTTTTACAGATTTTTTTTTATAGAAAATGATGGTGCTGATATTGGCACTACTCCCCTTTGATTGGCGCGCGATTTTGCGCGTCCCATTTGGATAAAAAATTACACCAATCCAGAACAAAATCGCCCCCCTCTCAGGATAAACACACCCCCCTTTCTGATTTACACTACGAACACCTCTTTGGCTCGTTTGCTAGGCAAACGCGCTCGGATTTTGACGAAATTTTGCAGGGACCTAGCTGGGACCCTAAGCTACCTTGAGGTGAAATTTGGGACCCTAGTTCATTCATTTGATGGGGTTTTTCTCAAACTTGGAAGGTTTAGGGCACGGTCAAAATGGGGTGTCTACATCGGTATAGACTGGAAATTTCTCCAAGCAGCTGCCAATCTTTGCGATCCTGCTCTTCATGTCTTTAGATTCGGTTCCTTTGAATTTTGTCCTATCTTTGAGGATTGGTGCGTCCTATTGGAGGTCCCATTGGAGGGACTCTGGGTCCAACTGTAGACACCCCATTTTGACCGTACCCTAAGCCTCTTGTGTTTGAGCAAAACCCCATCAAATCAAGCAGCTAGGGTCCCAAACTCCATCCTAAGCTAGCTTAGGGTCCCAGCTAAGCCCCTGCAAAATTTCGTCAGACTCCGAGCGCGTTTGCCTAGCAAACGAACCCAGGTGAAGTCGTAGTGTAAAGCAGAAGAGGGGGGTGTGTTTATCCTGAGAGGGGGGCGATTTTATTCTAAAATGATGTATTTTTTATCCAGATAGGACGCGCAAAATCGCGCGCCCATCATTTTGGCGTGCCAATATCAGCAACTTTTTTTTTTCTTATAAAAGAAAATTTCGTGCAGAAGAGAGGGAGGGGTTTTTTTATTTTTCATAAAAAAAATCAGAGAGGGGAAAAAAGAATTCGCAGAGAGGCAAAAGAGAGATTTCTTCTTTTTTTTTCTCATTTCCGATCATCTGCTCCGGCCAGATCTACCGGAACTCCGATAGAATCTGTAGCCTTTGATCATATTCTCCATCTCTTCTCATCTCTTCTCATTTCAGATCTTGATTTCTTTTTTCAGATCCGGTTGAAACATTTTCTCCGGTCACCTTCTCCGGTGAGCTCATCGGAGCTCTGTCTGACGTATTTCTCCTCCGATCTTTCCTTCGATTCTCGCAGATCTGAAAGAGAAAGAGAGAGAGATAGAGAGAGAGAAAGAGGATTTTAGAGAGGAAAAATAAGTCTGATCTGCTCAGATCATCTTCTCCGGCAGCATCATCGGAGTTCTGGCCGAGAAATTTTGTTCATTTTATTACTCATTTTTTCGCTGGATCTGTTGATCTCTCTCAGAAACTCTAGATTCAAGATCACCTTCTTCGGCAGATCTTCTTTTTCCCGGTAAGTTGAAATCTGTTTTTGTCAAGATTAAGAATAATATTCGATTTGCTCTTAGATCTCTAAATTCAAACCCTAAAAATCCTAGATCTGTTTTTGTTTTAATCATACGTACCCTAGAAATCCTAGATCTGCTATTGAAATCTCTTTTTCTCCGGCAATCTTTAATTTCTCCGGTCACCTCTTCTGCAACATCGTCCAAGTTCCGATTGAAAGATTTCTTCTTATTTTTTCCTTTGAATTTACTGATTCTATGGTGCTCTTACTCTAGGAATAATAGTCTAACTCTTCAGTTGCAAATCTGGACTAGACATTTTAGATCTAAGCTATAGAGACTTAGGTCTGTTTGTTTCAAGCTTGGATTCATCTTCTTAGCTTTGAATTTGAGCCTTTCGGTTTGAGGTCATCACTAGTGAAAGTTTTGTCTGAGGAAGGAAAGAAAAAGCTTGAAGATTCTTAGAGAAATTCAACAGAAATTGATCTATAAAAAAGGAAGGAAGATCTTTCAAGCTTTGCTTTATTAGCAAATCAGGTATTTTATTTTTTTGAAGTGTGAATGTGCTTGTGCGCTTGTTAAAATTTTGAGTTTCTTTGCTTCTCTCATGTTTACATTCATTTCCTGAAGATTACATGTTTGTGTGTAGAAAAGGCTGTAATGCTGTAATCAAGTAGGTTGACTCATTTATTTATTTATTTTTTTATATGGATTTGTTCTTACCATAAAGAAAGGATCATGTTAAAATTAATAATGGTTGTAACGCTTGTAATCTTTGATCTGGAGGTGAAGAAATGGTTTTTGTTTGAGTTGGGAGTTCTGTTCTAATCGAATTAGAAGTGCTATTTTCTGTTCAGGTTGAAAGCATATCTGTTGAACTTAAATTCTGTGCATGTCAACAGTAGAAATTTTAAATCTATGACTATTTGAAATAATATTTGATAATATTGTTTGAACATGTATGGATAGTTCAATTTGTTTTCTTCTATGTTGATAGACTCATGGTGTTTGTTGATAATTTCTGTCATAATCTATCAAAATACTCTGGATTTCTACAAATTGAGCTAAAAGATAGTGGATATGTGTTTGGCTTAATGTTTACATGGTTATACTTGATCTGTATTTCCAATTAGAATTGAACTAAGCTTTATATTTTTTTTTATCGTTAAGAAATCCAATTCTCAGATTTTATAGATAATTTGTATTAAATCTTGATTCAGCCCCGCTTTGTTGGCTAAACATGCAAAACCATAGCAGCCTCCATACACTTGATAATGGCAGCCCTTCTATGATTTGGTTTTGAGTAGCTATCTCTCCACAATGATAATAGCTGCTGCCCCTTGTTGTTTTTAATATATAGCTGCTGCCCCTTTGATTGTTTCTTTCAAATATATAGATGTAGCCTATTGATAGTTCATTAATGAATGCACAATCCATATTTATTTGTAAATGCACAACCCCACTCTTATTTGTAAATGCACAGTCATTACTCCATTTGATATACACAATCCCTATCACATTTGATAACTGACAGCCCTCACTTCCTTTGTATTGGCAGCCAACATATACTTTTGATTTTAAGAAACCACACCCCTGATATTGGCAGCCCTTTAAATAGTAAAAGATAAGATGTTTGGGTGTAAGTGGCAGCCATCTCTTTCCACATGGAAGGGTTCATATTATTTCCCTATTCGGTTGATTATAATTCTTATAGAAAAGTGTGGAAACCGGTTAAGAGTTGTTTGAATTAGAATGGACTTATTCACTCTTAATTTTTCATTGTGCCAACTATTTCTAATGTGTCAATGCCTCATTTTGTCATTTTTGTATTATCATCGAATAACCCAAGTGAGATGGGGGCAGATATGCTGTTCTTTTATGTTTATAGAGATTGGTTATAATTCCTTAGCTCAAGCACATAGATATTGTCCATTTTTTGCTCACTACTTGCTGTTCATTTTGTGTATAACTGCTGCCCATAGATTTGGTTCATAAGCACAAAGCTGTTGTCCATTTTTTATTCACCGCTTGCTGCCCATTATCTTGTATAAATTGCTGCCCATTATTTTGTATAAACAAGCTGTCTATTGGTTCTTTTCACTAGCACATAGTTGATGTTCATTGTGGTTCATTGTTTGATGCCCATTATTGCACATAGCTGCCACCTTTATAAGTGGTTAAATTCTTAGGTAATAATTCATGCTTGTTCAAATGTTTTAAAAGAGACTTGTCATTGATAATATTTTAAGCTGAGATGATGTCATTTCTTTAAGAAAAGTATAGACTGCTGATATCTTATTATTTTAACGTTTATGATAGTTCATTTTATATTAACGAGATCTTCCTGCAGTCTTTATTTTATATCATTATCTCATTTGATCATTTTAAAATATTCTATACAATCTTCTTGGACACCTTAAAATTCAATAATAAATGGATTGTTCAGGTGAGTTTATCTCGAAGCTTATTATACTCATTCTTTTTATTTAAATAAATTGTTAAATAGGAAGAAGGAAATCAGATGACTACTCTATTCGATGTTATCGACATGAGTACTGTCTGATTTCAAGGCGGGATGTGGAAATATTATCATGTGTATTATGATATCAGATGATTACTTTAGCATCATCTGATTTCATCCCCATATTGGGGTGGTGTTTGTGGTTGGGCATAGAAGTGTTTGCTATTGTTTACTTTTATTTTATTAGGCTATCCAGCGGCTGGTCTGGACTAATTAATGTTGTTTACCATCTTATGATTACTATGTTCTTAAAAATTCTTCTTTGATTAACACTTGATTTATTTTTATAAGAATAGAATAAAATTTGCGATTATCTGGTAGCCTCTTCTTCTCTTTTTTTTTGATAGACTAACACAGTCTTATAGATTTCTGTTAAATTTCTTTAGATATTAGAATTCCCTCTCGCTGAAAGGGCGATGAAGGCGATAGCCCAAGCCCATTATTAGGGGACTTGCTCAGTCCAAGTTGCATACCTCTCCTTTGTATATAGGAGACTTGCCTAGTCTCATTCTCTTACTAACCCTCCTCTTTGTGCGTCGTTTGGTTTTGGGAGAACACCCTACTCGGCTTGGCTTCATACCCCTATCCTATATGGGTATCTGGTTGCACATTTGTTGCACCCTAGGGCTAGGTAGCTGTCCGGCCTGGCTGGGTGTTTTACCTTTGCCAAATATGCACAAGGTCTCTTTTTCCTTGTTAGTATTTTCTCTATCCTACCTCTGTGTCTAAGAGACTTACCTAGTCTCATTTTCTTGCTAACCCTCCTCTTTGTGCGTCGTTTGGTTTTGGGAGAACACCCTACTCGGCTTGGCTTCATACCCCTATCCTATATGGGTATCTGGTTGCACATTTGTTGCACCCTATGGCTAGGTAGCTGTCCGGCCTGGCTGGGTGTTTTACCTTTGCCAAATATGCACAAGGTCTCTTTTTCCTTGTTAGTATTTTCTCTGTCCTACCTCTGTGTCTAAGAGACTTACCTAGTCTCATTTTCTTGCTAAACCTCCTCTTTGTGTATCATTTGGTTTTGGGAGAACACCCTACTCGGCTTGGCTTCATACCCCTATCCTATATGGGTATCTGGTTGCACATTTGTTGCACCCTAGGGTTAGGTAGCTGTCCGGCCCGGCTGGGTGTTTTACCTTTGCCAAATATGCACAAGGTCTCTTTTTCCTTGTTAGTATTTTCTCTATCCTACCTCTGTGTATAGGAGACTTGCCTAGTCTCTTTCTCTTACTAAACCTCCTCTTTATGTATCATTTGGTTTTGGGAGAACACCCTACTCGGCTTGGCTTCATACCCCTATCCTATATGGATATCTGGTTGCACATTTGTTGCACCCTAGGGCTAGGTAGCTGTCCGGCCCGGCTGGATGTTTTACCTTTGCTAAATATGCACAAGGTTTTCCCTTATTACTTGTGAGTTTTATTTCAGCTTGATAGTCTCACTAGCACCCTTCTTTATCTCTTTTCTTTTAGGGGACAGGCTTTGTCTCATTAGCACCTCCTTCTTAAGAATCCTATTTTCAGAGTCAGTCCTTAGCCTAGGAGTCTGTCCTTAGCTAGAGAGTCTGTTTTTCTTTCAGGAGTCAGTCCTATCATCATAGGGGTTAGGATTTTATCCAACCTCTCATCGTATCATGTTTTTATCCACTCTTGCAAGGTATAGGATGCTGTCCAACCCTTGTAGAGCTGTGTTTCTGTTCTTTTCCCCCGCAAAGCATAGGATGCTGTCCAACCTTTGCGGGATATCGGGAGTCTGTCCTCCCCTTATGATGATAGGATTTTTTCCCCCTCGAGTCAAAAACACTTAAAAACAACAAAAACATCTGAAAAACCAAAAATCTCAAAAATCTTGAGTCATTAGGAGAGTAGTTAGGAATTCTGTTTCGAACTACGTTGGCTTGATCCTCTTCCACGAGGTACGTAGTGCAGCTTGAGATTCTTATCTCAGGTCCAGCCAAACCTTTGTAAATAAATCATTTACCCATTTTAAGAAAAAATACCAAAAATCTTCAAAACCTTGTTTTCAACAAGATCTTCCTCTAGAGTTAGTAGTTTGTCCTAGATAAAGAGTTTTAGAGTTTTGAGTTTGTCTTTGATGTATTGTGTGGTTTGTTTGTGTTTGTGTTAGAGTTAGGAGTTTGTCCTAGAGTTATAGGAGCGCCTCCGTCCGGTCAGTTGGCGATCCACATCGCCAATTGATGACTAGGTCTAAGATGCGATAGATCCTACTGTTTTCCTTAGGATATACAGCCTAGCTACACATAGATTATAGGAACCACCTGCATTAGCTTAGGGCTAACCTGCATTTAGTTAGGGCATATAGGGTGCCCTAAAATCTACAATCCATTGGAATTTAAATAATCACACAAGAAGTTTTAAAAACTAGTCTGGTCTTTTAGATCAAGTCTAGGATAGAGGTCTAGATGTCTTAGGCATCATAGCTTAGAATAGGTGCGAAGAACTACGTTGCCTTGATTCTCGTGGAGGCGGGGATACGTAGGCTTCATTGGATGAACATCAGATCATCTAAAGACTCGGGCCTAGGTATAGATTAGAGTCTTAGGGTCGTATGGTATCGAGTCATTTTCTATGTTTTGCAGTGTTTTCTTACTTTATTGCGCAGACCTTATACTTTTTTGGTATGTCATGCATGTGTTTGCACACCAGAACTTAGACACCCATTAGGTATGTCACTTATAACCTAGTTATTCTCAGGTGACACTTTTATTTCTTTTATGTGTGTTTATTATTCCTCCGAGACATGCATGATTAGATAGACGTCTTCTCGGAGATTTGTGTTCCCATTTCATATGATTCTCGTCCAAAACTCTTCAAAATTATTAAGTAAATGGCATAAGAGACCAGGTGTTTGCACTTGGGCGGATGAGGTGCTCTTTAGACCTTCCGAATTCGTAACCAGGCACGAACCTTATTTTATATCTCTGGTTATCCGTTGCAACAGAGCATAGTATGGGATCCAGGGCCCATTTGCCTTTTTCCTTGGATGGCGACTCTTCTTTGCTTAAGGTACGCCTCGAATCTGGGCTAGTCCCCGAATCGAGAGGTATCTCACCTTTGTATCGCCACTCATGCTGTGAGAGGCATTTTCTTTCGAGAGTTCCTTGGTAGAGCTCTCCATTCACGTGGATGATCCATAGAGACTGTTCGCACGTGGGGGCACGTCCCTCACCGCTGCGCCTCTCTCGGATCGGGGTCCACAGGCTGGCGACTCTGCTGGGGAGTTCTTGGAACATTGCCTAACTCTGTTAAAATGCCATTTGTTGCTAATTTTGAAGAATTTTGAGCTAAAATCATTATAAATGGGAATTTAAATTGCTTAGAATCCAGGGGCACCAGATAGGTGTTTAAAATAAGAGATTCACACACTGCACAGCATACATCATTTTGATTCTTTATTTTCCTTTATTGATTTTCTTATTATTGGCTCCACGGAATAGATATAATGCGCGCCTCATGGGATATCACTATCCAGATGGTGCTGTTGTATCTATTACCAAGCTATGCGCCAGTGCTGCAGTCGTAAACACTCGGTGTACTTGTGTTTACAGCAGCCGGTGAGCAATGAAGCATACTGTATATAACACTCGGTGTACTTGTGTTATATACTTAAAGTATGGATCATATGCATAGTACCTGATAGAGTCCGGAGCTCTATTTTCATTTTACATATATTATGTACATGGATATATTTGTTGATTTAGTAAAACCCAATTAGGATCTGCATGTGCTTATATATATATTGCATTCATATAAGGACGAACATGTGTTGCTTACACATGTTGGAGCTTAGATTTAGGAGCCATGTCCTATCCATAGATTATTGCAGTTCACCTTATGTGGCTACAGACGCAGTCCTAATACACTCACATGTCTGTCTTGAGTCAAGCTTCTTGACTCTATGGGATCATCTTTTAGGGCTGGTGCCCCTGGTTAGGATATATATGTATATATCTATATTTTGATTATCAGATTAGAGCCTACTCATTAGTGAGGCTTCCTTATCTAATCAAATTAGTCATATCAGTCCGTTCTTCGGATCTAGACCCGACCAGTGGCTTTTACTTGCCCTCTCATGGTCGTGGCCTATCTTTTGCTCTAGTCATGGAAATTTTGTCCATATATCTTTTGATTATAAGATTAGGACCTACTTTCTAGTAGAGATTCCTGGCTTGAATCAATCAGTCGTGTATATTCATCTCTCAGATCTAAACCTAGCTAGTGGCTTCTACCTGTCACACTCATAGCTATGGTTTATTCCTTGACCTAATGATGATAAGTATTACCTGTTTTCATCCTTCAAATGCAAACCTCATTTATCCATTCTTTTGTTGTATTACTCAAATTATTGTTCGTCCTGTCTTAGATATGGTTGATAGCTTGTCTGCTGTCCCTATGACCATAGTCTATCATTATTGATCTTCTTGATCGTACATTTTTGTCGTCCACCTTTCAGATTTAGATCCGGTCTATGATCTACTTTTGTCATTTTATGACCGTGGTCTCTTCCCTGAGTTTCTGATCATCTTTGATCATCAATGGAACATTTGATGTCGCCAATTATATCCTTCTTGTGATTATTGGTTAAGTCCATCTTTATTCTTTGTTTATTCCAAGTTATTCTCCATTCCCTAATTATCCCATCCTATTCTTTGTGTTTAGGTTAAATCATGGCGAATAATTTGTTGAAAGGCTGGATAAGCGAGACTATTAGGACTCTTCCGCTAGAATCTTCGAACAGGAGTATGGCTGATCGGTTCATCTGTGCCTTCAATCATTTGAGTGTATCCGATATAAATTGGAAGTTTCTCCAAGCAGCCGCTAGATTCTGGGATCCTAATCTTCATATTTTTCGATTTGGATCCTTCGAGCTTTGTCCTATATTCGAAGATTGGTGTGCTTTATTAGAGCTCCCAACAGATGGACTTTGGATACAATCTTCGAACATAGATTCCTCTCATTCCATTTTTTGCAAGCTATTCAAAAATCAAACCGTTGATGCACTTTCATGCTTAACGGATACGTGTGTACAAGTTCAAAACCTCATCACCCTTTTTTCTGAAAACGTCGATCCTACTAACTCTCGTTTTCAGAGTTGTCGACGCAATGCTTTGATTTTTAGTGTCTTTGCGCGATATGTCATTCGGAAAAACCCTCGTGTTGCTCCGTTAACCTTGTTAACTGTGGTAGACCAAATTAACAAAGGGAGGAATCCTATCCCTACCATGTTAGCAGAGACCTTTTTGGGACTAGATCTTATTGCTTCCCAAAATATCAAAGACAATTTCTGTGGGTGTGTGAAGTTGTTGTATGTCTGGCTTGGTGAAAAATTTCAAATTCTTCAGCGACAAAAACAAAATCCGTATACCCTGAAGAATTTCCATACATGGAAACCAATAGCCAACCAACCTCAGTCCATTGATGAATGGCACAATTGGTTACAACATGTAGAGGAGAGTCAGTTTCGCTGGGTAAGTCATTCATGTTTCCATGTTTTTACTAGCACTTACCCGCATTCATTTGTTTACCTCATGGGTACCGAGAAATCTTCCTTTTATGCACCCATGCGAATTCTCCACCAGATTACGGGAATTCCGTGTCCTCCCGGAATCATAGTTCCTCCTCTTTGTGAAGATCTCACTCCTGACCTTATCCGATCCATTGTGGCTGCTTGGGGAAACAAAAATATAGAAAGGAGGTTAGGCTTATCTCGCAAATTCCGACGTGGAGAAATATCGGAAGAACCCGCAAGTCGGAGGGCTCGGATTGAGGAGCCTTGAAGATCCGTATCATGTTTTGTTATTCTGATTTTTGCATTTCCCATTTTTGTCAGTCTGTTTATCCAGTTGTGATTAGAGATTAATATTTTTCATCCTTTGTAATCACAATTCGAATTTTATTAATGAAAGTGTGTTTTTGTCTCTTTTGTCATTATTTGATTAAAATAGTTTATCTCGATTATCAAAATTTTAATCTAGTGTTTATATTTCCATAACAGGATTCTTGATTGAGCAGCCATTGCTCCTAAGAAAATCCTCGTTTCAAAATCAACCTGGTCCCGTCAGTCCGCTGATTCCAGGCTGAGTCGTTTTTCTTCCTCACCAATTTCTTTTACCTCCCCTGCATTACCTTTCTCCAATCTCCAGGAAATCCCTTCGCCTGTCCAATTTCCTATTGCACAGATGGCTGAATCTACAAACGCTATAGCTGAGATGAGTGAGATGATGAAGGCTATGCTTCAACAGATGAATAACATGAATGAAGAGATAGCCCGTCTGAAAAATGACAGAGAGTCTACTTCCAGAGAGCATGTAGCTCAGCACCCATCAGTTATACCTCCTCCCCCTCCTGCAATGGCCGGGCCTGCTGTCTTAAACGTCGAAGACGATCTTGATAATGAGCAGTATGAAGAAGAAAATCGTCATCCTAATCTGAATAGAGCCAATGAGGACAGAGCGATGGCGGACAGAATGGATAGGCTGGCCCAAGAGATGGAAAACATAAAATTTCAAGGCCCGAAAAAGTTGAACATGGCCGATTTTATGTTGTATCCGGGAGTCACATTGCCTCCTAGATTCAAAGTTCCGGACATGGATAAATACGATGGGACCGGGTGTCCTCGAAGCCATCTAATGTCAGTTCTCCCGCTTTTACAACAGCATGGTCTATCTCCGGAGCAAGTTGCTCTATTATTTCCTAGATCCCTTGTTGGAACAGCTAAGAAGTGGTTCCTGAGTTTGAAAACAGAGGAGATCCGAACTCTAGAGAGTATTGCAAATAGGTTCGTCGAACAATTCTCTATGGAAGAGGGGATCGATGTAACTAAGAGAGATTTGAAGGCTTTGAAACAGGGCCATAATGAAACTTTTACTTCCTTCATCCGTAGATGGAGAAGGAAAGCTGCCCAGATGACTCATCGGTTGTCAGATGAGGATCAGATCAAGATTGTGGTGAAAAATCTATCACCACAATATTACCACCATATGGCTATCCAATATTTCCTTGATTTTAACCATCTTATTAAGACTGGGACTCAGATAGAAGATGCATTGGCTAAAGGCCTGAGATCTAGAGTACCATCTGATGGCAGAGAAGGGAAGCGACCTGTGATGGCGCCGAAAGAGGTCCATAATGTCAATTATGTCAGGCCGCCCCCACCCAGAGTAGTTACTGAAGTAAGAAGGCCGACAATGGAGCAGAAGCCTCTTCGTCATTTCGATCCCCTTCCGTATTCTTTGTCTGTAGCTTTGAAGAAGCTATTGAAGGACAAGAAGATCAAGTTGCCTGACATTAAACCTCCTCCCAACCCGTTGCCAAGAACCTGGAGAGAAGATCAATTCTGTGATTACCACCGTAACACTGGCCATATCACTGACAGGTGTTTAGCTTTGAAACACCAAATTCAGAACATGATCGATAGGAAGGAACTGTCAATCCAGTTACCAAATGTAACTAGAAACCCTCTTCCTACGCATGCAATGCCGCCTCCATCCTCGGTCAATGTCATTTGCGCCGAGGAGTCTATCATTGATCCGGCTTCCTTCATATGTGCTGTGGAATCCGAAGAACCCTATGTCTGGAAATTTGAAGAAGGAGATCAGTTGGCAGAATCCGAAAGGCCATATGTTTTATCCTGGAACGATCCTGATGTGGCTGGGCCATCAAACCAGTCATATATTTTCCAGTGTGAAGATGAGGAGAAAGATTCTGAATCTCTATATGTCTTAAGGGTGAGTGATGATGAGGGAGAAGAAATAAAAACCCCTTACACCCTTAGGATAGAAGATGAAGATTTGTTACTCTTAAACGATCAATGTGATGAGCTCCGCCACGTCACACGGGGTGGACGAGTCTTTAAGCCAGCCGAACTCAGAGTTGATAATCCCGCTGAAGTTGCGAGAGGGGTTGATAGTCAGAGGCAGAAACAGAGGCTTGAGGAAGAAGAAGATAACTTGTTGAATCAGCTTAAGAAGACACAAGCTAATGTGTCCATTTGGGGTTTATTAATGGCATCGCCGAAGCACAGACAGGGTGTACTTCGTGAATTGAACTCGTCCCAGGTATCAGTTGAGATCACTCCTGACGAGCTGGTCGGTTTGGTGGCCATGACCAAGGCTTCAAAAGCCTTATCTTTCTCAGATGAGGACTTGCCTTCAGAAGGAAAGGATCATACTCGTCCTCTCAAAATTACCTTGCTTTGCAACCAGAAGAAAGTCTCTGAAGTACTGGTAGACAATGGGTCAGCTTTGAACGTGTGTCCTTTGAGCACTGCCACTACTCTGGGGTTTGGGCCTGAAGATTTTATTCCGTCTGAGCAGGGTATACTAGCATATGATGGTACCCGAAGGGATGTGATTGGAACGTTGGCTACTGAGATTGTCATTGGAGGAGAAACCTTTGACATTGAATTTCAGGTGTTAGATATCAAGACTTCTTTTTGTCTGTTGCTTGGTCGACCTTGGCTGCACAAGGTTGGAGTTATCCCTTCCACGCTTCATCAAAAACTGAAATTCATTCGAAACAATCGGGTGATCACAGTCAAGGGAGATCCCGAGCCAGAAGTCGGACAAATATCTCAAGAGCTTGTTACTGAAAACACAAGAGATATTAGTCTGACAGGATTTTCAGTGGAGGTTTCGGCTATCACCATGAAAGAGGCTATGAGTGAAGAAATTATGTTTCTCTCTAGCACCAATACTCGGGTAGTCAAAATGATGCGCCGATTTGGATATCTCCCAGGGGCAGGTTTGGGGAAGAATATGCAGGGTCCGACTGAGCGGCCTGAGTTGAAAGCGGTTGACGGATTATTTGGGTTGGGATACAAGCCAACTCGCAAGGAGATGCAAGAAATGAGAGCTTACATGTTCAAATGGGCCGAGTGTCGCCGCAAGGGTTTAGAATTTCCAATGGGACCCTTCAGTATGATCATGAATGGCAGATTCCGGAAAGAAGGAGCTGATTGCCCTTATTACGGTTTCTCAGAGCCGTGGTATGATGAGAGCGGGCTAAAGCTGCCTGGTCTTGAGATCTTCTTCGCAGATGAGCTGCCAGCAGAATTTTACAGTAAGCAGATTGTAGAGGCAGTAGTGACAGAGGAACCAGACTCAGACTGGGTTGAAAACTTCGAACCGGAACTCTTGAATTCTTTGTTTCAGACCGAGGCACCAGTCATTGCTATGATTGGAAGAGATGCACCTTTTCTGAACCCAGAGGACTATATCACCCCAGCCGAGGGACCTCTGGATAACTGGACCTCACAGGTTATACCCCAAGTAATCCCTCAGTACATTCCAGTCCCTTCAAAAGAGTCAGTTATTTCAAAGTATGTGTCAGTTTCTGAGTCCATCCCAGAGTCTGTCATTTCTAACTTTTCTTTTGATGCAGGTACTGTAGAAGTCGGGTCTACCTCTGGAATGGGTGACGAGTCTGTCCTTGGTGGTGTCGAGTCTGAGTCTGAGGGCGTATTCATTGATTCTTTGGCTGTACATGTTTCTCATCACGTCGATACTGATGTCGGCTTATTTTTTCATTCTGTTTCAAAATCTGTAACGCCTGATGTGGGCAAGTCATCTGATGTAATCATTCATTCTGATGAAATAAAAGATTCTTTTGCTTACATTCCTGTACTTGTCTCTTCTACTGATCCTGCTTCTAAACCTGATCAAGTAACTAATAATGATAATCAAGACTCCCCCTCTAATGAGGTAGTCGACGAAACTCCCCTTGAAATCAAGCATATGATTCAACAAGAGGAGAGTCGCCGCGCTAAACCACTTGAAGAGGAAATTGAAACCGTAAATATAGGTGATGAAACCTTAATTCGGGAAATACGAATTGGCAAAATTTTATCTCCTGAGGAGCGTGAAGAATTAATCACCTTGCTAAAAGAGTTTAAGGAGGTTTTTGCTTGGTCTTACGACGACATGCCAGGATTGAGTGAGGACATTGTCCAACACAAATTACCTCTAATCCCTGGCATCAAGCCTAAGAAGCAAAAACTCCGGAAGCTTAAAACAGAATGGGAGTTGAAAGTTCATGACGAGGTTAAGAAACTACTCGAAGTGAAATTCATTGAAGTAGTCGAGTACCCTGAATGGCTTGCAAATATTGTACCTGTGCCCAAGAAAGATGGAAAAGTCAGGATGTGTGTCGATTTCAGAGATCTGAACAAGGCAAGTCCAAAAGATGATTTTCCGCTTCCGAATATTGATCTCCTGGTTGACAATACTGCTGGACATGCACTCTTATCCTTTATGGATGGATTCTCAGGGTATAACCAGATCAAAATGGCGCCTGAGGACATGATGAAGACGGCATTTATTACTCAGTGGGGGACATATTGCTACAGAGTGATGCCATTTGGTCTCAAGAATGCTGGTGCCACCTATCAGAGGGCCGCGACTACTCTTCTTCATGACATGATTCATAAGGAGGTCGAGGTCTATGTAGATGACATGATTGTCAAAGGCAGGACTCGGCCAGAGCATACAGTCGCTTTGAGAAAGTTTTTTGAGCGAATCCGAAAGTTTCAGCTTCGCTTGAACCCTAATAAATGTGTATTTGGGGTCACGTCAGGGAAGTTGCTTGGATTCATGGTCAGTGAAAGAGGAATCGAAGTAGACCCTCAGAAGATCAAGGCTATCCAAGAAATGCAACCACCAAAGACAGAAAAGCAGATTCGTGGATTTCTTGGTAAAGTGCAATACTTGAGGAGATTCATATCTCATTTAACTATGACATGTGAACCAATCTTCAAGTTATTAAAAAAGAATTCCTCCAAGAAATGGAATGAAGAATGTCAGGAAGCGTTTGAAAAGGTCAAGCAGTGTTTGTCTTTGCCTCCTGTCTTATCCCCAGTCATTCCTGGTCAACCGTTGTTGATGTATTTGTCCATCACGGATACAGCAATGGGTTGTATGCTTGCTCAGCAGGAGGCAGGGTCTAAGAAAGAAAAGCCCATCTACTACATCAGTAAGAAAATGTTGGAATATGAAATCAAATACACTGTCTTGGAAAAGACGTGTTTAGCATTGGTCTGGGCGACTCAAAGGCTTAGACATTATCTTCTGTCGAACAAGATATTTTTGCTCTCACGGATGGATCCGTTGAAGTATTTGTTCGAAAAACCCGCTCTTACTGGAAGAACAGCCAGATGGTTGCTATTGCTGTCTGAGTTTGACATCACTTATGTCACTCAGAAATCAATTAAGGGGCGGGTCATCGCTGAGCAGCTAGCTGATGCTCCTATTGAAGAGAATGCTTTTCTGAAGGCTGATTTTCCTGATGAAGAGATTATGGACATTGAAGAAGAGATTCCGAGTTCCAAATGGCTTATGTACTTTGACGGAGCTGTCAATAATCACGGTCAAGGAATAGGGGCAGTTTTGGTATCTCCAAAGAAGGAGTACATTCCATTATCCATCAAGTTGCAATTTGAGTGCACCAATAACATGGCAGAATATGAAGCATGCATCGCAGGACTTGAGGCAGCTTTGGCTTTGCGAATTCAAGACATCGACGTATTCGGAGATTCAATCCTGATCATTTGTCAAATAAATGGGGATTGGAAGACAAAGGAGGCGAGGTTGATCTCATATCATACTTATCTCGAATCTCTGGTCAAAAAGTTCAGGAATGTCACCTTCACTCATCTGTCAAGGACGAGGAATCACTTTGCTGATGCTTTAGCCACCCTGGCATCAATGTTGGACATTTCTGCTACAATGGAGGTTCAACCTTTAGCTGTAAGGTTGCAATGGGCTCCAGCACATGTGAATGCCATTGAAATATCTGCCAGGTGTCCAGATGGAAAGCCATGGTATACAGATATCAGAAATTTCATTTCAGGCAAGGGGCATCCGCCTGAAGCTTCCAGCAAAGAGAGGAAAACTCTTCAGAAGTTCGCTGCCAACTTCATCATTTGTGGTGAAGAGTTGTACAGAAGGTCATTTGACGGTATTCAGCTTCTGTGTGTTGATGAAGATCAGGCTGCAGAGCTCATAGAACAAACACATGAAGGTGTTTGTGGTCCTCACATGAATGGAAAAATGCTGTCAAGGAAAATCCTTAGACTTGGTTTCTATTGGCCCTCAATGGAAACAGATTGTTTCGCATTCGTGAAGAAATGTCATAAATGTCAAGTCTATGCGAATCTTATTCATGTGCCTCCGTCAGAGCTGCATTCTATGACCTCGCCATGGCCATTCTCAGTATGGGGAATTGATATCATTGGCAAAGTCTATCCCAAATCGTCAAGTGGGCACGAGTACATCTTGGTGGCCATTGATTATTTCACGAAATGGATAGAAGCTGCTTCATATGCTTCCATAACTTCCAATACAGTTGCGAAGTTCATCCGTGCGAATATCATTTGCAGATATGGAGTACCTCATGAATTGATTTCTGATAATGGATCTCATTTCAAGAAAGAGGTAGTGCACTTGTGCGAAGAGTTTAAAATCAAGCATCATAAGTCATCTCCTTATAGACCGCAGACAAATGGGGCTGTAGAGGCAGCGAATAAGAATATCAAGGTCATAATCAGTAAGATGACCGAGACTTATAAGGACTGGTCGAACAAGCTTCCTTTTGCTTTATGGGCTTACAGGACATCGATCAGATCCTCTATAGGTGTAACTCCATATTCTCTAGTGTATGGAATGGAAGCAGTCCTCCCTGTTGAAGTGAGAATCCCGTCTCTAAGAGTTATGATGGAAGCGAATCTGCCAGAGTCTGAGTGGGCCAAAGCCAGACATCAGGAATTACAGATGATTGATGAAAAGAGGCTGAGAGCCTTGTACCACATCCAAGGGTATCAGAGAAGAATTGAAAGAGCCTTTAACAAGAAAGTCAAGGTCCGAGACCTGAAACCAGGAGATCTCGTCTTGAAATCTTATCGAGCACCGGTGTTCGATCCCAGAGGAAAATTCAGGCCAAATTGGTCTGGTCCTTATATTGTTGATGAAGTCCTGCCTGGAAAAGCCGTAAGACTCCTCAATGAAAATGGAGAAAAATTAACAGAACCTACAAACCTGGACCAACTAAAAAAGTACTATGCTTAGATACACCAGGAGGCCGTCTTTGATCGATCAGAGCTCAAAAGCCAACAACCTCAAAGTCAAAAACCATTTGCAAACACTTTGGGCCTAAATAAAAAAAAAAAACTTTCATTCTTTGATAAACTCAAACCAGGGACATCTTTTATGACTTGCGTCATAAAAGATAATAGCCTGAACTACGTCATGACCTGATCCCTCTCTACAGGGTACGTAGGTAGCCTGATTAATTCGGGTTCGGTCAAATCCTTCAAACCTTTCAAATCCTTAAAAAAAAAAAAAGAAGGAAAGAAAGAACAAAATAAACAATTTTTGAAACCCAAATGGGCGAACTACGCGGACCTGATTCTCATTTCTTTGGGGATACGTAGGCAGTCTGGAAGGCCAGATTCGGTCAAATACATGAAAACTTACCAAATGTTAACCTGTTTGAACCCAAACCTACCTAAAAGTCCTTCTGGTGTACTTAAGCCCAGGTTTGTAGAGAAACAGAAAGAAAATAAAAATGATGGAGTCTAAGACCCGCTAGACTGAAAACCCGCAAGGGCAGTCTAGGCAAAAGTTAGGGTCATTTGCCCGCTAAGCTGAAAACCTGAAAGGGCGGCTTAGACAAAAATTAAGGCGTGCGGTCCGCCAAATCGAAAACCTGAAAAGGCAATTTGGTCATGGCAGTGACTTCATAAAGGACAGAACCTCTGAAAGCCAGCAAGACTTTCATTTCTTCGGCAGCACTACTTCAAAGTCTGAGTAAGCGCCGACAGAAATTCTTCTGACACTCTCAAGGCTAAGGGGTTAAGACTAAGCAATCCAAGGGAATAATAACTATGATGGAAATACCGGAAAAAGGAATGAAACACCTTTAAATACGGTTTTCAAAAGATTTTAAGAGTGGTAGACTGTACCATTTTAAAAATACTTATCAGACTAAGAAGCAGATTCAGTCTCTCTTAAAGTTTAAGTCATTGTGCCCGTCGAAGTTCTCATTTGCTGGTTGTCCAAGTCTTTTTCTATGTTGAGTCAAGGTCAAATTCCAGAGTCCTGTGTGGTTAATATTCCTCCCAAGGCTGGGGTGATGAAAAAAAATGATGAATTTATATCCCCTCAAGGGTGATGCGCAGCAGAGTGAAGTTCCGAAGATGATTGATTCTCAAGTCCATATGGCAGGCTTTCAAGCCCATATGAAATGGCAGAGATCGTCAGAATTGAAAGGCAATTGTCGGGCAGATACAGCCTGTTGTAAACCTGAAAGCTTTGTAACCTTAGATATTCAATGAAATGAAAATTTTTAACCATTTCCTATGTTTTGCTCTTTTACGAATCTGTTATGGAAGTATTTCATACTAGGGGCATCTTTTATGACTTACGTCAAGCGTGATGATAACTAGGATAGCTATTCTCAGCAAATGAAAACCAGAGAAGCTTGAGTACAATCTTTGAGCCGGTCTCTTCAATCAAATTGTTTTCTTTTAAAGTCAAGTTTTCAGAAAATTTTATCCCTAGCGGAGTCTAGAATTTGCTCCTGCAATCGTCAAATCCTCAGCAAAATATTTTTCACTCATTCTAAAAGGGTCAATACCTGAAATTTTCTTCAAGTTCCTTGAGTTTTATCTTCGGCGAAGATCATGCTTTTTCAATCATTCTTGGCAAAGAATGACTTATTCACCTTGTGAAATTGATCAAAGTTGGTCATTTCTTCAATCGTTTCAATGAATTTTCCTTTCATTTAAAAAATATATGTCCGCCAATGGCTCCGTGATTTGGAGTTTGATCTTTTCTTTCACCATTTGAAAGATTTTAAAAGCTGTTTTCGCCAATGGCTCCGCGATTTGGAGTTTGGTCATTTCTTTCACCATTTGAAAGATTTTAAAAGTTGTTTTCGCCAATGGCTCCGCGATTTGGAGTTTGGTCATTTCTTTCACCATTTGAAAGATTTTAAAAGTTGTTTTCGCCAATAGCTCCGCGATTTAGAGTTCGGTCATTTCTTTCACCATTTGAAAGATTTTAAAAGATGTTTTTGCCAATGACTCCGCGATTTGGAGTTTGGTCATTTCTTTCACCATTTGAAAGATTTTAAAAGTTGTTTTCGCCAATGGCTCCGCGATTTGGAGTTTGGTCTTTTCTTTCACCATTTGAAAGATTTTAAAAGCTGTTTTCGCCAATGGCTCCGCGATTTGGAGTTTGGTCTTTTCTTTCACCATTTGAAAGATTTTAAAAGTTGTTTTCGCCAATAGCTCCGCGATTTGGAGTTCGGTCATTTCTTTCACCATTTGAAAGATTTTAAAAGATGTTTTTGCCAATGACTCCGCGATTTGGAGTTTGGTCAATTCTCCCACCATTTGAAAGATTTTATTTCAAGGCATTCAAAGTCCATTTTCACATGGCATTCCAAGTCCGTTTTCACACGGCATTCAAGTATTCCAAGTCCGTTTTCACACGGCATTCAAGCATCCAAATCATTCAAGTCCGTTTCTACACGGCATCCAGATTCATTTTCTCTTCAAATTTCAAGATCATTCATAATCAAATCTATCCTTTAATGTTTTGCAAGAGAGGCTATCTCGTCAATATTGTTGAGTTACGAGTTGGAGAGAGGCTATCTCATCAGCGTTTGCAGAGTCAGAGTCCGGTGACAGGCTATTTTACCGTATTATCTTTGTGAATATGATTTTCAAAAAAAACAAAAAAATCAAAATTTGCTTTGCTTTCTTTTTCGGGTCAGCCAAAATGTGTTGTCTGTTCAGCTTTGACATTCGCGTGACAAGCACGCTCTGCCAAAGAGGGGCATCTGTAGACACCCCATTTTGACCGTACCCTAAGCCTCTTGTGTTTGAGCAAAACCCCATCAAATCAAGCAGCTAGGGTCCCAAACTCCATCCTAAGCTAGCTTAGGGTCCCAGCTAAGCCCCTGCAAAATTTCGTCAGACTCCGAGCGCGTTTGCCTAGCAAACGAACCCAGGTGAAGTCGTAGTGTAAAGCAGAAGAGGGGGGTGTGTTTATCCTGAGAGGGGGGCGATTTTATTCTAAAATGATGTATTTTTTATCCAGATAGGACGCGCAAAATCGCGCGCCCATCATTTTGGCGTGCCAATATCAGCAACTTTTTTTTTTCTTATAAAAGAAAATTTCGTGCAGAAGAGAGGGAGGGGTTTTTTTATTTTTCATAAAAAAAATCAGAGAGGGGAAAAAAGAATTCGCAGAGAGGCAAAAGAGAGATTTCTTCTTTTCTTTTCTCATTTCCGATCATCTGCTCCGGCCAGATCTACCGGAACTCCGATAGAATCTGTAGCCTTTGATCATATTCTCCATCTCTTCTCATCTCTTCTCATTTCAGATCTTGATTTCTTTTTTCAGATCCGGTTGAAACCCATTTTCTCCGGTCACCTTCTCCGGTGAGCTCATCGGAGCTCTGTCTGACGTATTTCTCCTCCGATCTTTCCTTCGATTCTCGCAGATCTGAAAGAGAAAGAGAGAGAGATAGAGAGAGAGAAAGAGGATTTTAGAGAGGAAAAATAAGTCTGATCTGCTCAGATCATCTTCTCCGGCAGCATCATCGGAGTTCTGGCCGAGAAATTTTGTTCATTTTATTACTCATTTTTTCGCTGGATCTGTTGATCTCTCTCAGAAACTCTAGATTCAAGATCACCTTCTTCGGCAGATCTTCTTTTTCCCGGTAAGTTGAAATCTGTTTTTGTCAAGATTAAGAATAATATTCGATTTGCTCTTAGATCTCTAAATTCAAACCCTAAAAATCCTAGATCTGTTTTTGTTTTAATCATACGTACCCTAGAAATCCTAGATCTGCTATTGAAATCTCTTTTTCTCCGGCAATCTTTAATTTCTCCGGTCACCTCTTCTGCAACATCGTCCAAGTTCCGATTGAAAGATTTCTTCTTATTTTTTCCTTTGAATTTACTGATTCTATGGTGCTCTTACTCTAGGAATAATAGTCTAACTCTTCAGTTGCAAATCTGGACTAGACATTTTAGATCTAAGCTATAGAGACTTAGGTCTGTTTGTTTCAAGCTTGGATTCATCTTCTTAGCTTTGAATTTGAGCCTTTCGGTTTGAGGTCATCACTAGTGAAAGTTTTGTCTGAGGAAGGAAAGAAAAAGCTTGAAGATTCTTAGAGAAATTCAACAGAAATTGATCTATAAAAAAGGAAGGAAGATCTTTCAAGCTTTGCTTTATTAGCAAATCAGGTATTTTATTTTTTTGAAGTGTGAATGTGCTTGTGCGCTTGTTAAAATTTTGAGTTTCTTTGCTTCTCTCATGTTTACATTCATTTCCTGAAGATTACATGTTTGTGTGTAGAAAAGGCTGTAATGCTGTAATCAAGTAGGTTGACTCATTTATTTATTTATTTTTTTATATGGATTTGTTCTTACCATAAAGAAAGGATCATGTTAAAATTAATAATGGTTGTAACGCTTGTAATCTTTGATCTGGAGGTGAAGAAATGGTTTTTGTTTGAGTTGGGAGTTCTGTTCTAATCGAATTAGAAGTGCTATTTTCTGTTCAGGTTGAAAGCATATCTGTTGAACTTAAATTCTGTGCATGTCAACAGTAGAAATTTTAAATCTATGACTATTTGAAATAATATTTGATAATATTGTTTGAACATGTATGGATAGTTCAATTTGTTTTCTTCTATGTTGATAGACTCATGGTGTTTGTTGATAATTTCTGTCATAATCTATCAAAATACTCTGGATTTCTACAAATTGAGCTAAAAGATAGTGGATATGTGTTTGGCTTAATGTTTACATGGTTATACTTGATCTGTATTTCCAATTAGAATTGAACTATGCTTTATATTTTTTTTTATCGTTAAGAAATCCAATTCTCAGATTTTATAGATAATTTGTATTAAATCTTGATTCAGCCCCGCTTTGTTGGCTAAACATGCAAAACCATAGCAGCCTCCATACACTTGATAATGGCAGCCCTTCTATGATTTGGTTTTGAGTAGCTATCTCTCCACAATGATAATAGCTGCTGCCCCTTGTTGTTTTTAATATATAGCTGCTGCCCCTTTGATTGTTTCTTTCAAATATATAGCTGTAGCCTATTGATAGTTCATTAATGAATGCACAATCCATATTTATTTGTAAATGCACAACCCCACTCTTATTTGTAAATGCACAGTCATTACTCCATTTGATATACACAATCCCTATCACATTTGATAACTGACAGCCCTCACTTCCTTTGTATTGGCAGCCAACATATACTTTTGATTTTAAGAAACCACACCCCTGATATTGGCAGCCCTTTAAATAGTAAAAGATAAGATGTTTGGGTGTAAGTGGCAGCCATCTCTTTCCACATGGAAGGGTTCATATTATTTCCCTATTCGGTTGATTATAATTCTTATAGAAAAGTGTGGAAACCGGTTAAGAGTTGTTTGAATTAGAATGGACTTATTCACTCTTAATTTTTCATTGTGCCAACTATTTCTAATGTGTCAATGCCTCATTTTGTCATTTTTGTATTATCATCGAATAACCCAAGTGAGATGGGGGCAGATATGCTGTTCTTTTATGTTTATAGAGATTGGTTATAATTCCTTAGCTCAAGCACATAGATATTGTCCATTTTTTGCTCACTACTTGCTGTTCATTTTGTGTATAACTGCTGCCCATAGATTTGGTTCATAAGCACAAAGCTGTTGTCCATTTTTTATTCACCGCTTGCTGCCCATTATCTTGTATAAATTGCTGCCCATTATTTTGTATAAACAAGCTGTCTATTGGTTCTTTTCACTAGCACATAGTTGATGTTCATTGTGGTTCATTGTTTGATGCCCATTATTGCACATAGCTGCCACCTTTATAAGTGGTTAAATTCTTAGGTAATAATTCATGCTTGTTCAAATGTTTTAAAAGAGACTTGTCATTGATAATATTTTAAGCTGAGATGATGTCATTTCTTTAAGAAAAGTATAGACTGCTGATATCTTATTATTTTAACGTTTATGATAGTTCATTTTATATTAACGAGATCTTCCTGCAGTCTTTATTTTATATCATTATCTCATTTGATCATTTTAAAATATTCTATACAATCTTCTTGGACACCTTAAAATTCAATAATAAATGGATTGTTCAGGTGAGTTTATCTCGAAGCTTATTATACTCATTCTTTTTATTTAAATAAATTGTTAAATAGGAAGAAGGAAATCAGATGACTACTCTATTCGATGTTATCGACATTAGTACTGTCTGATTTCAAGGCGGGATGTGGAAATATTATCATGTGTATTATGATATCAGATGATTACTTTAGCATCATCTGATTTCATCCCCATATTGGGGTGGTGTTTGTGGTTGGGCATAGAAGTGTTTGCTATTGTTTACTTTTATTTTATTAGGCTATCCAGCGGCTGGTCTGGACTAATTAATGTTGTTTACCATCTTATGATTACTATGTTCTTAAAAATTCTTCTTTGATTAACACTTGATTTATTTTTATAAGAATAGAATAAAATTTGCGATTATCTGGTAGCCTCTTCTTCTCTTTTTTTTTGATAGACTAACACAGTCTTATAGATTTCTGTTAAATTTCTTTAGATATTAGAATTCCCTCTCGCTGAAAGGGCGATGAAGGCGATAGCCCAAGCCCATTATTAGGGGACTTGCTCAGTCCAAGTTGCATACCTCTCCTTTGTATATAGGAGACTTGCCTAGTCTCATTCTCTTACTAACCCTCCTCTTTGTGCGTCGTTTGGTTTTGGGAGAACACCCTACTCGGCTTGGCTTCATACCCCTATCCTATATGGGTATCTGGTTGCACATTTGTTGCACCCTAGGGCTAGGTAGCTGTCCGGCCTGGCTGGGTGTTTTACCTTTGCCAAATATGCACAAGGTCTCTTTTTCCTTGTTAGTATTTTCTCTATCCTACCTCTGTGTCTAAGAGACTTACCTAGTCTCATTTTCTTGCTAACCCTCCTCTTTGTGCGTCGTTTGGTTTTGGGAGAACACCCTACTCGGCTTGGCTTCATACCCCTATCCTATATGGGTATCTGGTTGCACATTTGTTGCACCCTATGGCTAGGTAGCTGTCCGGCCTGGCTGGGTGTTTTACCTTTGCCAAATATGCACAAGGTCTCTTTTTCCTTGTTAGTATTTTCTCTGTCCTACCTCTGTGTCTAAGAGACTTACCTAGTCTCATTTTCTTGCTAAACCTCCTCTTTGTGTATCATTTGGTTTTGGGAGAACACCCTACTCGGCTTGGCTTCATACCCCTATCCTATATGGGTATCTGGTTGCACATTTGTTGCACCCTAGGGTTAGGTAGCTGTCCGGCCCGGCTGGGTGTTTTACCTTTGCCAAATATGCACAAGGTCTCTTTTTCCTTGTTAGTATTTTCTCTATCCTACCTCTGTGTATAGGAGACTTGCCTAGTCTCTTTCTCTTACTAAACCTCCTCTTTATGTATCATTTGGTTTTGGGAGAACACCCTACTCGGCTTGGCTTCATACCCCTATCCTATATGGATATCTGGTTGCACATTTGTTGCACCCTAGGGCTAGGTAGCTGTCCGGCCCGGCTGGATGTTTTACCTTTGCTAAATATGCACAAGGTTTTCCCTTATTACTTGTGAGTTTTATTTCAGCTTGATAGTCTCACTAGCACCCTTCTTTATCTCTTTTCTTTTAGGGGACAGGCTTTGTCTCATTAGCACCTCCTTCTTAAGAATCCTATTTTCAGAGTCAGTCCTTAGCCTAGGAGTCTGTCCTTAGCTAGAGAGTCTGTTTTTCTTTCAGGAGTCAGTCCTATCATCATAGGGGTTAGGATTTTATCCAACCTCTCATCGTATCATGTTTTTATCCACTCTTGCAAGGTATAGGATGCTGTCCAACCCTTGTAGAGCTGTGTTTCTGTTCTTTTCCCCCGCAAAGCATAGGATGCTGTCCAACCTTTGCGGGATATCGGGAGTCTGTCCTCCCCTTATGATGATAGGATTTTTTCCCCCTCGAGTCAAAAACACTTAAAAACAACAAAAACATCTGAAAAACCAAAAATCTCAAAAATCTTGAGTCATTAGGAGAGTAGTTAGGAATTCTGTTTCGAACTACGTTGGCTTGATCCTCTTCCACGAGGTACGTAGTGCAGCTTGAGATTCTTATCTCAGGTCCAGCCAAACCTTTGTAAATAAATCATTTACCCATTTTAAGAAAAAATACCAAAAATCTTCAAAACCTTGTTTTCAACAAGATCTTCCTCTAGAGTTAGTAGTTTGTCCTAGATAAAGAGTTTTAGAGTTTTGAGTTTGTCTTTGATGTATTGTGTGGTTTGTTTGTGTTTGTGTTAGAGTTAGGAGTTTGTCCTAGAGTTATAGGAGCGCCTCCGTCCGGTCAGTTGGCGATCCACATCGCCAATTGATGACTAGGTCTAAGATGCGATAGATCCTACTGTTTTCCTTAGGATATACAGCCTAGCTACACATAGATTATAGGAACCACCTGCATTAGCTTAGGGCTAACCTGCATTTAGTTAGGGCATATAGGGTGCCCTAAAATCTACAATCCATTGGAATTTAAATAATCACACAAGAAGTTTTAAAAACTAGTCTGGTCTTTTAGATCAAGTCTAGGATAGAGGTCTAGATGTCTTAGGCATCATAGCTTAGAATAGGTGCGAAGAACTACGTTGCCTTGATTCTCGTGGAGGCGGGGATACGTAGGCTTCATTGGATGAACATCAGATCATCTAAAGACTCGGGCCTAGGTATAGATTAGAGTCTTAGGGTCGTATGGTATCGAGTCATTTTCTATGTTTTGCAGTGTTTTCTTACTTTATTGCGCAGACCTTATACTTTTTTGGTATGTCATGCATGTGTTTGCACACCAGAACTTAGACACCCATTAGGTATGTCACTTATAACCTAGTTATTCTCAGGTGACACTTTTATTTCTTTTATGTGTGTTTATTATTCCTCCGAGACATGCATGATTAGATAGACGTCTTCTCGGAGATTTGTGTTCCCATTTCATATGATTCTCGTCCAAAACTCTTCAAAATTATTAAGTAAATGGCATAAGAGACCAGGTGTTTGCACTTGGGCGGATGAGGTGCTCTTTAGACCTTCCGAATTCGTAACCAGGCACGAACCTTATTTTATATCTCTGGTTATCCGTTGCAACAGAGCATAGTATGGGATCCAGGGCCCATTTGCCTTTTTCCTTGGATGGCGACTCTTCTTTGCTTAAGGTACGCCTCGAATCTGGGCTAGTCCCCGAATCGAGAGGTATCTCACCTTTGTATCGCCACTCATGCTGTGAGAGGCATTTTCTTTCGAGAGTTCCTTGGTAGAGCTCTCCATTCACGTGGATGATCCATAGAGACTGTTCGCACGTGGGGGCACGTCCCTCACCGCTGCGCCTCTCTCGGATCGGGGTCCACAGACCTCTGAGTCCAGATGACCCTCATTCTCTTTTCTGCAAATTGTTTAAAAATTTCACGGTTGATGCTCTGTCATATCTCACAGACACAGGCGTGCGAGTCCAAGACCTCATCAAACTTTTTTCTAAAAATGTTGACCCTACTGACTCCCGTTTTCAGAGTTGTCGGCGAAATGCTTTGATTTTTGGTGTCTTCGCACGTTATGTGCTTCGTGGAGATTCTTATAATGTTCCTTTGGCCCTGTTAGCTGTGGTGGATCAAATCAATGAAGGAAGGAATCCTATTCCCACCATACTTGCAGAATCTTTCTCCGGACTGGATCTTATTGCTCGTCAAGAGGTTCATGATAATTTCTTTGGATGTGTAAAATTGCTGTACGTATGGCTTTGTGAAAAGCTCACTATCCTCCAGCCAAAAAGCCATGATAAGTACACCTTGAAGGATTTCTCATCCTGGCAACCAATGGCCAACCGACCACAATCCATCGATTAGTGGCGTAATTGGTTGCAGCATGTGGAGGAAACCCAATTTTGTTGTGTGAGTCATTCTTGCTTGCAAGTTATCACTAGCACTTACCCATATCCCTTTGTGTATCTTATGGGTTTAGAAAAGTCAAACTTTTATGCACCAATCCGTTTTCTTCATCAGATCACGGGATGCCCTTGTCTCCCCGGAGCTGTAGCACCTCCTTTGTGTGAAAAATTGTCTCATGATCTCATTCAGTCCATCGTAGCTGCTTGGAGAAATAAGGTCGTGGAAAAGAGGTTTGCCTTAACATCTAAGGTCCGACGTGGAGAGTTACCAGGAAAGCTCGCAGGCAAAAGAGCTCGGATTTCAGAGCCTTGAGGATCTTTGGCATGAGATTGTTATTTCTTTATTGTCTTCATTTGTTTTACTTGAATATAATCAGAGTCAAAGATTGTAAATCTGATTTCATTATAGATGAAAATTTAAAGAAAGAAATTTTACTTGATACATGTTATAGACAATTGGCAATTCAAGGTTTCATCATTTTTCATGTAACCAATTGCTAACGTTGTAACCTGCCAGTATAATCAATACAAAGGATGTTTGTTTTTCTTCTCTCTATGGGTGCAAACTATCTTATTTCATCTGTCAATCATTTAATCTAGTTTGTTAACTTCCAATCAGGATTCTGAAAGATAGCAACCATCGCTCCGAAAAAGGACTCCCAGGTTATACCTACCTGGTCTAGACCTACCTCAGTGTCTAGACTTGTTCGTCAATTTGATTTTCCTGTGTCGTCGACAATAACGTTACCTTCTTCACCAGAGTCTTCAGGTTCTTTTGAAGTAAACCAAATGGCCGACCCGACTGATCTTTTGTTGAGCATGCAAGAGATGATGAAAAACCTCACTCGGGACATGGCTGGGATGAAAGAGGAGATGGCAAACATGAAGACTCAAATAAGTGATAAGGCTTCTGCGTCTAGAAGTCCCATACTTCAGCCTCCTCATGTTCCAGCTCCGGAGTCGCATTGACCCGTTATCTCACCTTTTGAGGATGATTTAGACGAAGAGCAGTACGCTGCAAAATATTGTGATCCAAGGGTTGATAGAGAAAGGAAAAAGTTTGAAAATTTTGAGAAGGAAATGTCTGAGAAATTTAGCAAGATGGCTGATGAAATGGAGCAGATGAAGGTGCAGGGGCCAAAGAAATTTGACGTCTCTGAATTAATAGTCTTCGACAGTATCTTTGCCACCAAACTTCAAAGCTCCTGATTATGATAAATATGACGGAACCGGATGTCCGCGCAATCATATGAGATGGTTTATCATTCTTTCACAGCAGTATGGTCTGAGCCGCGAGCAGATGGCCCAGTTATTTCCGATCTCTCTGACAGGAATCGCCAAGAAGTGGTTCTTAAGGCTGAAACCGGAAGAGGTGAAAACCCTGGAAGACATTTCTGAGAAACTGATAGAGCAGTTCTCGATGGAAGAAGGCATTGAGGTCACGAAGAGGGACCTAAAACAGCTGAAGCAAGGTCCTCAAGAGACCTTTACTTTCTTTATCAGGCGTTGGAGACGCAAATCTGCTCAGCTGAGCCAAAGAATGTCTGAATCAGAGCAGATAAAGTTAGTTCTGAAGAGTTTGTCTCCTCAGTACTTTCATTTCTTGGCACCGCAGCATTACCCGAGTTTTGATCATCTGATCAAGACTGGTACTCAAACTGAGGATGCCATAGCAAAAGGCTTAAGAGCCAAGGTTTCTTCTGAGATTAGAGAAGGTAAAAGACATATGGTTCAGCCTAAGGAGGTTCACGCTGTTAGTTACACCAGGCCTGCGGCCAAAGTTGTTACAGAAGCTGCAAGGGCACCAAGGAGAGGCTTATGAAAGATAGGAAGATCCGGCTCCCGGATATCAAACCTCCACCCAATCCCTTACCCGCATTCTGGAAGATGGATCAATACTGTGAATATCACAGAGGTCCAGGGCCCCTGACTGAAAATTGTTTGGCCTTGAAGCATGCCATTCAGAATATGATTGACAAAGACGAGTTGGCAGTGGAGAGACCAAACGTCACTCAGAACCCACTTCCCAACCATCATGCTATGCCTCCTCCTACTACCAATGTCATATTCACTGATGAACCGTCACTTGACCCATCCACCCTCATTTGTGCCATTACCACAGAAAAAACCTATGTCATAAAGTTTGACGAAGGGGAGTTGGAAGTAGCAGAAAGGAAGGAGCGTTACGTGATTTCCTTTGATGACGACGATCTTGCTGAATCGTCTTCTTCTCAGTCTTGTGTATTTCAAACTGACAGTGCCGGAAATACAAGGAAAACTCCGTATGTCCTAAGGGCTGAAGATTTTGAAGAAAATGATGGTAGAGAGCCGTATGTTGTCCGGATAGAGGAGGACGAACTGTTGTTGCTAGATGACCATTGTGACGAGATGCGTCACATGACCCGAGGTGGGCGTGTATTCAAACCTCCAGAGCTGAATGTAGAAAATCCGGCAGAGGTTGCGCGAAACGCTGAAAACCAGAGGCAAAATAAGGTCAGTAAGGTCAGTGCAGATAAAGAAGAAGAGAGCTTGTTGAAACAACTGAAAAAGACTCAAGCTAATATCTCAGTATGGGGCTTACTCATGGCCTCGTCTAAGCACAGAAAGTTAGTCCTTCAAGAGCTTAACTCAGCACAAGTCTCTGTAGACACTACTCCTGATGAGCTGGTGAGCTTGGTCACCATGACAAAAGTGTCTAAGACTCTATCTTTTACTGATGATGATTTGCCTCCTGAGAGCCGAGACCACACCAAATCTCTGAAAATCACCGTTGTTTGCAATAAGAAGAGAGTACCAGAGGTGTTGGTTGACAACGGCTCTGCTTTGAATGTCTGCCCGTTGAGTACTGTAGCAACCCTTGGATTTGGTCCTGCGGATTTCATCCCATCTGAACAGGGTATTCTGGCATACGATGGTACTCGCAGAGATGTAATCGGAACTCTGGTCACTGAGATACAGATCGGAGGAGAAGACTTCGAAATAGAGTTCCAGGTTTTGGACATCAAAGCCTCATTTCTGTTGTTACTTGGCCGCCCTTGGTTGCACAAGTTCGGGATTATCCCATCCTCTCTTCATTAAAAGTTAAAGTTTCTTCGCAAAAACAGAACGATAACTGTAAAGGGAGACCCAGACCTTGAAGTAGGGCTTATTACTCATGATTTGACTGTGGAAATGGCCGATGATATAAGTCTAACTGGGTTCTCACTAGAGGTGACTGCCATCACCTTCAAGGAAGCTATGAATGAGGAAATTTGTTTCCTGACCAGCACAAACTCAAATGTCGTCAAGATGATCCGCCGACAGGGGTACATACCAGGTGCAGGGCTGGGTAAATACCATCAGGGTTTGACTGAGTTCCCTTAGTTTAAATCCTTCAATGGCCTAATTGGGCTGGGGTACAAACCCTCGAAGAAAGAGGTTAAAGAGATGAAGCAGCTGATGATGAAATGGGCAGAATGTTGCCGTAGAGGGTTAGAATTACCGATGGCGCCGATTAATTTGACAATGAACGGCCGGTTCCGAAAAGAGGGCGCAGATGTCCCTTTCTATGGCTTTGCCGAGACTTGGTTGGACGAGAGTTCAGGACAAAGGTTGCCATGTTTTGAAATTTTCTTTGATCTGGAATTAGAAGATAAGCAGACCGGTATGCAGATCGTAGAAGCTGAGTCAGAAGCTGATTGGGCAGAAGATGTAGAGCCAAGCCTTCTGAGTTCACTGTTTCTTCAAGATTCACAGACTATTGCCGTGATTGATCGGAGGGCTTTGATTTTGAACCCTACTCATTTAATCACCCCGGCAGAGGAACCATTGACTAACTGGACCTCTCAGGTTATACCTCAGGTTACTTTCCTATACAGTCGTGTTCCTTCAAAAGAGTCAGTTGTCCGTAAGTATGCGTCAGTCTCTGAGTTTGATTCGGAGTCTGTTTATTCTAACAATTCTTTTGATGCAGGTACTATAAAAGTTGAGTCTCCTGAGGTCGATGATGATTCTTCTTCTTCTAACGGGATTGAGTCAGATGCTGAGTCAGATATTCTTTCAATACATGGTTCAGAGTCAATTGACACAAATGTCAATATATCAGTTGAGTCTGTAAATTTGTTTCAAGAGTCTATTGTAAAGCCCGATGTGGGTAATTCATCATTTGATGTACTTGATTCAACATTCAATGAAATAAAAGATTCTTCTGTGTACATTCCTGTCTCTACTTTTGTTTCTAATGTTTCTGCTTCAAAATCTGATAATTTTAATAATAACAATAAAGACTCCCCCTTTGATGAGGATGCCGACGACACTCCCCCTGAAATCAGACACATGATTCAACAGGAGGAGAGTCGCCGAGCAAAACCACTTGAAGAGGAAATTGAAACCGTGAATATAGGTGACGAAACCTTGATTCGGGAGATTCGAATTGGCAAAATTTTATCTCCTGAAGAACGCGAGGAATTAATCACCCTACTCAAAGAGTTCAAGGAAGTTTTTGCTTGGTCATATGATGACATGCCAGGATTAAGTGAAGAAATTGTTCAGCATCGCTTACCCTTAATCCCTGGTATTAAGCCAAAGAAGCAAAAGCTCCGAAAACTCAAAACCGAATGGGAGTTGAAGGTTTATGAAGAAGTAAAGAAGTTGTTAGAAGTAAAATTCATTCAAGTGGTTGAATACCCAGAATGGCTTGCGAACATTTACCGGTGCCCAAAAAGGACGAAAAAGTTTGAATGTGTATCGATTTTCGAGACCTGAGCATGGCAAGTCCTAAGGATGACTTTCCTCTTCCAAACATCGATCTCCTGGTAGATAATACAGTTGGGCATGCTCTCTTATCCTTTATGGATGGGTTCTCAGGCTACAATCAGATTAAGATGGCGCTAGAGGACATGATGAAGACATCGTTCATTACTCAGTGGGGTACTTATTGCTACAGGGTGATGCCATTTGGTCTGAAAAATGCTGGTGCTACGTATCAGAAGGCTGCTACAACTCTTTTACATGATATGATCCATAAAGAGGTCGAGGTATATGTCAATGACATGATTGTGAAAGGCAAGACTCGACCTGAGCACACAATTGCTTAAGAAAATTCTTTGAAAGAATAAGGAAGTATCAGCTTCGCCTAAACCCGAGTAAGTGCATCTTTGGTGTTACATCAGGAAAGCTCTTAGGGTTTATGGTCAGCGAAAGAGGGATCGAAGTGGACCCACAAAAGATCAAGGCGATTCAATAAATGCAGCCGCTGAAGACAGAAAGGCAGATCCGAGGTTTCCTTGGCAAAGTTCAGTATCTGAGACGGTTCATTGCACATCTGACGATGACGTGTGAACCTATTTTCAAGCTTCTGAAGAAGAATTCCTCGAAGAAGTGGAATGAAGAATTTCAGGAGGCCTTTGAAAAAGTTAAGCAGTGCTTATCTTTACCTCATGTTTTATCGCCGGTTATTCCAGGCCAGCCGTTATTGTTGTACTTGTTTATCACAGATACAACGATGGGTTGCATGCTTGCTCAGCAAGATTCAGAGTCTAAAAGGGAGAAGCCCATTTTCTACATCAGTAAGAAGATGCTAGAGTACGAGTTAAAGTACACTGTTTTGGAAAAGACATGTCTAGCATTAGTTTGGGCTACCCAGAGGCTTAGACATTATTTGCTTTCAAGTAAGATCCTTTTGCTTTCACGGATGGATCCGCTAAAATACTTGTTTGAGAAGCCCGCCCTTACAGGAAGAACCGCAAGGTGGTTATTGTTATTGTCTGAGTTTGACATTACCTATGTCACTCAGAAATCAGTTAAAGGGCGTGTCGTTGTTGAACAGTTAGCTGATTCACCTGTTGAAGATAATGCTTTTCTGAAGGCAGAATTTCCTGACGAAGAGATCATTGATATTGAAGAAGAAACTTTGAGTACTAAGTGGCTTATGTACTTTGATGGAGCTGTAAACAGTCGAGGACAAGGAGTAGGAGTTGTGCTTATATGCCCTCGGAAGGAGTATATTCCTGTTTCTATCAAACTACAGTTTGAATGTACCAACAATATGGCCGAATATGAAGCTTGCATCGCCGGGCTAGAGGCAGCCTTAGCTTTGGAGATTCAGGATATTGATGTGTTTGGGGATTCTATCTTGATCATTTGCCAGATTAATGGGCAATGAAAAACTCGAGAAGATAAATTGATCCCTTATAACCCTTATTTGGAATCCTTGGTCAGAAAGTTCAAGAACATCACATTCACTCCCTTGTCAAGGACCAGAAATCATTTTGCTGATGCTTTGGCTACTCTTGCCTCGATGTTAGACATTTCTGTAGCAATGGAGGTTCAGCCGCTAGTTGTCAGACTTCAATGGGCTCCTTCGCATGTGAATGCTATAGAGATTTTAGCCAGGTGTTCAGATGGGAAGCCTTGGTATACGGATATCAGGAACCTTATTTCAGGTAAAGGGCATCCTCCGGAAGCTTCAAGCAAAGAGAGGAAGACGCTTCAGAAGTTGGCTACCAACTTTATTAATTGTGGTGAAGAGCTGTACAGAAGGTCATTTGATGGCATACAGCTTCTCTGTGTTGATGAAAACAAAGCCGCAGAGCTTATTGAGCAGACCCATGAGGGAGTTTGTGGTCCTCATATGAATGGAAAAATATTGTCAAGAAAGATTTTGAGACTTGGATTCTATTGGCCCACAATGGAAGCAGACTGCTTCGCATTTGTGAAGAAATGCCAGAAGTGTCAAGTCTATGCAAATCTTATTCATGTCCCTCCTTCGGAGTTGCACTCTATGACTTCTCCATGGCCATTTTCAGTGTGGGGAATTGATATAATTGGAAAGGTTTATCCGAGGTCTTCGAGCGGGCATGAGTACATTCTGGTCGCAATTGACTATTTTACGAAATGGATTGAAGCCGCTTCATATGCTTCCATCACTTTGAATACAGTTGCGAAGTTCATCCGTACCAACATTATTTGCAGATATGGAGTGCCTCACGAGCTGATTTTAGATAATGGGTCGCATTTCAAGAAAGAGGTGTTACATCTGTGTGAAGAATTTAAAATAAGACATCACAAGTCATCTCCTTATAGACCTCAAACAAACGGGGCTGTAGAGGCGGCAAATAAGAATATTAAAGTCATTATTAGCAAGATGACTGAGACTTATAAGGATTGGTCGAATAAGCTTCCATATGCCTTATGGGCTTATCGGACATCGATCAGATCTTCAACAGGTGTAACTCCGTATTCTTTGGTGTACGGAATGGAGGCAGTCCTCCCTGTTGAGCTAAGAATTCCCTCTTTGAGAGTGATGATGGAAGCTGACCTACCAGAGTCTGATTGGGCTAGAGCCAGGTATGATGAGCTGCAGATGATAGATGAGAAGAGGTTGAGAGCCTTGTACCATATTCAAGGATATCAGAGGCGAATCGAGAGAGCTTTCAACAAGAAAGTCTGTGTCCGTGATTTGAAGCCCGGAGATCTAGTTCTTAAGTCCTACAGGGCACCGGTATTTGATCCTAGAGGTAAATTCAGGCCAAACTGGTCGGGTCCTTACATCGTCGATGAAGTCCTGCCTGGAAAAACCGTAAGACTCCTCAATGAAAATGGAGAAAAATTAAAGGAACCTACAAACCTGAATCAGTTAAAAAAGTATTATGCTTAAATACACCAGGAGGCCGTCTTTGATCGACCTGAGCTTTGAGCCAGCAACCTAAATGTTTTAAACCATTTTGCAAACTCTTTAGGCTTATGAAAAACTTGCTTTCTTTGATAAACCCAAACTAGGGCATTTTTTTATATATGTATAAAAAAAGAGAGTAGTTTGAACTACGTTATGACTTGATCCCTTTTAAGGGTACGTAGGTAGCCTGATCAATTCGGGTTCGGTCACGTCTTTTGCAAGTCCAAATAGGGCGAACTACGCAGACCTGATTCCCATTTTCTTCAGGGATACGTAGGTAGTCTGGAGGGTCCAGATTCGGTCCAATGACATGCAAATACATTAGGGAACCTGAGCCTACCTGAAAGTCCTTCTGGTGTATTTAGGCTCAGGTTTATAGAGAAACAGAAAAAAAATGATGGAGTCTTAGACTCGCTAAGCTGAAAACCCGAAAGAGCAGTTTAGGCAAAAATCAGGGTGTTAAGCCTGCTTGATGGAAAATCTGCAAGGGCAGACAGTCCAGGCAAAAATTAAGGCATGTGGTCCGCTAAATCGAAAACCCAAAAAGGTGATTTAGTCATGGCAGGACTTCATGAAGGACAGAGCTTTCCGAAAGCCAGTTGAACTTTTATTTTATCTTTGGCCCTTCTTTAATGTCTGAATAAGTGCCATCAGAGCTTCTTTTGTTACTCTTTGAGTTAGGTAGATTGAAACTAAGCAATCTGAAGGGATAATAACCATAACGGAGGTCTTGAAAAGAGGTTGAAACATCTTTAAACATGGTATTTAAAAGACTCTAAGAGTAGTGGACTTTTAACCATTTTGAAATGTTTATCAATTTAAGAAGTAGATTCAGTCTCTTTTGGAGTCTTGTTTAAAACTCGTCAAAATCTTTGGTCATTGTGTGTCAAAGTCAGTCTGTTGTCGAGTCAAAGTTAATTTTCAGAGTCCTGTTTAGTCAGTATTCCTCCCAAAGCCGGGGTGATAAAGACTCAGAGGTTCAAAGAAGCAGAGAATTTGTGGTTCCTGTAGATAATGTAAAGCAGAGTAATGTTCAGATGTCGACAAGCTTTCAGCTCAATTCCGATATTAGCAAATGGCAGAGATGAGAAAATTTGAATAGAACAAGTTTCTTGTACCTGTGAAAAGCCTTGTAAACCCAAGTGTTTATCAGAAAAATTTGTTGTAATCTCAAATGTTCAGTAATAAAAGCCTTTGGCCCATTCCCTTTTTGTTGCTCTCTAATGAATTTTGTCATGGAAGTAATCATACTAGCAACATCTTTTATGACTTATGTCATAAAAGATGTCAAGTAATCATTGATACTTGAGATAAATATTTTCATAAAGTAGAGACTAGAGAAGTTCGAACGCTCTTTGCATTAAGCTTTTTAGTCAAGTTATTCTCCTTTGGAGTTGAATTTCTTTGAAAAATCTTTATCCCAGCGGAGTCTAGAATCTACTCCAGCGATTTTTAAACTTCAGTCAAATGCTTTGCATCTTTTGAAAATGGGTTGGTACTCTAAAATTCATTCAAGTTACTTGAGTCCGGTCTTTGACCAAAATCATGCATTTCAATTTCTCTTTGCGAAAAGATGGCTGGTTCTTTAATGAAATCATTATGAGTTTCTCAGTTTCCTGTTGTTTTGAAAGATTTTAATAAAGATAGAAATGGGCAGATTCTGTATTCCGCGGTCTAGCCTTTTCTTTCGCTGTTTTAAAAAGGTTTTAATAGGGTAAGAAATGGCCGGATTTAGTGTTGCACTATCTGGTTGTCTTTCGATCTTCGCTTTGAAAGAGGTTTTTAATAAAGAGAATTCATCAAACCTGTGTTACACGGTTTGATCTTTTTCTTCGTTCATTTTGAAAGGTTTTAATAGAGTAAGAAATTGCCGGATTTAGTGTTGCACTATCTGGTTGTTTTTCGATCTTCGCTTTGAAAGAGGTTTTTAATAAAGGGAATTCATCAAAACCTGTGTTACACGGTTTGATCTTTTTCTTCATTCATTTTGAAAAGTTTTAATAGAGTAAGAAATTGCCGGATTTAGTGTTTCACCATCTGATTTTTTTTTTCAATCTTCGTTTTGGAAAAGGTTTTTAATAATGGAAATTATCAAACCTGTGTTACACGGTTTGGTCTTTCTGAAAGATTTTTAATAGAAATGAAAATTACCGAACCTGTGTTACACGGTTTGGTCTTTTTGAAAGATTTTTAACATAAATGGAAATTACCGAACCTGTGTTACACGGTTTGGTCTTTTTGAAAGATTTTTAACAGAAAAAGAAATTACCGAACCTGTGTTACACGGTTTGGTTTTCGAAAGATTTTAACAGAGATAGAAATTACCGAACCTGTGTTACACGGTTTGGTCTTTTTGAAAGGTTTTTTTTATGGAGGAACTCGCAGAACCTGTGTTACACGGTTCGTTCTTTTCTTCGTTCGTTTTAAAAGGGGAAAAATTATCAAACCTGTGTTGCACGGTTTGGAATTTTCTTCGATCATTTTGAAGGTTGCAGTAAGGAAAATATTACTGATCCTGTGTTACACGGATTAGTCTTTTCTTCCTTCGCCCGGGTATTTAGTACCCTGATGATTAGTAGTGCAGTGTCAAGTATTGACTTGCCTAATCATCGTGCCGCAATGTGCAGCTTCCTAACGAGTTAGGAGTCATGCGTATCTGCGAAGAGGTTTGTATGGGACTGTTTAGCAGGACATACGAATTTGGGTTTACGTGGAACTGTTTAACAGAGCTACGTGATCCGGAGTGATTCGCTACCTTGAAAGAGAGGAGTCAGAGTTACTCGGATAGTTAAACAGATTTATTTTCAGCAATGATCTATATATCTATCGCCAGGCTTGACACTTAGTTTTGCCTCGGTATTAGATGTTTGAGTTTAGCTCAAATATTCGAGTACCCTAATAAGTGGTCGAGTAAGTTTTAGACTAATCGACGTGTTATAAAAAGAAAAACTCTTTGAGTATTTGGTCTTGAGCTTGTTTTGGACGAGTTTTAATACATTGGTCTTTGGCCTATTTTTGTAAGTTTCTAAAAAAAAGAGAGAGAAAAGAAATAAAGTGTGTTTGTGTTTTCTTACTGTTCGTTCATCTTTGCTAGCTAGTTTAAATAGTTGAGTCGTGAGCGTTAGAGAGAGGCTATCTCTTTGAGATATCTTAGTTGCCGAGTTAAGAGTCGATGAGAGGCTATCTCCCTATTGTTTGTAGAGTCTTGTCCTTGTGAATACCATCTTTAGAACCCGAAAACCCACAAAATTAGTTTTGCTTTCGGGTCAGCCAAAATGTGTTGTTTGTTCAGCTTTGGCATTTGCGCGTTACACACGCTCTGTCAAAGAGGGGCATCTGTAGACACCCCATTTTGACCGAATCCTAATAGAGTCGTTAGGATAGAAACCCTATCAAACTAGTATTTTAATATCCCAAATTTGTTCCCAAGCTAGGTTAGGGTCCCACTAAAAACCTCGCTCGTTTGCCCAGCAAACGAGCGAGGTTTGTAGCGAAGCGTGGTGTAGGAATAAGGGTGGCGATTCAGCCAGAAACAGGGGTGCGCAGGAACCTAGAAAACCAGTTCAAATTTTCCGTAATGGGTTGTCCAGGGAGATATAGGGGTATGCGGATTACTGTGTAACTTAGTTAGAGGCTGTATTATCCTAAACCAGGGCAATTTCGTAATTTGCAAAGATGCTTTTCTTCCCCTCCAAGTCACCATTAAGCCCTAAGCTAGGTTAATGAGATGCTTAGGACTAGGATTAGTTAAAGGAAATCTTATGAAGCTTCCTAGTTGGTTATGCTTCCTTTGATCCCAACCCTTGAACGAAAAAGGTAATTTGGAGGGTTGGGATCAAAAGAGAGAAGATATTTTGCAAAAAGTTTTCCCCCCTATTTGCTACTTGGCCACCCCCTCCCCTGCCAGTTAAAAATTGCTTAATGGTAAACTGGAGATGGGCTGTCCATGGAAAGGGAGGGGGGTCAAATTCATCGTTTCTCTTTGATAAAACCCAACGAAATAGGGTTTTAGAAGAAAAGAAAAAAACCATTTGCAGAGAGAAATCAGAGAGACGGAGAAGCAGAGAGCAGTTGTCTTCTCCGACTCTGTTTTCGGCTGGAATCTGTAGACACCCCATTTTGTTTTGTTTTAATCAACAAATAAATTAGTGTGTTAAATCCATGTGAGAACCCCCTCTATCATTGATTTATATGTTTTAGGTCATTAATATCTTGATCTGACTTTACGGATCATCAATCGGGACAAAATAAGCTAGGGTCACTTCATAGCCCGGACCCTGATTCCATTCCGAGACCCGATTTCCGTAAATCGTTAGATCAATGGCAGATCATGACCTGGGTCTAACCATCCAAAACCACCTAACCTCTCCTCTCATCCTAACCATTCAAACCTCACCTAACCTCACCTAACCTCTCCTCCCATCATAACCATCCAAACCTCACCTAACCTCACCTAACCTCACCTAACATCACCTAACCTCACCTAACCTTACCTAACCTCACCTAACCTCACCTAACCTCCTATCCCATTCTCCTATAAATACCCTCTCATCTCACCAAAGAAAAGAAGGAAAAAAAAAAGAAAAGAGGAGAGAACCCCTCTCTTAGAAAATTCAAGCCCTCTCTCTAGACCAAATCCCTCTTCTCCATAAGTTTGCATGGAATATCGTCTACAAAAAGGTATGTCTTTTGGAATTTTATTTTCTTTTCTATATTTGTAGGATTGAGTGTTGTTTTGCGTATATTTTGGTTGATGTCATGTTTAATTTTGTACTAGTTTGGCCTTGGTCATGTTCTCACTTATGCTAAATATAATTAATGTGTTAGGGTCATTAGAACCTATTTGCGATGGGATGTTGAAATCATTGGCTTGTTAGGGAATTTAGATTTCTTTTGGGAAAACAATTCATTAAAAATTTTGAACATTTACAAGAAAGAAAACTTGAATTTTACATGAATTATCAAAACCCATTTAATTTGGCTTACAAAACCTCCATCTTTCAATTGATAACAACAGCCCCCACTCCAATTTGATAACAACAGCCCCCACTCAATCTCAAGAACCCAATATCCATACCCCACCTTGCCAAGTAGATAAAAACAACCCCTTTTTCAAACATCCCATTTGAATCTAATCTCAGGCCCATTCAAGCCATTTTTCATATTCACCGTCTTTTAATCACTAAAAAAAATAAGAACTATCAAAAGAAAACATGGGGGTGCCAATATCATTCCCGTCATAGTGCTAGCTGTTAGACTTTAAACAGATTTTTCGACCTCTAAACAACAGAATCGTGGGAAATGGTTAACTACAAAGTCGTAGATATTTTCGTGCCGTTTCCAACGAGTATTCGTGCTAGATCAGACAGCGAGCGGTTAAAAAGTTAAGTCCAAAATGGTTGCGGCACACCTTTAGGCATTTCCAGTTTAATGTTGCTGTCCTTTTGTTTGCAACACAAATTCGAACCTCTAAATCACAGATTTACAAACAATGGAGAACTACAAAGTTGTAGCCCTATAAAAGATCTTTCCAACGCATGTTCGTACGTTGAATTTGGCCAAGCGGTTAAAGAGTTACGACAATTTTAGTGGGCTGCATTTGTTAGATCTTTTAATGGTCAATGGTTTGTCGAATTTGTGCAATTGTCAAAACTTGGTTGTGTTAACGTCATTTTCCAAACCAAAATCGAAAGACATTAATCTAAAGTACATCCAACCTAAAATTAACAAAACTAAAATTCACCCATTTAAAATCCACTGATAAAAATCCGTTAAAAGCCATTAACCAAAAGACCACTAAAAATTTCAAATGAAACTAAAACCTTCTAAATAAACATCTTTAAAAGCTACCAAACACACTAAATACCTTCAGATAATAAAAGCTTCAAGAAAACTCTAAAAGTTTCCACAAACCCAAAAGAATTCGAGATTCCCAAGAGCCGGTGGATTCAAAATTCCTTTAGGAACCCTTAGAGCCCAATTTAGGAACACTGGTGTCGTGTCGTGTCCTAAGTTTTAGGGAGTCTTAGGTTTTAGGGAGTCCTAGAGTCAGGAGTCCAGCTTCATCACGGACGTTTGCTATGTATAGCAACCGTGCCATAGGTCTAGTTACATTAGTCACCCGATCTTTCCCTAGGACAAGCCTAGTAAACTAGGATGTAGGCAAACCTGCATTAGTCTAAGGGACAACTTGCATTCAGATAAGAATCATATAGCATCTTTGATGAAATCCTAAGATAATAAAATCCTCAACTTGAATTAAATAACTCCTCTTAAAACTGTTGAAACAGTCAAATCCGTCTAAGTCGGTGTCCTAGTTGAGTTAGGCATATGTAGCTTAGCTTAGGTGCACCGAACTACGTCGACTCTGATCCCAGTGAGGTTTGGGTACGTAGGCAGCTTGGATGTCTGACGGCATACCACCCGCGAGTCGGCACCACAACAAATTGTGGTGTTTTATATATTAATTTTCTTGTAAATGCTTAATTAAATCACTTAGGATTTTCCATGAAATTAGAATTCTAGGAGAACTGTCACTTAGATTGAATCCAGACAAATTAATAAATCAAGATACACATCTAGGATTCACATTGAAATTATATTCTAGGATGCATGTCACTTAGTTCGCACATTAACATAGAGTTGAATGGGCCATTTAAAATAAATTTAAAAGAGTTAGCTTTTGGAATCGAAGACCGATTATCGGGCAGGAATGGTGCATGTGGCGGATAACTCCCCATACCTTCCATTCTCGTAACCAGGTAGCGAGTCTAGATTTCTGGTTAATTACGGGTCCTAGATCCCACATCTAGGTGGCGACTCTGTCAGTCTCTTTCGTGTGGAATTCGGATTGCCTTAGTGATCCCAAGTTCACAGGAAAGATTAATTCAAATCAACATTAAAATGCACACGCCAATTGCGTGGATATGAGAGACCAAAAGAGAGAGCGCGTGGCGGCTCGCGCCCCGCCCCTCTCGCGGGATCCGGGTCCCACAGTCTGGCGACTCTGCTGGGGATCACCTAACTTCATTAAAATTCCAAAAGATAATTCATTTGAATTTAATTTAACTGGCTCATAAGAACTCTATCTCTTGTATACTTGTCAGATAAGTTTGTCTTGTTTTATTTTCTCATCACATTTTACTCAAACTTAATCTAACAAAACCTGAAGGCATCATAGATCGCGCGAACTTATTGCACACACTTACATCACTTGCATCTAAACCCTTGCATCTCACGTGCACACACGTCCTATTTTAGGAACCCGGAGTGTTATCTAGCATGGTTGACTGGGATTTCATCACCTGGTGCCTCTGTGCTAGAGAAGCATTCCACCCTTAGCCTGGTACCTTTATGGTACGTAAACGGATCTCTTGTTCACGTACTGATACGCCGGACACTGGTACAGTATATCGAGCAGGGATTCGCGCTAAGGGAACTCTTGGCCTTACCCCTAGATTAACCCACACATGCATGTAGTATACGAACACATGTGCATCACGTGTGTGAGCCTAGTTTAGGATATCCTACCCATTGGTGTCTAGATTAGGCCGTGGTCCATCTTCCAATGGTCACGATCGGTCCTTATATACATGAACAAAGTCATGAGTCGAGATTCTCTCTCCACTCCGATAGATTAGGATTAAGGTTGATACCTTCAGGTAACACTGATAAAATGTGAAAAAAAAAATTCCCTTTGAGTTAGGATATAAATCCCATCATTTCCAAAGATCTCATAGGATTAGTCATTCATGATCTATCCGTTGAAAGCAATCTTATGCTATCTCATCTAATCTTTTGATCGTGCGTCTTTCGTTCTTCTGTCATACGATTCGATCGTATCTTCATGTCATCCCCTAACTGGCAGATGCAGAATCTCACAATCTTTCGATTATGCGTTCTCATGATCTGATCATGCCTGGTCCAGATAATCCAATCTTGCTTGTACCCCTGGTCTGTTCCTCCTCTAGGGGCTACCTTTTTCAAGATTATTTTGCTAAGTCCTTCAGAGTTCACTCTCAGAATCCTTGAGCTAGGGGCATTTCCCTATGCGAATCAGTCATCATTGTCCAAAATTGAAAGTATCAGCCATGATGATGTTCAGAACGAACCAGCCTTCGCCGAGCCTTCAACGCCAAACAGTTGCAGCAGTTAAAGTTTTAGTCACTTACTATTTTATGTTGAGTCAGTCATCATGGTCAGTATAATTGTTGAGTCCGGTCTTACAGTTAAAGGTCAATGCCTAGTCCAGGCAAGTTATCTTCTGTTTCCCTTTCTTATTTAGAGTTGTGAATCCTGAGCATGTTCAGGATAGGTCGTCTGATGTAATAGCTTTTGTTTAAATAAAATTTCAGTCAGTTCCAAAAAGTTCACTTGTGTCTGTTCTTAAGTGTGCTTCTGATCTTAAAATAAGACTCCCTCTTCAAATGAGGACAAAATTGACGAAACTCCACTTGAGTCACAGCAATTACTTGAACGAGAGGAGGAGCGCCAATCCCAACCTTTCAAAGATGAAATTGAAATGATAAACACTGGCACTGATACTTTGATTCAGTGAATGCCGATTGAAAATACATTACCCTCTAAAGAGTGTGAAGAATTGATAAAATTATTTCAAGAATAAGAAGATTGTCTAGAAAAGCTACAACCGATACCAGGGGCAAGACATAGATGGAAAGCTCAAAGAAAATGAAGAAAGTGAGAAGATATATGCTATACAAGGGGCATAGAGTGGAAACAACTTTCATATTTCCAATCAATGACCTTGGTTCTCAAATTCATAACAAAAAGCCAACAAATTCAAGATGAAAAGTTCAAGAGCAAACAATGAAAAGTGATCATCAGATATCGAGAGTACGAATCCATAGATGGAGGATGTCAAAGAACAAGTTTCGCTCTATGAAAGTCAAAAGCACGTATTAGAATCTTGGAAGAAGAAGATCCATTATCTCTTACCTGGAAATGCCGTCAAATTCTGTGAAAAAAAAAAAGAAAAGAAAAAATAAATAAATAATCAGTACCAGAGGGACCCTAGTAACCTAGATCGATTCCCAATTTGAACATCGGAAGGCCTCCTTTGGCCGAATAAATCCCAAAATCAGAACCAATGTCAAAAGAATACCGGTTTGCAAACCCTTCGAGCCTGAATAAAATTTTCTTGAAAACCCATCAAACTCGGGGCATTCGCCCCCGAACTACGCGAGACCTGATCCCTACACTGGGGTACGTAGGCAGCTCGGTTAAACCGAGTTCGGTCGATTCAAAAAAAAAGAAAAAGAAAAATCAATCGTTCCAGAAAAAAAAAGAGGGACAAGTTCCAAAAGAAGAGAAGTTAATTGTTCCAGAAAGAAAAGAAAAAAGGAAAAAAATCAATTAACCTTCAAACAATTGATCTTCAAACTAGGGGCATTCGCCTTGACCTACACACGACCTGATTCCTACCTTGGGATATGTAGGCAACCTGTTCACAGGTTCGGTCGAAATCTTTGTTGAACCTTAAGCCATTCTTTGAAAAGCCCTATCCTACCTATAAAGTCCTTCTGGTGTTCAGAACTAATGAGCTAGGTCCCGAGACACAATAAAAAAAAATGATGAATAAGAAAACGAACGGAGTTTGAAGATCTGCTAGACTGAAAACCTGAAAGGGCGGTCTAGGCAAAATTTAAGATCATTCCCCTGCTAAGTTGAAAACCCGAAAGGGCGGCTTAGGCAAAAGCTAAGGGGATAGCCTGCTGGATCGAAAACCTAGAAAGGTGGTTCAGGCAAAAGTTAAGGCTAGCGCGGTCCGCCAAGTTAAAAACCCTGAAGAGGTAACTTGGTCACGGTAAAAGAATCAGTATAAGAAGGCTACAGCCGGTATCAAGACTGAAGATCAACTGAAATTCAAGCAAATTCAAGTGATATCCTCAAAACTGGGGGCATTGAAGCTAAGCAATCTTAAGGGGCGTAATTAAATCCTTGAGGCATTACTGTTTCAAGGAAGAAGTCCCATGTGCACCAATTGAAAAAAAACATTCCTTGAAAGGATAGACTTACCAAATAAAATATTAACTAAGTCAGAAGTATTACTGTGTCTGTCAGTGTAGTCAGTCAATCTTTGTCATTCTATGTTCACTCCTTCAGAGCTGCTCAATCTTTTGAGTAGTGCATTTTATCTAAGTTTTCTCTTTAGAAAGAGTCAATCGTCGTCCTGGTGTCCAAATGATGCAACTGTCTCGGTGAAGAAGGCCCAGCCTCGTCAGCTCCCTGCGATCGTATGAAGGAGTTCGAGAATCTAGTCAAACAGCTACATTTCAAAGAAGATCAACTCAGAAGAGTTCACAAGTAGAAACATCAGAAAGCCCAACTTTCGTAAAAAGATCATACCCCAGGAAGGCACCTTAAGCTTGGAAGAGCCCCAGATGCAATGGTGGTTGAGCCAATTTCTCAGAAAGATGAACCATTAAAATTCAGAATTTCCTTCTGGTTAGTTAAATACTATCCTGGTCAAGAAATGTTCATCTAAGCACCTGTCAAAAAACAGATCCCGCTTTTCCATGTTAGAGAGCCGTTGTTCTAAATTACCAATTTCAAGTATCTTGTTCAAGGTTTCAGTTATCAAAATCCCCAGAAGACAAGACCAACAGTCTCATTGAGAAAAATCTTGTTGAAGTTTCATAAAAGTGTTCCTAATCCATTCTTGTTACTAATGGTTCTTCGTTCATAAGGTTGGTCGTCTCATCATTCGTCAAAGTCTTGGTTTCCAATATCTTTACTGGGCACGATCTATAATGTCCCCGATTTCATTGAGTTAAAAAAAAAAAAATCCTTAATTCAAAAAAAAATCCAATCCTATGTCAAATTCAAGTTCATAAAAAAAATCTCTAAATTCTTCGAGCCCGTTTGTGAACGGGGCCTCATTTCTCGAGTCCATTTGTGAATGGTCTCGTCTTCTCCTTGAACCCGTTTGTGAACAGGTTTCTCATTCTCTGAGTCCATTTGTGAATGGTCTCATGTCCTCTTTGAGCCCGTTTGTGAACGGTGCCTCTTTTCTCGAGGCCATTTGTGAATGGTCTCATCTTCTCCTTGAGCCCGTTTGCGGACGGTACCTCATTTTCCAAAAATAAAAAAAAATTTATCAAATCCAAATCCTTAATTAAAAAAAAATCCAATTCTACGTCGAATTCAAATTCATGAAAACCTCTAAATTCTTTGAGCCCGTTTGTGAACGATGCCTCTTTTCTTGAGGCCATTTGTGAATGGTCTCGTCTTTTCCTTGAGCCCGTTTGCGGACGGTACCTCATTTCTCAAAAATAAAAAAAATTCATCAAATCCAATCCCCGATTCAAACAAATCCAATCTTACGTCAAATTCAAGTTCATGAAAAATCTCATGTCCTCTTTGAGCCCTTTTGTGAAAGGTGCATCATTTCTCGAGTCCATTTGTGAATGGTCTCGTCTTCTCCTTGAACCCGTTTGTGAACAGGTTTCTCATTCTCTGAGTCCATTTGTGAATGGTCTCATGTCCTCTTTGAGCCCGTTTGTGAACGGTGCCTCTTTTCTCGAGGCCATTTGTGAATGGTCTCATCTTCTCCTTGAGCCCGTTTGCGGACGGTACCTCATTTTTCAAAAATAAAAAAAAATTTATCAAATCCAAATCCTTAATTAAAAAAAAAAAATCCAATTCTACGTCGAATTCAAATTCATGAAAACCTCTAAATTCTTTGAGCCCGTTTGTGAACGGTGCCTCTTTTCTCGAGGCCATTTGTGAATGGTCTTGTCTTTTCCTTGAGCCCGTTTGCGGACGGTACCTCATTTCTCAAAAATAAAAAAAATTCATCAAATCCAATCCCCGATTCAAACAAATCCAATCTTACGTCAAATTCAAGTTCATGAAAAATCTCATGTCCTCTTTGAGCCCTTTTGTGAAAGGTGCATCATTTCTCGAGTCCATTTGTGAATGGTCTCGTCTTCTCCTTGAACCCGTTTGTGAACAGGTTTCTCATTCTCTGAGTCCATTTGTGAATGGTCTCATGTCCTCTTTGAGCCCGTTTGTGAACGGTGCCTCTTTTCTCGAGGCCATTTGTGAATGGTCTCATCTTCTCCTTGAGCCCGTTTGCGGACGGTACCTCATTTTCCAAAAATAAAAAAATTTATCAAATCCAAATCCTTAATTAAAAAAAAAATAAAAATCCAATCCTACGTCAAATTCAAGTTCATAAAAAATATCTAAATTCTTCGAGCCCGTTTGTGAACGGGGCCTCATTTCTCGAGTCCATTTGTGAATGGTCTCGTCTTCTCCTTGAACCCGTTTGTGAACGGTGTCTCATTCTCTGAGTCCGTTTGTGAATGGTCTCATCTTCTCCTTGAGCCCGTTTGTGAACGGTGCCTCATTTTCTGAGTCCATTTGTGAATGGTCTCGTGTCCTCTTTGAGCCCGTTTGTGAACGGTGCCTCATTTCTCGAGTCCATTTGTGAATGGTCATGTCTTATCCTTGAGCCCGTTTGTGAATGGTGCCTCTTTTCTCGAATCCATTTGTGAATGGTATTGTCCTCCTTGAACCCGTTTGTGAACGGTGCCTCATTTCTCGAGTCCATTTGTGAATGGTCTTGTCTTCTCCTTGAGCCCGTTTGTGAACGGTGCCTCTTTTCTCGAGTCCATTTGTGAATGGTCTCGTCTTCTCCTTGAGCCCGTTTGTGAACGGTGCCTCATTTTTTTGAGTCCATTTGTGAATGGTCTCGTCTTCTCCTTGAACCCGTTTGTGAACGGTGTCTCATTCTCTGAGTCCATTTGTGAATGGTCTCATCTTCTCCTTGAGCCCGTTTGTGAACGGTGCCTCATTTCTCGAGTCCATTTGTGAATGGTCTTGTCTTCTCCTTGAGCCCGTTTGTGAACGGTGCCTCTTTTCTCGAGTCCATTTGTGAATGGTCTCGTCTTCTCCTTGAGCCCGTTTGTGAACGGTGCCTCATTTTTTTGAGTCCATTTGTGAATGGTCTCGTCTTCTCCTTGAACCCGTTTGTGAACGGTGTCTCATTCTCTGAGTCCATTTGTGAATGGTCTCATCTTCTCCTTGAGCCCGTTTGTGAATGGTGCCGCATTTCTCGAGTCCATTTGTGAATAATCTTGTCTTATCCTTGAGCCCGTTTGTGAATGGTGCCTCTTTTCTCGAATCCATTTGTGAATCGTATCGTCCTCCTTGAGCCCGTTTGTGAACGGTGCCTCATTTCTCGAGTCCATTTGTGAATGGTCTTGTCTTCTCCTTGAGCCCGTTTGTGAACGGTGCCTCTTTTCTCGAATCCATTTGTGAATGGTATCGTCCTCCTTGAGCCCGTTTGTGATCGGTGCCTCATTTCTCGAGTCCATTTGTGAATGGTCTTGTCTTCTCCTTGAGCCCGTTTGTGAACGGTGCCTCTTTTCTCGAGTCCATTTGTGAATGGTTTTCTATCCTCCTTGAGGCCGTTTGTGAACGGTGCCTCATTGTCCAAGTCCATTTGGGAATGCTTCTTATCCTCGTTGAACCCGCTTGTGAGCGGCGTCTCATCTCCTTCTAAAAACTGTTTGAGAACGATCTTTGTCCTTTCCCTTCAGAATCCATTCGAAAATGATATCTCATTCTCTAATTGCCCGTTTGTGAACGGCGCCGCATCGAGTTTTTATTATTATTCAAGTTCTAGGGTTTCATCTAAGGTTTTGCATTATGTTAAGGTGCGTTGTGTCTAGAGAGTCCTTTGTCGATTAAAACTACGCAAAATGGTTCTGTCATTTTTAACTTTGGTATTCAATGACTACGTCATCTCTACCAAAGAGGGGCATCTGTAGACACCCCATTTTGTTTTGTTTTAATCAACAAATAAATTAGTGTGTTAAATCCATGTGAGAACCCCCTCTATCATTGATTTATATGTTTTAGGTCATTAATATCTTGATCTGACTTTACGGATCATCAATCGGGACAAAATAAGCTAGGGTCACTTCATAGCCCGGACCCTGATTCCATTCCGAGACCCGATTTCCGTAAATCGTTAGATCAATGGCAGATCATGACCTGGGTCTAACCATCCAAAACCACCTAACCTCTCCTCTCATCCTAACCATTCAAACCTCACCTAACCTCACCTAACCTCTCCTCCCATCATAACCATCCAAACCTCACCTAACCTCACCTAACCTCACCTAACATCACCTAACCTCACCTAACCTTACCTAACCTCACCTAACCTCACCTAACCTCCTATCCCATTCTCCTATAAATACCCTCTCATCTCACCAAAGAAAAGAAGGAAAAAAAAAAGAAAAGAGGAGAGAACCCCTCTCTTAGAAAATTCAAGCCCTCTCTCTAGACCAAATCCCTCTTCTCCATAAGTTTGCATGGAATATCGTCTACAAAAAGGTATGTCTTTTGGAATTTTATTTTCTTTTCTATATTTGTAGGATTGAGTGTTGTTTTGCGTATATTTTGGTTGATGTCATGTTTAATTTTGTACTAGTTTGGCCTTGGTCATGTTCTCACTTATGCTAAATATAATTAATGTGTTAGGGTCATTAGAACCTATTTGCGATGGGATGTTGAAATCATTGGCTTGTTAGGGAATTTAGATTTCTTTTGGGAAAACAATTCATTAAAAATTTTGAACATTTACAAGAAAGAAAACTTGAATTTTACATGAATTATCAAAACCCATTTAATTTGGCTTACAAAACCTCCATCTTTCAATTGATAACAACAGCCCCCACTCCAATTTGATAACAACAGCCCCCACTCAATCTCAAGAACCCAATATCCATACCCCACCTTGCCAAGTAGATAAAAACAACCCCTTTTTCAAACATCCCATTTGAATCTAATCTCAGGCCCATTCAAGCCATTTTTCATATTCACCGTCTTTTAATCACTAAAAAAAATAAGAACTATCAAAAGAAAACATGGGGGTGCCAATATCATTCCCGTCATAGTGCTAGCTGTTAGACTTTAAACAGATTTTTCGACCTCTAAACAACAGAATCGTGGGAAATGGTTAACTACAAAGTCGTAGATATTTTCGTGCCGTTTCCAACGAGTATTCGTGCTAGATCAGACAGCGAGCGGTTAAAAAGTTAAGTCCAAAATGGTTGCGGCACACCTTTAGGCATTTCCAGTTTAATGTTGCTGTCCTTTTGTTTGCAACACAAATTCGAACCTCTAAATCACAGATTTACAAACAATGGAGAACTACAAAGTTGTAGCCCTATAAAAGATCTTTCCAACGCATGTTCGTACGTTGAATTTGGCCAAGCGGTTAAAGAGTTACGACAATTTTAGTGGGCTGCATTTGTTAGATCTTTTAATGGTCAATGGTTTGTCGAATTTGTGCAATTGTCAAAACTTGGTTGTGTTAACGTCATTTTCCAAACCAAAATCGAAAGACATTAATCTAAAGTACATCCAACCTAAAATTAACAAAACTAAAATTCACCCATTTAAAATCCACTGATAAAAATCCGTTAAAAGCCATTAACCAAAAGACCACTAAAAATTTCAAATGAAACTAAAACCTTCTAAATAAACATCTTTAAAAGCTACCAAACACACTAAATACCTTCAGATAATAAAAGCTTCAAGAAAACTCTAAAAGTTTCCACAAACCCAAAAGAATTCGAGATTCCCAAGAGCCGGTGGATTCAAAATTCCTTTAGGAACCCTTAGAGCCCAATTTAGGAACACTGGTGTCGTGTCGTGTCCTAAGTTTTAGGGAGTCTTAGGTTTTAGGGAGTCCTAGAGTCAGGAGTCCAGCTTCATCACGGACGTTTGCTATGTATAGCAACCGTGCCATAGGTCTAGTTACATTAGTCACCCGATCTTTCCCTAGGACAAGCCTAGTAAACTAGGATGTAGGCAAACCTGCATTAGTCTAAGGGACAACTTGCATTCAGATAAGAATCATATAGCATCTTTGATGAAATCCTAAGATAATAAAATCCTCAACTTGAATTAAATAACTCCTCTTAAAACTGTTGAAACAGTCAAATCCGTCTAAGTCGGTGTCCTAGTTGAGTTAGGCATATGTAGCTTAGCTTAGGTGCACCGAACTACGTCGACTCTGATCCCAGTGAGGTTTGGGTACGTAGGCAGCTTGGATGTCTGACGGCATACCACCCGCGAGTCGGCACCACAACAAATTGTGGTGTTTTATATATTAATTTTCTTGTAAATGCTTAATTAAATCACTTAGGATTTTCCATGAAATTAGAATTCTAGGAGAACTGTCACTTAGATTGAATCCAGACAAATTAATAAATCAAGATACACATCTAGGATTCACATTGAAATTATATTCTAGGATGCATGTCACTTAGTTCGCACATTAACATAGAGTTGAATGGGCCATTTAAAATAAATTTAAAAGAGTTAGCTTTTGGAATCGAAGACCGATTATCGGGCAGGAATGGTGCATGTGGCGGATAACTCCCCATACCTTCCATTCTCGTAACCAGGTAGCGAGTCTAGATTTCTGGTTAATTACGGGTCCTAGATCCCACATCTAGGTGGCGACTCTGTCAGTCTCTTTCGTGTGGAATTCGGATTGCCTTAGTGATCCCAAGTTCACAGGAAAGATTAATTCAAATCAACATTAAAATGCACACGCCAATTGCGTGGATACGAGAGACCAAAAGAGAGAGCGCGTGGCGGCTCGCGCCCCGCCCCTCTCGCGGGATCCGGGTCCCACAGAATCCGGCCAAGCCAAGCTACATCCATCTTCTTCTTCTTCTTCTCCTTCTTCTCCTCCACCTTCTCATCATCTTCCACCTCATTCCCACTCCACCACCATCTTCTCCCCTCCGGCTCCATCTCAGCCGCACCACCTCCACCTCTATCCCACCACCTGCAACACCCAAACCCATTTCCATCCCACCACCATCATTTTCCTCTTCACAGCCCTAGATCTAAACCCCAATCCTCCATCTACTCCGGCCGTGCCACCTCCGACCACCGACCCTACCACCACCTTCTTCTTCTCTAACTCCCCTTTCCACCATCTTCAACCTCAAAACCCGTTTCTGCAAAACCAAACCCATCTCACCGAGTACTCCCCTCATCTTCTTCAAAACCCCCATAGAAACCCACTTCAAAACCCATTTCTATCCCTTAAACCCATCTCCACCCAATTCTTCGGCCCTATCCTCCCGGAAAGCCATCGGAATCCGGCCAACTACCATTAAATCCGGCCGGATTCATCCCCTCCCAAACCCATTCCATCTTTACCTCTCTGCAACCCTCATCTCTACCACCACCACCACCACTGTCTTATACATATTCCACCCAAGCCACCATCAAACCCACTTCATTTTCACACCCATTTTACAGCCACCATTAAATCCGACCAACCTCCAACCCATTTCCTCCGGCCACTCCTTCCATCCTCTTCTGCTTCTTCTTCTTTTATTCTTTTCTTCTCAAAACCCATTTCACCCAAACCCCAGCCATCATTTCCCTTCAACCACTATCTCTCCCACCTCTCAATTTACAGCCACCAACTCCTTCTTCTCCGGTCGGATTCTCGCCGGAATCCGGCCACAACCCCCATTAAACCCTCCATGAAACCCATTTTATTTCACCATTTCCAAACCCTCTTCTCAGCCTCCCATTCAGCCCACTAGCTAACACTCCACAAATCCGATCACTTTTCGGACAAGCTTTCGACTGATTTTGAGTAGCTTCAAGTAGCAGATTAGGAATTGAACGAGATCTCCACCACGTTTGATCATTCTCGCATATGCTCTTGAAACTTTATGTAATTGACCGAAAGAAGAAGGAAAGAGGCGTGGATTTTCACAGAGAGAAGAAGGAGAAGACCTGAAGGAGAGCTCGAAATTTTGGACAAAATACGCTAGATCAGGTGAGATTTGGAGCAGAATTCATCGAATCACTGTAAGTTTCTTTCTTAAGATCTGTTGATGCTTTTCTGTTGTTGAGAATGCCGGTGTTTTCTAAATCTGTGGCCTTAATTTCGGGGTAGATGTCTTGATTTCCACACATATGAAATTGTTCGCTGATTTGCTAATTGATTAAAAAGAACAAGAGGAAATCTTGTTTGGGATATTTATTTCGGTTGAGTTTTTTTGTGGTTTTTGTAGATGAGTTTACTTGAAAGGATATTGACGTAGGGCTGGGAATTTAAACTTTGTTTTCTTACCTCTCTTCGTTGGTAATACTGTACTACGACAGATTTTTATTTTCCTTGTCATTTGGAATATCCACTGTTGTGTATCTGAAGGCATGGAGCAGTACATGTAAATTTTATTGTTGTGTTTCCTGGAAATCACTTCTTCAGTCAGCCTGGTTAGGTTTAAATGACTGTGTAACCGTATGCTCTTTTGAATCTCGGTTATATGGTCTGTAGAAGGTAACTCTGTGTTTTTGTTTGCTTCCCATCTAATTATGAGTTAACTTCTTTTGGGGGCTCCGGCAAGTGATGGGAGGTTTAAACTCAGGTACATTGTAATGTGACTGTCATTAGGAGCTCTCATGTTTTGAAATATATCCTTATTTACTATGGAGTAGTTTTGGTTGCAATCTTTCTGAATTGCAGGTTTAGTCCAAAGTTTTAAGTGATTTCACTTCATAGATTTGTATCATACAAGTTGTTTGGGTGGATGATTTCAACGAAAATCACATGTGCATAGTTATTGGTATTTTTGAGTGGTTGTTGGCTAGACTAAGTACCTATGGTCAAGCTGGAAGATTTTGATTGGCATTTTCATCTCTGAATAGTTCATTGAGCTCATGAAATTTTGGCTTCAAAATTTTGTTTTGCATATGGTGGGCTTAGAACAGTAGAAGAATGGCTTTAGCTGAAGCATGATTCTGTTCGAGGGCACCATTCAAATCGGCGACTGAATTTTGATTTTTTAAGAGTCTTTGTTTAGTTCATCAGGTAACTCTTGTTACTGTCGTGTGGGATGTTTATCAATTAAGGCTAGAAATTGCAAGATAGGCAAGGGAATGCCTGGTAAAATATGTATAACCAAATATTGCATGTCTAGTGTTTGAAAGAATGCGTACATGAACTTCAGGAGTTTCATCTTTCAGCGGTTATTTCTTAACTTGGAGAAAATTGAATAAATGGCTTAGGAAAAGAAGCATATGGGGTGTAGATTTTAGAGCAAATTAATTATGCTAATAGTTTGGATTGTTAGCTATTGGGATCTCAATAGCCCAAACAAGGCTAGAGCTGCATCTTGTTTTAATGTGTTGCCCTCAGTTGTTCTCTGAAATGTTCATGAGATGATGTCAATCTTGTCATTAGTATTGTGCATATACCTGACTACTTGATACTAATTTATAGGTCCAGTTATTAGAAAGTTATTAGCATTAGCCATGTGTAGGGCAATTGGTTTAACTCTTCTTCCATAGCCCTTGTACGAGAGAATCAATTTAAGTTTCCTTTGTTGCAAATTCTGTACATGAGTTGTTCATCAATAATGAGTTCAGAAGCCATTTTAGGACTATATTTGCATAGAGGAATTGCCATGTACAAGGTTAAAAAGCCCTTCGATTCTGACATTTCAAGAAGCCATCTAATGACAGTAACATTGCTAGTAGTCCATGAACTCCATTCCAAGTTTCCTTTTCCTCATCAGACAACTTGTGAAACGTTGACTTCTTTACGATCCTCTCGTTACCATTTGTGGGCCCCTTCACTTTTGCTCAATTACCCTAGAAGCTAAAGAGGGATTCAAGCGATCACCATTTTGAAAATGGCGAGTTCAACTCTTGGTCTAGAGATCGTCCTCATCTAGCCCTCATTAGGGGCGATGAAGGCGCTAGCCCAAGCCCATCCTTAGGGGACTTGCTCAGTCCAAGTAGCACTCCCCTCCTTTGTATATAGGAGACTTGCCCAGTCTCATCAGAACCCTTGTTTACGTCATTTGTATCTCAGAGACAAGCCTTGTCTCATATAGAGAGTCTCCCCTTTAGGAGGCTTACCTAGCCTCATGTTAGAGTGGCCTCCTCTTTTAGAGCGAGTCTTTGACTTGGTAGTGTTATTAGAGAGTCTCTGACTCATTTGTACTCCCTTCCTAGTGTTATTAGTTAGGAGTTTTTCCATTAGAGACTAACTCAGTCATATAGAGCCTTCCCTGCTTGGGATCTTAGATTGCTTTCTCTGTTCTTGGGGCACTAACCTTCTTATTGTGGATTGTCTCTTTGAGGCGCTAGTTGCTTGTCCGGGGTTTCCCCTTTTGCTTTAGGGCTTTGCCCTAGTTTGTGGTTATGCTTGCGTGTTCCCTTTGAGGGTGAAAACATTTTAAGGTCTAAAAGCATTTGAAAAAACTTTAAAAACATAAAAAACATTGAAATATCTTAAACATCAAAAACATTTGAAAAACATTAAAAAACCTTAAATCAGCTAAAGTGTTGAGTTTTATAGCGTATTAGGAGAGTTCGATTTTTGAACTACGTTGGTTTGATCCTCTTCCATGAGGTACGTAATGCAGCTTGGGATTTATATCCCAAGTCCAGCCAAACTTTTTTATAAATATCATTTTAAATCTTTTTGAATAAGCAACCTTTAAAACCTTGTTTTCAAAAGATCTTCCTCTAGAGTTAAAGTTTCTCCTAGATAGAGAGTTTTAGAGTTAGGAGTTTCTTTTGATAGGGTGTTTGATTGTTTGTTTGTTGTGTGCTTGTTTTAGAGTTAGGGGTCTGTCCTAGAGTTATAGGAGCGCCTCCGTCCGGTCAGTCGACGATCCACATCGCCGAGTGATGACTAGAGTAGGATACGCTAGTACACCCTTTGTTTTCTTTAGGAAACACAGCCTAGTTACACATAGGTTGTAAGAACCACCTGCATTAGCTTAGGGCTAATCTGTATTTAGTTAGGGCATATAGGGTGTCCTAAAATCCACAATTCACTGGAATTTAAATAATCGTACAAGAAATTTTTAATAACTGGTCCGGTCTTTTAGATCGAGTCTAGGATAGAGATCTAGGTGTCTTAGGCATCATAGCTTAGAATAGGCGCAAAGAACTACGTTGCCTTGATTCTCGTGGAGGCGGGGATACGTAGGCTTCTTTGGAATATCAGACCATCCAAGGACTCGGGCTAATGTTTTAGAGTCTTAGGATTTATTGTGTTGTTATTGTATGTTTTGATGTGTTTTCTTACTTTCTTGTACTGATCCTATACCTTTAGTTGTAGCTTGTATGTGTATGTCCACTGGAACTTAGACACCAGTTAGGCATGTCACTCACAACCTAGTTGTGATTAGGTGACACATCTTTTATCTTACTTTATGTGTGCTTATTATTTCATCGCCGAGTCATGCATGGTTAGGTAGACGTTCACTCGGGGATATTTGTTCCCATTTCACATGATTTTTACCCAAACTTCTTTGGAGTTAATGAAAATGGCATAAGAGACCAAGTGCTTGCACTCGGACGAATTGGGGGTGCTCTTCAGACCTTCTCCATTCGTAATCAGGCACGAACCCGTATATATATTTCTGGTTATCCATTGCACAGAGGATTTGATTTTGGAGTTCCATAGCTTTACCATGGATGGCGACTCTGAGTTATTTTTAGGTACATCTCGGTTTCGAGGCTTGGCTCCTGATCAGGATGTATCTCTTTCGTTTTGTATCGCCACTCGTGTGCTTTGTTATGAGGGTGGCATCCGTTTTGAGAGTTCATTGGCAGAGCTCTCATTTACGTGGATGATCCAGAGGATGTAGGGACCTGTTCCCTCATCACCGTCCTCGGATCGGGGTCCACAGTGGCAACATCAGTAGCCATATTAAAATGAGTATTTGCTTCCGAAAAATTGCATAGTTTTTTGTTAAAAGCTTTCCCAATTAGCTGTTGATAGCTTGTGAGAATTGCTGAGAGTTGTTGGTAGCTTGCCAACAGACAACCACCTTACACACTACCAATAAAAGAAGGGTTTTGTTAATGAGTTCCCGAAGGTCACTTGTTAAGCATCATTTAATGACCATTAGGAACATGATTTTACACATACTTTGATGGGGGAAAATCTCAAAATGGGTGTAAAAGTATAAAAGTACGTTTAAAATCATGTACCCAATGGTCATTAAATGATGCTTAACCAGTGCCCCTCGTTAACAAAACCCACAAAAGAACAACCTTACATATTAAGGTTAATTAAAGATCATAAATCTCCCTTGTAAAACCAAATCTCCATGCAGTCAAACGAGTTTTTACACTGACTCAGGTAGGGCCAAGTAGTGTTAACTCCGTTGAGTTTCTAAGGGAGTTTTTAAAACCAGATTTTAATAATTAATCCATGTTCTGTTGCTCCAACTAAAGCCATTAAAATCTCATAAACATGACATCCTACAAACATTAAATCTTACAAACAACAAATCATAGTAGCAGAATTATTCCATTGGAAGTAATCAAAGATTTCACATGCAGCATAAATAGAGAGTTTGCAGATTCCAATAGATTTCTGTTCATATCTCAATACAAGGGAATGGATGTAAGCGAGCAACGGGGACACACACCAAAGGTTGTGCCCTAGGTAGTGTCAACCCTGGTCCTTCTTTCATGTCAACCTTAGAATTCCCTTCTCCATGGCCCACCTTCAAAGTAAAACACTGAATCATATTGGCCACTGTTGCATGTATTACTTGTAGTGCTAGAGTTGCACCGGGGCACCCTCTCCTTCCACTCCCGAAAGGCAAGAGATGGAAATATTGCCCCCTAACGTCGGTCAGATTCTGGTCATTCATGAATCGCTCCGGCCGGAATTCGAGCGAATTGTCCCAGTATTTTGGGTCTCTTCCAATGGCCCATAGATTGATGAAGACTGAAGCATTTGCAGGGATATCGTATCCTTTGATTTTGCAATCTTGAGTGCACTGTCGTAGACTTATGGGGCTAGCTGGGTGCAGTCTGAATGTTTCCTTTATGATTGCTTGGAGGTAAGGGAGATTTGGAATGTCTGATTCTTCTACTAGTATGTTTTTTCCGACTATGGAATCGATCTCTTTTCTTGCTTTCTCACACATAATGGGGTTGTTGATTAGCTCCGATAATGCCCACTGGGATGTAACGCTTGATGTATCGGTGCCTGCCACGAAAAGATCCTACAGGAATAGTGTTAAGTATAAATCATTAAATGACAATAACTCTAATAGCTTAAGCTTTTGGAGTAACTGGTTGTTTCACATGGTATCAGAGCAAATGCCTGGGTTCAAAGTTCAAACCTCCTCGATAGCAAAATCCACATGCAATGGGCAAACCCAAAAGAGGGGCCACATGTGCCACGTGTAGGCCAACCCTAAAAAGAGGGGCCGTACATGACGGGGAAGTGTTGAAGTATAAAAGATTAAATAACGCCTTCTCCAACTGCTTAAGCCTTTTGGAGTAATTGGTTGTTTCATGAATGAGAAATGCTTGAAGGTCTTCAAAAATGCCATTGATGATAAACTTAAGTCTTTAATCAAGTAATTCCCAAATTCAACCTTTTTCATTAGAAAAATTCTATAAGAAGAGTATTCTCTAGCAAAAAAAATGAATGCCCCGACTTTTACTTTTCAATTTACTTGGTTCCAGTAGATCAATTGGAAGCTGCTCAGAGTCCCGTCGGTTTCAAGGTATTAGTTATAAGAAAGGGAATTAATAGCCCCTTTTTCTTCCTTGGGCCACCCCCGTATAGCATAAAAGGTTTGTCAAGAATACACTAGAGGGGCCTGGCCCAGGGGAAGAGAAGGCTTTTAAAGGAAAAGTCAGACCTGTAGCAGTCTCCGTTTGGCTGTCATGGCATCATCCCATCTGAGAAAGCTTTTAAGGCAAAAATAATAATAATAATAATACAAGCAAAACAAATTATGAGGAATGATAGATGCAAGGGCCCTCTTTATGCAAGGGCTGGAGAAGGGCCCTTGAATAGATCCACGTCATTTTTAAATTCAGTTGAGAAACTGAATTCGTTGCACTTAATGACGTGGATGTATTCCAGGGCCCTTCTTTAGCCTTGCATAAAGAGGACCTCTGCGTCTATCATTCCTCACAAACTATATATACAAGCAATCACTTCAAATTCTGTTTTAATTTGAGTACAAAACAAACAGGCCTAATTCAAACATTCAACAAGGGTATTTGAAAATCCAATGTGGCTTCACTACTGCCAAGAAGTAGGGGATATATACATCGGAGATAGTCGAGTTCTGGCCGGATACATCTCAAGCAAAGCATATCACCAAGAATTGGAATGTATCGGGATACATCTCTAGCTAAACACATCACAAAATATAGGTAGGGGAGCGAATTGTCTCGGTCCGATGGACTACCGGATCCGAACTTAAAAACGGACAGGACACATTACTAGGATCTAAGGACACATGCATTCTGGGACCCTATTATCGGATCCGAAATTATTGCCCATCAGATCTAGACAATCAACAAAAGGCCACAGGACGACAATCCTAAATCCGATTTTATTATACTATTTTACTAACCATCTAATATTTTTTATAATTTTAAATATTCTTAAAGGGATATTTTGGTAGAAATAAGCCATATGATTTTTTTCGAACGATTCCTAATTTTAGTATTTTTTCATTCATCTCTCAAGTCTCGAGTCACCCTCTTCTCTTACTTCTCTAACCATTGACCCTAAGTCCCTAGCCCACTGCATTCCCGCCGCTACGGCTCACCCTTCCAAATACCAGTCACGTTTGCATTTGCCCTCTTTTAAGAATTTTAACTTCGTAGAAGTGTAAGTAGGACCTACTAGGACACTCCAATGGATAGTCCGATTTGAAATGGATCGTGACCAAGATGTCGGAGGTAGAAGTCAAAGATCACTTCGAATCCGATACTATCAATAAGAAATTTGAATGGATCGTGACTAAGAAACAGGTGTGTCTAATCCGAAGTGGATCCATTGACGCCTTTAAAAATAGTGATGTATGGGGGTGTCAACGGATCCACGTACTTCTTACTCACTATTCATTCAAATACCTTACCGGCCAGATCATACAGTGTTCTTCGGATCCTACTTCTCGAGACTCATTAATAGTCCATTTCAAATTAGACTGTCCATCGGAGTGTCCTAGTCGGTCCTACTAACATTGTAAACAATTAAAATTCTTCGAAGAGCATGGGCCAGTGACAAGGGCGAGCACAAGTATGGCAAGGGAGCAGTGGATGGGAGTGGTGGATTAGGGACTTAGAGCCAATGATTAGACAAGGTAGAGACGATGGTAACTTCGATGGGTGACAAAATACTGAATAAAAATGCATATTAGATGGGAAATGATTTTAGCACTCGAATGTCTAGATATGCTGCGAAAGCTTCTTGTCTTTTAGTGTTTAAAGGGCAGTCAAAAGGTTATTTACAGTTCCCAAAAAGCTCTTCCAATTAAAAAAAAAAGACAGATTACTTTTGGGACAGTGGAGTACTAAACTCATTTCCCTACTTAGTTTTACTAAAATACCCATTGGATAATGATTAAGTTACAAAATAATTGGAGGGTATGCCCTTAAAATAGTACAATAAAATCAGGGAAATGATAAATGCTCCCCTTTTCATTACTTGGGACCCCAGCTATTGTGTATCTATGACTGCAAAGGGACTGATGTACTTCACAATTGAAGGAATGAAGCGGCCTGATTGGCACGTACAATGAAGCTGGGTGTCCCAAGTGTTGAAAAGGGGCCTGGACCACGACTCGAACCTCCTCGGCCTCACCTTCTGTTCTAGATGCCCTCTTACTCATAGCCATCCTCGAAACCACATTGTTGGTAAGATTAGAGAGCTCTCGGCTAAGATTAACACCCTCTCCTACTTTTGATTTTTCTACTAAGAACTTCATAAAGGACCTCCTCTCTTCTCGTCTTAAGGGTTCAAACATGTCTATGGTTCGGCCACCTAGGAGCTCGGACACACATAGTTTCTTCATGAACTTCCAGTAAGGACCGTAAGGCGCGAAAGCGAAGCCATAGGTGCCATAGGTTAGATGATCAACGGCTATGGTTTTGGGGCGGGTTGCGAAGGAGAGTTCTTGGGTTTTGAGGATTTCTTTGGCGATTTCTGATGAAGAGGCGATTATGCAAGGGATGGAGCCGAGGTGGAGGTAGAGCAAAGGACCATAGTTTTTTGAGAGTTTGTATAGTGCGTGGTGGACTATTGGGCCTAAGAGGTGTAGGTGGCCAAGGATTGGTAGGGCCATTGGGCTAGGGGGGAGGCGAACCTTGGTTCGAGATTTGAAGACGATGGTTCGGACTAGGAGAGCGGTGAAGAGGAAAATGAGGAAGAGAATGGAGTAGGACTGAAGGTTGGACATGGTTGTTACATGCAAAGGGAAGAGGAATGATTGAATGGAGAGATTGAGAGAGATGAGATATGTTGTTTGTTTTCGTATATATTAAACCAATTGGGTGAGTGTGACGGGTGGGAGAGGACATGACTGAAATGGACAGACTAACAAGAAAAATGTGGCTAAGTATGATTGGGTGAGGCCTAAGCAAATTAATCGATTTAAGGCAATCATACTGATTAAACAAAAAGAGTTTTTATATGGTGGCCGACCTTTAGAAAGAGAAAACACCCCCTCCTTGATTTTAAATCTATCAAAGGCCCCCTTTTTAATTAGGCATATCTTCAATCCATTTTCTCCATTAATTAGGCATCCAATTCGCCTATCTTTACTTCCCTAGCTATATAACGTGAACAGTGGACAACTTCAACACTTTTTAAAGTCAAATCACATTAAAGGGGGCGAATGCGTACTGCAGAGGGGCGAAAATATCATCTCCCTGTTTTTTTTAGTTCTTTCAATTTATACTGATGGGACATGCACATTAATAATGATCGCACCACAACATCACCATTAGGGCTGCAACTCGGGTCAGGCGAGTCGGGTTTTGGAGAACCCAACCCTACCCGAGAAATATCTCGGGTCGGGTCGGGTTACTTTCGGAAAACCCACGATTCCCAAACCCGGCTCTACCCATGATAAATCTCAGGTCGGGTCGGTTTTTTCACGTTGAGCAATTTTTTAAGGAAAATTCATATTTGGCAAGGCAACTCAACTCATAGAAGTAGAAATTACACTCACATTACACTTGAATCAAACAATGATGTAATTACACTCACATTACACTTGAATCAAACAATTTTGTAATCAAACAATGCTGAATCAAACACTTGGATCAATTCAACTCATAGAAGCAGAAATTACACTCACATACAATAACAGTGGGTGCGTGGGTTTTCACTTTTAACTTTTAACTAACAATAGAAAAAAAATGTACATACTATAACTTATGTAACTCGGGTCGGGTCGGGTCGGGCCCTTTCAAACCCGGCTCGACCCGAAACCCATGAAACCTGAACCCAACCCAGGCTATTTTCGGGTCGGGTCGATGCGGGTCGGGTAAAACCCAGCTCGAGTTGCAGCCCTAATCACCATCATCATTTCCCTTTATCATCTCTCCAATTTTATTTTCTTTCTTTCATTTTATGGTAATGGGACATACACATGAAAATGATCATCTCTCACTCTCTCCGACAAGATACAAAGGGGACGTTTGGATCAAGGTTTCAAATTTCGGGTTTCGGGGGAGCTTCGGACCTGGGCCGAAATTGAAAGACGCGAAATTTTGAATTTTTGGGCCGAAATTTCAACCGACCGAAATTTTGGTAATTTTGGCTGAAATTTGGGAAGGAATAAAAAATTATTTTTTTTTAAAAAAATTCGACCAAAATTTGGTACGTTTCCAATTTCGGTTTTGGAACGTTTCGGTTTTGACAGAGAAATTTTGGATTTCGGACGAAATTTAAAACCTTGGTTTGGATACATGGATTTTACTATCCATGATTGTAAAATCCTGGATTTTACAAAACTATAATCTTGATTTTATATGTTAAAGCCGGGAAATTTGATATTGATCGGCTGGTTGAGGATCTCTCTCTCTCTCTCTACACACGCTAAAGTTTATGGATAAGGGCTAAGGCCCTAATTGGATTGGAAGATATTTTTTTTTGGAAAAGTTTGCAAACGAATTTTTTTTCTAAAGATCATACTTGTTTTACACATGAAAAGAGATAACTTGAACCCATCCTATTTAATTTCTACTAAGAGGGGCCTTCAATTTATGAAAATATCAGTCCAAGTCAACGATAATCTTATCATTTCCCTCTGAGTCGTGAAAAGAAGAAAAAAATTACGAAGAAAAACACATTAGATAATATTCATCTAAGTCATAAATGTTTTTTCTTGCAACAGTGTATCAAAAGAGTTGGAAGAGCCTAAGGAAGAATTGTTGTTCCCTTCTTCTTCTCAGTAGAATGATATCCAATCTGCAGGGAACGAAAATGCTCGATTATCCTACTTCGGGATATAACTTTCCTGACACGCCCTGATGGCGCCAGAATCCGGGTTCGCGATCGATCGGTGTGTAGAGGGCCTCCGCTGGGGTCTGCAATCACAAACAAATGGGTCAGAGAGGTTCGGGGTGGGTCCCGGACGATCACTTCGATACCCAAGTCAGATTCTGGACCAACGATATAATGAACAACAAGAAATAGCTGAGGTATAATCAGGTTTACCAAGACCAATACACGGGTTCTTTTTCTGATATCTGGGTGGGTGAGTTGGGGGCAGCAGATAGGGGGAGGCATAGGGCGTCCAACGCCTCTTCCCTCTCTTGCTTAGAGTCGGAAAACCTTAATAACGGTCTAGAGCTTCCTTTAATGGTGCTTGATCCTAGATCGTCCTCCCTCCCATGGGACTTAATGGTGTATTTATGCTTTTTTTTTGCATGTAGATTCTCTTCATGGGGCGTCACATGGATCATTTTCATCATTTTAGAAAGAAAATCTTCTTTTGTTGGATTGGGTTGCCCCCCCTGGTTCGACGGCGTGCGTGGCTTTTGTTGTGTAATCTTACCTATAATTGTGATGATGGAGTTTTTTTCTTGGTGGCGGGGAGATGACGTGTGGCGAAATCATGTTGTCTTACTGTTTTCTAGCATCTATCCTAATCATGATTAGATTCTTTTTCCGCATGGGTGACACGTGATGAGATACAACGGTCCTGCCGTATTTATGCCTTATCACGCCCACGACCCCCATTGGATAATCCGTGACCAAACAACTTAGGTTTGCAATTTTCCTTGAAAGCACGTAAAAAACATTCAATTAGGCTACCAAATGCCAGGGACCGAATGGCTCGATTATCTCGGGATGTAACTCTTCCTTGTAAATTAGTCTACCAAATACCGGAAAACTCAGTTTCCATGTGAAATTCGTGTGAGGTGCGTAGCAGCACCCTTCAACTCTACGCGGAGCAGCACAAGTGCGCACCACGCACCCCCGTGTATGGTAGAGCCGTACAGGTACAAAAGCAGCACGCTCTTTAACCTTATGTGGATCAGCACGAGTGCGCACTACACACCTAGTGTATCGTAGATTTACCAAAGTCCTTTTGCAATCTCACAAGGCCAGGCGCAGGAAACCGAAACTGAAACCTTCAAAGCTGCTCCCGCCATGAAGATCTTCACAACCTGAACGAGGTTTCTCTCTTTTTTTTACCAGAGTTTTGAAACCCTAATCGCTAATCCTTACTCATGGACAAATACGTGCTTCCTCGTTCCTCTTCTCCTGATACCTCCAAACCCTTGCGCAGGTATTAAAAACCCTAATCGCCATTTTCCAGTGTTTTCCAGATTTCTGTCTTTGTCTGTCTTTTCTCTTTTTTTTCTCACGCATTAGTTATTGCATTTGAGAGAATTGACTGATTGTGGGTTTTTATCAGCTATCAAAGGCATAGATGGAAGAGGACTGTTGCCGAATTGAATGGAAGATTTCTGTCAAAACAACAGCATGAAATTTCTGGTTTATTGCTCGATTCCTACTCTGAGGTTGCTGTTTCTCTTCTTCTTTTTTTGTTTCTTTTTTATATTTTTGGAATTGGGTATATTTAGGATTTTATGGTCTTGCAGTTTTGACAAGGGCATGTGATAAGACCTTTTCTTTTGTCATTATCTTTATTTTCTTCCAATTTTTTTGACATTACTGTTTTGGATATCTTTATCAATTTTATAAAGGATTGATGATTTTCCAATTTCTGATTTTTATGTTCTTATGCTATGGGAAGATAGGAGCTTTTGGGCATTGCTACAATATCGACGGTGAAAGCTGTCCGACACATGTATGAATTTTATCACTTGGTTTCTCTAGTTGGTTTTATAGCATGCTTGTTCTTTGCTTGAATTCATTTCTTAAGTTGAATAATTGTGTTGTAGCCGAGTCAAATTATCAATGACATGAATATGGATCTCCAACTACCTTTTAGAAGGTGAGTCCTTTCTTTGTATCTTTGATGCTCTATGTTTTCACATGCCGTTGAGGAATTCAATTTCTTTCACCATCTAATGCATTTTATTGGCATTTAGAACTCCTGCTTTAAAATTAAATAAGGCTTGTTTGTTGTTTTTGTTAGTTTATGTGCCTTTAGTTTCCTGGAGGCTATCTATGAATTTGGAGGGAATTTTAAGCTTTTTAGAGTTTCTTGTTGTTTTGTCTTGGTAGTGCTCAAGCGTTTAGTCCCACATTTGTTTGGGAGACTAAACTTCATGGTATATATACGGAGGTGGTTTTGTTATGGGTGCGAACCCATGAGAGCGGGAGAGAGGCTCCTTGTCGGGTGAATCTTTATTGCGGGCTAGGTTGGACCGGGACATGGATGTGTCCGTCTGATGGCTTGAGCTAGGGCCCATTCTTCTTTTTCTTCTGTTTCTTTATTTATTTTAATTTTATGATTTACCACTATTTACTACTTGTTTTAACACATTATAATGACTTAAGTGGGTAACCTCACTTTCTAACCATTTGCAACATTCCCTAATCCATCCCGTGTAGGTGGAATTACTTGCAATACAATTTTAGGATTCTATAAAATAAAGTTTTTTATTGGCAGAAAGAGAGAGAAAATAGATGCCTTGTTTTCTTCTCTGCAGCACAGTTTAAATCTTCTCTTTCTTCCTAATGGTTCTATTTTCAATTGGGCAGATCGTGTGTATGTGTTCGCGGATTCGTGAGTACACACTCCTAATGTGATAAATTGTTGTGTTCTTGGGGGTGGATGTTGTGAAGCCCTTATGCACCGAGATTTTGATCCATAAATTGAGCAAAATCTACCTTACATTGTTGGAACGAGTGTATGAAAATAGTATGTAGAATGAGGAGAATGTAAACGGTGACTTCATGTTTGCTCCTTTTTTTTAGAAAGATACTGCATGTTTGCTCTTAATGACATTTAAAATAACTAGGGACAACAATGAAAATTATAATGTAGAGAAGAGAAGTTAACTTATTGGATCAAGATGCAGGTCTAGCACATGTTGATCCGACAAGACAACTTCTATTCTCTACATTCTAATTTTTCTTTTTTTCCCATTTTGAATGATTATCAATGATCGTGCAACTATTCACATTTTATTGTGGGGGCCCTGATTTTTCTTATTTTCCCATTTTGAATGATTATCAATCTCGATATTCATGACATGATAAGAAGATTTTCTACTCTATTTGTTTAGTCAAAATATCATCTAGTTGAGCGTTTATGGCAAGAGTTTTGCATTATATTTGCACAATTGCACTTTAGTCGTGCTATATGAAATCACATTATCAAATATCAATGGGGCCAAGTTTTGTCCTCCTGTTATGAATTATGATTGATCTCTATATTTGTTTCCTAAGTAGTTAATATATTCTCTCTATATTTATTTGTTTCCATACTAGTTAATCTGGTGTACATATATTTGTGCTTGTGTAGATATGGGGCACCATTTTTTGTTTTAAATCTCTTAATCGATCCTCTATTTGTTCTAAATGATAATCCATTTTGAACATATTATTTTTTCAGGGAAGGTATATCTGGATTGGAATTTGACAAGAAGGTAAATGTTTTTAATGATCATCCATTTATTACTATATTCTTTTGGGTTTTTTTAGTGGGTTGTGTAAGAAAACATTCTAGTTTCATTTTGCTTATTTTGTAATTTTTATTCATTGGTTGTGCACCCTGATGAGCTGTTGAGCCTAGTTACGACTGCAATTTCTAGTAAATTTGGTGTGCTTTGTATCGTGAAACTTATCAGCTCGTTGATGCAGAAGCATCAATTATTTGCATGCAAACTAAATAAAGTGGAAAGGAGAAGACATAAAAAATTGTTTATTTTTTATGGGAAATGATATTTGCACTCCCTTGTTTATGGGAAATTACTTCTCTTTTATCATCTGTAGAATGGAAAGGAACTGAATGATGCTTGCCGGTCTAATGCATACATGGAATTAACAACTTTAGATTACCAATGAATGTATCACCGAGCCAATAGTGCCAAAGAGATATGTGACAAAATGAAGAGCAACTTTAATTAGGCTATGATCTAGATAATAAAGTCCAGTTGACTCAAGTCCGCTCCCAATCGTCCTCTTTGCCTTTAGATCCTGAAACAAAAAAATGGGGGGAAAAGGATTTTGAGGATTGTAGGGACGTTCAGCTTACTCAAAATAATAAATTGAAAGAAAACTTCAAAACAGAAGACAGAGAAAAAGACTAGTTGTTAATGAATGTTAAGAGTTGTAGAAAGAGAGGAGAGAGAAGAGAAGGCGGATAAAATAGTTAGAGTGAATAGAATAGTTTCCACGATAGGTTGTTCCTTCAGATTTATGACAAAACCCTACATGACAAGAAAAAGACATAATTAACCAACAAATACACTGTAATCCCCATACAAGAAATATCCCTTATTTCCTTACTATCTACTATAGGATCAAAGGATTATACATTCCTCATTTTATAGTTAATCTCAAGTATCACATATCCATATCTCAACAGGGCTGTGGTGCACATATTTGCTCGTTGTCTATAGTTTTAGAACAATACACCGATTGTAGCTGTAAGGTAAACTGCTGGAGGTCCTATATTTCCCCATCTTTAAGGTTTCTTCGTAAGCGGATATCCCAAAGCCCTTTTCCAAACTTTCCTTCTCGAATGCGGTAGTCCGCCACCGTTGCCTCTCGATTGACTGCAATCCGAAATAGCCTCGAGTATTCTATAGAAAGCATCACTTTACTCTTGCCAGAATTTTACCTCCGCGCCCTTACCCACTTTGTATCGAATTTCCTGATCAAAATCATCTTTGACCGAGCAAATAGATTTTCAAGAACCCGACCCCTTTCCACTTGCCGGTTTTTTAATGTTCCTATCCCCCTTTCCTTTCCCATATTTTGAGTCAACCACACGGTCCCAAAGAGCCATCTTTTCATTTCCATATAGCCAAAGCCATTTTCCTAGGAGGGATTTGTTACGTAACCTTAGCTTCCCAATTCCCAACCCTCCATCTCTTTTGGATTTGGTTACCCTATCCCAGTTCATTAGGTGCCTTAATTTCCTAGACTTAATAAGGCTGTGGTTCGTTTTGGGTTGAGACAGTGTGGTGTGGAACATACCATGTTAGTCGCCGATCTTCAGCTGGCCACGTTGTACTTGTAGTCTATGTGGATGTTATAGCTGTGATTGGCGATGATGCTGCAGGATATTCAGGAGTTTAAACCTTTCTTAAGAAGGAGTTTCATATGAAAGACTTGGGAAAACTTCTGTACTTCTTGGGTATTGAAGTGGCCAAGTCTTCTCATGGTATCACACTTTCTCAATTTAAGTATGTACTCGAGTTACTTGATGAAACTGGGTTGTTGGGTGCGAGACCAGTTAACAATGAGGATAGGCATGTGGTAATTCCAGCTTTATCCTCCACACACCGCAATGATAGGGACTCTCGCTGGGTCCGTGAAATTTCTTTCAGGATGACATTCAAAATATGCAAATTTAAGAAGAAAACGATGCCATGTCTCAATGTATTTGCAAAGGCAATTATAACAAAATTATACTAATGATTCATGTTTCCTCGTCATGTGCAAGTGACCCCAGTAGATAAAATATGACATGTAGTCATTTATTTCTTCTCATAGCTTCAATGACTTTACCTTATCACTACGTTACTTTTACCTTGCTAACTTGTTTATGCAGAAATATCAGTTCTGCTAAAGATTTCTTCTTGTAGCTTCAATGATTTTACCTTAGCCATAAGTAACTTTTTACGTAGCTATGAATAAAAATTGGACTTAATTGAGATACAAACATCCTTTTGTGGCCAAAATGTCACATTAAGCTCTGTTTCTTTCGACATGAAATGGGGTGTAGAAATAATTTTACTCTCATTTTCTCACTTAATATTGGGCGTAAAATTTGCTTCTCGCCCATTTTACGTTGAAAGAAACAAAGCCTAAAACACTATCTTCGAAGGTTCATTTCAAGACATGACCTTGAGGCCGGATTATTCGATCGAAGGATTTAATGTGTTATAATTTCTCATTAAGTGTAGGGTATTAATTGGTGGGTAGAACTCTAAAAGCTTTGGGGATTTCTCTAGTAAACTAGTGGGACCTATCTCACGATGCAGGAGTGAATAAATGGAAAAATAAAGTAGAGAACACAGGCTGGGAAGTTGGTTTTGAAAAAAAGTAGCTCACATTAAATATTCATAGAAGAGATTTAGTATATCACAATATATGACATAAATAAATAGCTATAATTCACTATTTTCCAATAATTAAACTCGATCCCCTGAAGCTACTTGTATGGAGAAATATGTTTTTATATGTTTCAAAGAAGGGGCAATGAGCTAGAACCCCCTTTTTGACCAATGAAAAGGGATGCACCCACTATTTGTATTATTATTTGTGAAAACTGGAGGGTATATGAGGGTGAGAAAAAACAGAAGAATGCTTTAATTTTTTTTTCGAAGATTCATATGGAAGACACAATAGTAAAAAAAAATTAGGAATCAGGCTTTACACAATTGAGAATGAGTACTAAAATTCTAGATAAGTAGCTTATTCAAAAAGAAAAAAAAAAGTACGGTAATAGAGGGAGGTGGTGTGATACAATATATCCTAAATTAATAAATAAATGTTCAAGAAACAAAGACATCAATTACCAAAAAAAAGAGGAAAAAAAAGAGAAAATTTATTAATAAAAAATGTGAACCAATGGTGGATGCCAGAGCCATAAATTCATAGCTTGAGGATGCAAAGAAAAGAGAAGGATCATAAAGAAATGGAGAGCAAAAATGAAAAGAGACAAAAAAGAAAATCTACAAATATTTGTCCTCTCTTCTACTATAATTCATAAAAAAAATGAAAAGAAAAGGATAAGAAAAATGAAAAGAGAGGGTCGGGCCATTAGCTCAACGGTTGAGGCTTTGTTCCTCAACCTTGAGGTCGCAGGTTCGATCCCAGCTTGCCTATAAAAATACAAAAATAAAAAGAGAAATAGAAGAATTGTCATAACCAGAGATTTTCCACTCTCTTGTACTATAATTTGTAATAAGCTTGACAACCTCTAGAAGAGATTTTCTGAAAACAAAGTGGATGTCATCGAGTTGGAGGCGAGAAATAGAAGAGTTATCATACCCAGAGATTCTACAAATTTTTGCCAACTCTCTTATAATAAAATTTGTCATAAGCTTCACAGCCTCTGGAAGAGATTTTCTGAAAACAAAGTGTATGCTATCAAGTTGGAGGCTAACTTTTGTTGGATCTATACAATTTCTAACTTCCATCTCCTATTAAGAAAAAGATGTTGTCATGTTCAATATTTCACAAAGGTTTTCTTCTGTATAAATATTTTACACACCTTAAGAATAAGATGTAGGTACATGTGTGTCTTTGATATAAATACACTATCATAAAATTTAAAGGGTGTAAGAGCAAAAAACAAAAAGAAAGCATGAGAAGTTTGACAGTAAAAATTCTAAAACCCATTCTACTTTTGCTGCATCCGTACAGACTGTAGAACCCATAGATGAACACTTGTATTTGGTGTCCTGTGAATAGAAAAAAAAAACAGCATAAGAAGTGAGCAAGATATAGAAACCAACCCATGAGCAGAGAAAGAAATAACATTTATGGAGAGATATAGAGAGAAAGAGTGGAAAAATAGAGGAAATTCAGGAGTTTATGGGCAAGAAATTAGAAAATATTAAGAGGAGTAGAGAAGGTTAAATAGAAATAAATAGCTTCTTGGAGAGGGACTCAAAATCACCGCAATTTTTTACTTTCTTTCCTTTTGCAACAGACCTAGGCGTTATGGTTTGGTTTTTAGTAATTATCTGATTAAATGGAAATAATATGAAACGTTTTCTAAATGAGAGAGATTTTAGGGAGGGGAGAGATAAATGTTTTCTAAATGAGAGCTTCCTGCTATATTATAATAGATAGATAGATAGATATAGGAAACCACAAAAGTGAAAGGATGCAAAAGGACTGTCATGTACCCATGAGGTTATTCGGTTAAATGGGGCCAATGAATTTTGAAGGGGGGCAATTTATCAGCGCTCTAAGTCAAAACAAAAACTAGGAAAAATATCATCCCAAAACGTTAACGTCCCTTCTCAAGTAAATCTCCTACTTGTTTGTAAAATAAGAAGTCTCTCCGAAATAGGAAAGTGAGATAATTCAAAACTAGAATTGACCAGGTATTACTCTTCGATACGAATTGTATGGTTTTTCTCTGTTGAAGGATTACCACTTGTTAAGTTTAGATTAAAAGAAGACAAAGTAAGGTTAAGAGATTACCAACCACAAGTGAGAAGGAGATAAAGGGAGCAAGAGGATGAACACAAAGATTTTAAAGTGGTTCGGTACTTGGATCTAACACCAAGACCTACATCCACTCGCCAAGACCTCCTTGGCGCTTCCACTATCACGATCCTCCTTTGTTAACCGGCCGGACCGGAAAACCCTCGTACAATGCCGGATTCACTTTTCTTAACGGGCCGAATCGGAGACCTCTCTTGCAATGCCAGATTCACCTTTCTTAGCGGGCCGAATCAGAGACCCTGTAATAAAGCTTGAAGAAGAAAAAAGAACACTCTTTTAGCCTCTCGAAGGCGTGATATATAACAGTGAACCCTCACTACAACTCTCTCAAAAGATTATAATTGAAGGCTATTCCAACTCTCTTGAAGATTTTTCAAAATCAAGGCAAGGGTTAGGGAGAGATATGTTAGCCAAAAATAGTTTGCAAGTGTTTGTATAGGCCTTAGATGGGTTGGAAAACCTTTTCATGCAAATTTAAACCCATATATATATAGCCAAGAACCAAAACTAGCCGTTACAGGGGCAAAACGTAATTCTGTGCAACTTTTAGAAATAGTCATTATGTCCCAATGGCTATTTCCCGCGCACCAGGGCCGGTTGACCACGGGGGCCCGGTCGTCCGCGCTGTAAAGATTGATTTTTCTTATTGGATTTTGACGTTCTTGTACTCTATGGACAAGAGAAGAAGGAGATCTATCTTTTAAAAATATTTTGGACCAATTGTAATGTAGTTAAGGTCTGTGGTCAATAAGCAAGTGCTAATTTGATACTTTTTCATGTTTGATTTCACCTTGGCACTTGGGCTTTGGGTCCACTTAGTTTTGGGCCTATTTTGAAAATACTTTGAGGGATTTGTGAGTGTGCCTTGATAGAGAGAAAACACAAAAGAGAAGGAATTGCAATCGACCATATAAAAAGCTCTTTCAGCCTTCTCTTGATGTGTAACCTTCACTTGATCTTCAATTGGGTGCAAGGCTTGCTTTTTGGATCTTTGGCTTGAGTTTCTAGCTTGGACATCTTCCAAGGATGATGTCTTCAATGTGTACAAGCTCCTTTGGTTCATTTGTGCATATTGATCCTTAAACATGTGTAGTGTTGTTGATGTTCTAAGTTCGGATTGAATAGTGAATTTCCTATCTAAAGCACAACACTACAAGGCAACACCTTAGTTCATAAAGACTAATCAATTTGGGTTTGCTAGCATCAAAACAATAAGGAAAAGGTAATTAGTTGAACCCATGGGAACCCTTGGGCTAACAATTTCGTTCACCTAAGCAATAATTTTTAGCAAAGAATACCAAAATACTAAAGCTAGGTGGGCATTATTTTTATATTGGACGTGTCACTTTAAAAGAACATTTTGAACAAGTTAAATCAAAAGTTCTATAAGGTTTCTAGTGCATTAGATGTCAGGAGAAGAAATTTAGCATTCTTAACATGCAACAGAGCCAAAAGAAGCATTTAAAATGCATTCTGCACAGAAGCATAGTTGCTAGGTGATCTTTCTCGGAAAATAATACGTCAAAAATGACTTGCAGAAACCAAAGGTAAATGGACTCTTGGTAATTGCAATGAGAAAGTTTTTACAATAAGACAAGAATCTAGAATGAAAACTACAAGTAATGAGATCTTTTGCTAATATAGAAAGACAATTGTTGACAAGGGGAGATGCTTCATCCTCTACAGTCGTTCCCCATTTCAAATGTATTCGAAAATGTAAAGAGATAATGTATTAATACAGAAATAAAACAAGAATGAGGAGAATGAACATTCCATCATTTCTTGCATATGAATATGAATAACATCATAGGGCGGCGGGCTAAGATGAAGCAGTTCGGGCCCTGGCATTCCTCAAGTCATTTCTCTAAATTAGAAGTCACTTTGTTTCTCTGTGAAGCACCTTTTATGAACAAGTTAATGGAATACTCACTAGTAGACGTAAATTGGAAAAGTAACAAGTGTGAATCACTGGTTTTTTGTGTTAAAGCTGACAACTAAACATGCACGCATATCTTATTGCGCCTCCTGATCTGGCTGGCCACAAGACTTTCGGGGTTCTCCCAAAAGTTTTGGCTTTGATATTTACTCGCCTTGATATACCCTATAGATTTCCATTCAACGTGTGTATGGCCCACTTGTGGTACACCAGATCAAATGGACCCAATTACCGAACCCACATGCCACATATATGTTGGGATTACCCGCCTCCCAAAATTTTGGGATGCCTGAACTTCCATCACAAATGACTAAAGCTTGCTATACTGTTAGATTTGGGATGGATGGTTAGGGGAGGTTTATTTGAAAGGAGAAATGAAAACAATTTTGCTTTAGTATTTTATTCTCAACTACAGCTCCATGCATCTTTTGAAGCCGAAACATCTTGTTTGTTTGCAGGTACATCCAGAGCACCTCTGCCACATCAGATGAGAGATGGATTGTTTGAAGGGCTTGATTGGCTCGAAAATATAATTTAAATCGATGAAACACTGGATCACAAATTCATAACAGTATGATGTTGGTTGCTGAAGAAAATCACCAAAGAAAAGATTGAGCAGACCTTGTCAAACAATGGATGCAGAGAAAGATACATTGGGATGGAAGAGCAACAGTCTGTGGACTTATCCTCTCAAGAAACTGAGAGAATGTGATAAACTCTTACTTCCATGGAGGGTTTTCAACCTGCAAAACATTAAAAATGAGCTTTCAGTTGAACTGATCACTTCAAGCATCAAAGAATCTATCAATTGTAAATGACCAGGAAAGCTTTAACATCAGAAAGTACAGTTATGTGTCAGAAATAAGAACCTATTTTACCTGGATATGGATACAAGTATCCTTCCAAAAAAAGGATAGGGATGCAGGTAAGTGATATGGCAAATGTTGGGGTATGGGGAACGAACTTCGAAAATGTTGAGATATGAGTATGGCAAAAATCCAATAAGCATTTGTAGGGTACAGTAAGGACTTGAAATATAGGATTCTTCAGACCATCATGGTACTGTCTGCCCTTAACTATCCAGCAAAGGTGACTTAGTTGCATAAAGCAGTTTTGTAAGTTCAGGTTTTAAGAACTCGGTACAGAAAATGGAAAGAAAAGAAAAAACAGTGAGATAGATACTATCATAAGCATATCCGTGTCCTTATCCTTGTCATACACAACAAGTTCTGAAGGAGTAATGCAATAGGAGTGAACACAAGTCATCCAGGAAGGAGAGTTAAATTTATGCCATGAGACAATCATACAGATACAAGAGCTGCGAAGGGACATTTTGGTTCCTGACTGCTGTTTTGCTGGTGGTGAGGAGCTCATGTCTCTTAATGCTTGGTTTGGTCCAGCTGGGACGGTTGCACCATGATCTACACCATAATCTTTTTGCTCAGGTATTTCAAACTTCTGTATAGTTCATTGAGAAATGCTGATAGGAAGCCTAACATCCCAAGCATATATCATAATGTCCAGTATGATCATCCTAAATTTTCTTTGGAAAATTTTCTCGTTGTTTTACTTCTAGCTAAAGGTAACAGATAGTAACCGATAGGAATCCAGAACCTTAAAAAAAACGGACGAGGACCCAGATAGCTAGGTCTAGGGAAATAGAATAGGAAGTTTTATCGAGGCCTGTGACCCAATCCCTTCACCAACATTTCCAGTGTTCTATGATAAATTCTACTTTTGAAAGTTATGTTGTTACCATTATGCTTATAGTGCATAACTTTTTTTGTCTCTCTGCCTCTCTTTCGAAATGCTTGTTTTATTTATTGTTTGTGAAATGCATTGCTAAAAAATGGCTCTGGAGAATTAAACTAATGAACAAGATTGTGGAGATGATGAATCTGAATCATTTTGTAGATATGTTAATAAAATCGACTAATCTAGAGTGAATGTCAATCATAGGAACAAAGTGATGCTGCAAAGACACACAAGTCAAACCATACACTGAAGGAAAGGCAACTTGCCGATTGGGCAGCAAAGGAGTCCAACCTTAACAATGAACTCAATGGGAAGTTTCTTCGATTCTATCAAAGAATGTTGCTGAAACTTCCACAATTTCCGTAAATTTGAACAAAAGAAGCTCATTTGCAAGGAGAATCAATGTTCTTTGAAATTAGGACAGCAATGTGCAGTTTGAGCCCAGCAACAATTCAATTTATAAAAGTCTTTTAGTCAACAAACAATTTCATCTATTCTAAAGCAAAAGAAGGGTTGGAAACAGAAATAGAGGTATAAAATTTTAGTTCCAAAATACCCCTTGCTGTCTACAACTTATGAAGACTTTGCAAACTGCTTGTTACAATATCAAGGAAGGGAGATTGCATCCATTGTCGAGCTTATTCAAGAAGACAAAACAATTTGTAGATAAACTTAACCATCTCAAAAGCAGATTGACCCACATTCTTTGTTGCTCCACTTGTAAAAGTTTAATCTCCGCTATGGTTTTCTATGTTTCGCTCAATGGTTCAACATATATGGCTGCAACTGCATGAGCCATATCAAAATTATAGGAAGACATTCATCATTTCCATCCACATGATATCTACAACATGTACTTGGCGAGATCTTTTTACTCCTTGGCTATCACTTCACCTCAAGTTGAAGGATAAAAAGAGAATAAGACACAGGTCACAATTGCATTTATCATTAAGTTCAGAAAGATAAAAAAACACAAGTCATTTTTATTGGCCTTGCACAAAACCTTAGGTCTTCCAAAAAAAATTGGGAAACATAAAAATCTGTTTGTTCTTGACACTGCACTAACCACAGTGTCAACAACATCCAGCTCACTAATGTCACAATTGGGTTTCTTCCTCATAAATTTGCATCAAAGTTTCAACAATTGGCTGTCAAATGTTCTCACTCTGGATAAACTTGTGAGATGCTTAACTTCCAAAAAGTTATCAACTTCAGGCAATGCACCAAATGTCACTAACTGCAATGAAGAATTTTTAGGCTCATTGTGGCATTATCTCATGAGTCATGACATGATTCAAATGTTTAACATTTTGTTGAAGTTGAGCATGAGATTAAGTAACCACGGATACAACAAAATACATGGGCAAAGATGAAGAATCAATTATGAGATTGTAAACTTCCGCAAAAAAAAAAAAAAAAAAAAGGTTCCTGCCATACATTTCGTGATTTAAAATTTCGATGAAGATCTGCTTGATAATGAATATCTAATATGGAAGCTTCATAAGCTTCAACACCAAGTCTAGAAGGTAAGGGAATGTTACAAATAGTATTAATTATTGTAAAGACTACCCTCATTAAATCTAAAATTTAATCTAAAAACTGCATAAAGCCGTTCAATATTCATAATTAAGGGAAGTAATTAGGGGCATTTGATGACTAAATTAAAAAGGCTAGTAATAATTAAAAGGAAAAACGGTTGGAAATTATGAGGAAGGAAATCACGATCTCAAAATTCCAAGAGGAGAATGGGCAAAAATAAAGATTTTCTTTATGGATCGTATTTATTTTGTGGTAACTTCCATCCTTGCTTAGAAAAGCTTAAAAATCCCACCCAAATCAATTACATACCTCATTGTTAAGATCAAAAATCAAGAGAAGAAGAGGGGAAAGAATACAGTGAGAGAGAGAGAGAGGAAGAAAAAAGAGGCTCGGACGGTTCTTGGACGGGAAACCCATCTTGATTCTTCGTCTTCCCCATTCACCGTCACCGAGAGGTATGTTGATTTTTAATTTCTTGAAATCCCTTGCATCTTCTTCATCAAATTTTTGGAAACTATGGAATTTCATCCCCAAAACCGTGTATGCTATGAAACCCTTTCTGTTTATTCTGTAAAACCCATTTCTTGTTCACGATTTCTTCCATGCCCTCTATCGCACTCCAAAACCTGCAAAACCACATCTCGTTAAAAATGAAAATAGGGTTTCTGCAAACCAAAGAAGCAGATGCAAAAAGGAAAAATAAAATAAATAAAATGATCTATACATTACCCATTTCAATTTCACGAATTTTCCTTGCCCAAATCTCCAGCTTCAAAAACCTGCAGAAAACCGACATCTACGTTAAAATGAATTTAGGGTTTCTACAACTAAGAAAGCAAGATACAAAAAGGAAAATAAATAAATAAATAAAATGATTTATACATTACCCATATCAATTCCACGATTTTTCCGTGCCAAATCTCACGATTTAATCACCTGCAAAAACCCTCATCTTCGTTAAAATGAAATTAGAGATGCTGTAAACAAATGAAGCAAGGCAGAAAGAGAAAAGAAAGAACGAAAATTTTAATACTTATGCCCTTGTTTTACCTTGAGACACCCCCCTTTTTGTTTATTCGTTTTCTTAAAAAAAAAAAAAAAAAAAAAAACAGTACATATGTATGGGTATAAATGTTCTTTTGAATGGTAATGCGTATAAACTAATGTATACGTAAAAATCTGTGTATAATAACTAAATAGACATGGTACAATTTTGATGTATAAATTAGTGTATAAACTATGTATCTCATCCTTGCCAGGTTATCAATCTTCCCACCTCCTCTAGGGGGGCTCGTCAAATTTTATCCACAAATCTAACTGGAAGGCAGGTGACAGTTAGGCCTTGCCTTGTAATAGTTTTCAATATAATTTGTCTATGCAATGTAGCTCTACTTATAAAATTTTGCCTTATTGATACCTGCTTAGTTAATTTATACTTGCTTGCCTGGAATAAAATGAATTGGAATGAAAAATAAATTGTTCTAAAATATTATGCGAAGTAATGCAGGAAGGGAGACAAAGGTAATGTACTTTAATTTCCTAATTGCATATCATACATGGGGGAGAGTGAAGGGGAACTTAAGGGTGTGGTGGTATCATCCTGGGACCTAAGGTCCAAAGGCCAACGCGAGAAGCGTGTACAGCCTTTCGTTGGCAAACCATCCAAAATGGATAGTATCCCCGAAACGGCTCGGCATTAAATGCGAGAACGAAATCCGAGTCCATAACGCCACTACCTTTAGACAGGGGTAGTGGGTAGTCGTGCGGCAAGGACACCGGCAAAAAGAAAAAAAATGGGAAAGTCAGAAAAGAACTGACAGAAAAATAAACTGGGGAAAAGCCGGATGTACCTGGGGAATGTGCTGTCTCAATTTATATAATCGTTGCATACATAGTATAAATTTGGATTATTGTCACTCCTGTTATTTATATTGCAATCAATAGGGTAATTCCTTTCCAGTTTTTATTATTGTTGCTATATATTGCTGAGGATCTGGATTATATTGCCTGTACTTTTTATATTGTCTCTCTTACTCTGCTCGGTCTCTGGAGGACCCTGCTCTGACGTTGTTTACTCCACCACAGGGGTTGACGCGTTAGATGGTGGAGCGTTTGCAAATGAAGGAACCTTGGGATAAGGGACTGTGTGATCAGAGAGTTCGTTTCTGGGGTTTTTGCATTTTGACGTCTTGCGTCATTTACCATTTTTTTTTCTATCAAGACTTTATTTAGTTTGGACTTTGGTAATTTAAAACTTTACTTTTCTTTTGAAGTATGAGTATTGAAATTGTTATGGTAAGACATATTTAATTTGGAATAAGACTTTATCGTGGTTGCTGATTATAAAATATATATATATATATATATATATATATATATATATTTTCATGATTTTTGCGTTCTTTTGCTCGTAGCTACTGGACGGAAATCGGGTCATTACAGTTGTGGTATCAGAGCTCTAGGTTTTTGTGAAATACCTGGAGTACGTGAGAGTGGGTAGATTATAGGATTGGGGTAGACAATTAAGACTTGTCGATCAAAATATATGCACTCTGATTTCTATACCCTTAAAGGGAAGACACAATACTAAATTTTAATACTACTCAATCAATGGCAACAAAGTCTTCTATTAGTATGGTACTTCTTAGCAATGAAAAGATTATGTCATTGATATATATACATATGACTTTGTATTGTTCATTTTACAGATGTATCAGAGGAGGGGAGCTGCTAACCAGGCTAATGTCCCTAATAATGATGGACATGAACCAGCTCAGCCCGGTGCGCATGGCCAAGATGGACCTGACCTAGCTCAACCCTAAAATCAGGATGGTCTGCAAATGCTGGCAGAGATTCTTAAACAAAATCAGATAGCTAATCAGACCGCCCTTCCTTCAGGCCATCGCAGCCAATCTCGGGGCTCGTCAGGAGTCGAGGCCTCGTGAGGATGCCTCTCAGGTTCACCGTCAGTTCCGGGACTACCATCCATCTGAGTTTACTGGTTCAGGTGACCCCTTAGTGGCAGACCATTGGCTTACAGAGGTAGAGGGGATCTTTGCCGTGATGGAGTGCTCTAACATTCAGAAGATTCGTTTTGCTTCCTTCCTACTGAAGGGAGAGGCGGGTGTCTGGTGGCAGACTATGATTCAGAACTATCCCGCAGTTTTGTCTGGAACTTGGGGTCAGTTCAAGTCTCGCTTCAATGAGCAGTTCTTTCCGGAGCGCATAAAAGATCAGTTGGCGGGGCAGTTTGCAGAACTAAAGCAGGGGGCGTTGACTGTGGCTCAGTATGGAGCCAAGTTCAGAGAGCTTTCGTGTTTTGCACCTGGATACGCAGCGACGGAGGCAGATCGGGTTCGGAAATTTGTTAGCGGTCTTCACCCTTCCATTAAGGCGAGTATCATTAACCTTGGTACTAGGACCTTGGCAGAGGCCTGTGAGAAGGCCGAAGTGGCGGAAGACTGCGAGAAATCAGTGCAAGCAGCTAGATCTCAATCATTTATTAGCAGGAATCAGGGACCTCCACTCAAAAAGCAGAGTACAGATGGTGGTTCGCAATCCAAGACCTTGTGCTCTCTTTGCGGAAAATTCCATTCAGGCCAGTGCTGGAAATCTATGAACGTTTGTTTCAATTGTGGAGATCCGAACCACAAGCAGAGGGATTGCCCTAAGAAGAAGCATCAGCAGTATGCCAGGCAGCCATATCAGCAGCAGCAGCAGCAGCGGGCTCTTCCTAGACCTCCACCCCAGCCGCAGCAGCAAAATCAGTGGAGGGGAAACCCAAATCTCATACCGGTCCAAGGAAGAAATGCACCCCAAGCTCCTATTGTAACGACCCGATTTCCAGAACCAAGCCGTTACACCTATTTGACAAATTCACCTGATGTTCTTTATGAGCAGCGGAAGTATTCTCAATAATGAAATCCATTTAAAATTTTAAACTCACTCTGTTCTAAATTAAGGACCTAGCATCCCAAATAAAATTTATTACAGTCCGAAATTAAATACTTAAACTGAGTCTAAATATGACAGGTGACCCATCTGTCACTCCACCCTCTCTATTTATTTCCCATTCCCGCTTTATTTATATGTCTTCGTTTGCGAAGGCTCCCTCTTCTACTAATCCTGTGGAGGGAAATATAGCAACGTAAGAGCAAGGAAAAAGGCTCACGACATAAAAGAAACAGTACAATAACCATAAAAATTTCAATGATCAACATTAGAATCCATTTTAAACTATACAGTTTTTTTCTTTTTTCAAATAAATCAATTTTGGAAATAAATCAAGTAATATGAACTCTCATCCTTACTGTGATTCCCAATATGTTCTCTCCCCCAATAGTCATACGGTCATTATGGCCATTATGGCAATTCCCCAATTACCCTGACTCTGGCCGGCAACTATTGACCATCAAGGAAGCTCCGCCCCCTAATGAGACGTGCTCCTTTCTAGGATTTCCTTTGGGTCACCTTCCACCCGAGGATTTTGGGTCACCTTCTACCCGAAAATCTCTCCAATAGTCATACGGTCATTATGGCCATTATGGCAATTCTCAATTACCCTGACTCTGGCCGTCAACTATTGACCATCAAGGGACCTCCGCCCCCTAATGAGACGTGCTCCTTTCTAGGATTTCCTTCGGGTCACCTTCCACCCGAAAATGCATTGTCAGCCAGGTGTCGTACGCTCACAGCCTGGGTAACTTTTGGCTTGACCAAGGACGGATCGTAAGGGTCTGCCTTAGTCCTTTCTGGGATCTTAAGGGTCTGCCTTAGTCCTCCCTCCCTTTATTTCAATTTAGAATGGCATGCAGAATTTATGCAATGTTGCTTTCTGAAATGAATATGAAATTTTGCTTTCTGAAATGAAATACTAAAGAAATATGGTATTGAAGATGCTTTTTCCTTTGAAGATACTTTTACCTTCTAATACAGTCACATATCAAATAATCATAGGAATTACACTGAATTACCGTTATGAAGCGAGTCCATATTCACTTGCCTGAATGTACGTGGAAAGGATCGTGCAGATGAGAATTTCACGAAAGCAACGTGAGAAGTACCCTTTTCAAATTCTGATGTTTCCTGTGTTCAGTGTTCTTTCTATCAAATTCCTTTCTGATAATATTCCCTGTGTTCTTTCTATCAAATTTAAGATCATGTGGGCCCCGTATGTTACTATTCATATGGGCCCCGTATGTTACTATTCATGTGGGCCCCGCATGCTACTATTCATGTGGGCCCCGCATGTCACTATTTATGTGGGCCCCGCATGTCACTATTCATGTGAGCCCCATCATGTCACTATTTATGTGGGCCCCGCATGTCACTATCCATGTGGGCCTCATCATGTCACTATTCATTTCACCATAAGTTGATAAAGTTTACTTTACGGTTACTATGCTAGCATTTCACCGTTAAGTATATAGGTGGTAGAACCAACCATTACTTTATCCATATAGGTGGTAAAACCAACCATTACTTCAAATAAAATATAGGTAGGTGGTAGAACCAACCATGAAAGAGATCATTAAATAATTTAGGTGGTAGAACCAACCATTGAAAGAGATCATTGCTTTCAAATAATTTTAGGTGGTAGAACCAACCATGAAAGAGAGACTATTATAAAAGACTTACTTGGTAGTGGATTTCCCTTTTCCTTCTTTTCTCTCTCTCTTCCCTCTCTTTCTCTTCCTCTTCCTCTCTCTCTCTCTCTTTTCCTCTTCCTCTCTCTCTCTCTCTTTCCTTTTCTTCTTATTTTCTTCTTCTTCTTCTTCTCTTCCTCTATTTATAGACATTTTTTTGCATAGTACTTTTGCATAGTACTTTTGCATAGTACTTTTGCATAGTAAAGACTATTTATTATTTTAATATTATTTCTGTCGGTCAATAGTATTTTTGCATAGTACTTTTGCATAGTAAAGACTATTTACTATTTTAAATTATTATTTTCGTCGGTTAACAGTACTTGCATAGTAAATAATATATTTTTTTATTATTAATTTCGTCGGTCAATAGTATTTTTGCTACTATTTACGATTTGTTTATTATTATTTTCGTCGGTGCGATGATATTTCCGTTTTCCACTAGATGTGGGACCCGTTGATGTGGGACCTACTTGTGTGGGACCCGCTTGTGTGGGTCCTACTTGTGTGGGACCCGCTTGTGTGGGACCCGCTGATGTGGGACCCGCTGTTGGTGGGACCCGTTTGATGTGGGGCCCGCTGGTCGTGGGACCTACTTATGAATAGTACTTGGTGGGTCCTACTGTGAATAGTAATTATGAATAGTCTTATTCTGAATAGTACTTATGAATAGTAATTTGCATAGTAATTCTGCATAGTATTTTTAATATATATTTTTACCGGTTATTACATTCTACCCCCCTTAATGAAAATTTCGTCCCCGAAATTTACTATTCTAGAAGAACAAGGAAATGGTGCGTCGCATAGGCTATCAATTATCATAGCTCACAACTTGAGCTGAATATGGGATGTTCTTGGTCTCTGAGGTTTCACTCTCGGAGTCACTATCTTCTATTATGATGACCTAAAGTTCCTGCCTTTTAGTTCCTGCCTTTTTACCCTGAGTGACTCCTGAACAGATGTCCCAAAGATTTGCCTCCTATCACTTAACTAGCTTCTTTCCCCCCTTACAAATCCTACCATCTCATATCTAACTTTTCGCAGGCTTACTTTTCGCAGGCTTACTTTCAGTCATGCTCTATGAATTTTCATCCTAAGTCACCCATTCCAGAATGTAGGCCGTAAGTCTTATGATTCCCCATTCCAGAATGGAGGCCGTTCAGTACTATTTCAATACGAAGCATACCTTGAGTTTTATAATAAAATTGTAAGGAGAATAGTAATTAAAATCCTGACCTTTAGTTATCGCAGTAGATGCCTTAGCACTGTCGTTAACGAGTGCAAAGAAACGATTTCCTGACCCTCCTTGCGCTTTCTCATTTTGACTCAGAGGGCGATATTGGTTTCTCTTCTCTTGAATTTGCGACTGGTTCTGATTACCCCTCCACTGGTTCTGCTGAGGAGCAGACTGTCTTAGAGTTTGAGGCTGATGTTGGGATGGGGTCCCATTTTGCTGTCTGCCCAACCTAGGGCAGTTGTACTGTTTGTGGTTAGGGTCCCCACAGTAATAGCATACATCCCTGCCCCTCAAGCATTGACCCGTATGTCTCTTTCCGCAAGTTGGGCATACTGGAACAGTATAACTCACATTCTCATTCTCATTCTCCGACTTCTGCTTCTTTAGAGGTGGTGGTTGATTTCGGTTCGCAGAGGATTGTGCCCTTGCAGCCGAAACAATTCTTTCGCTTCTCTCTGCGACTTCCGCCTTCGCACAGGCCTCTGCTAAGGTCTGAGGATTAAGGATAATAATGCTGGCCATAAGGGTGGGGCGGAGCCCGTCCACAAACTTTCTTACCCTATCCTCCTCAGTAGCGGCATAACCTGGGGCATAGCGGAATAGAGTCCTGAATCTTGCCCCATACTGGGCCACCGACAACCTTTCTTGCTTCAGTGCTGCGAATTCTTCAGCCAGTGAGTCCTTTACATGTGCAGGAAAGAACTGGGCATTAAATCTCGTCTTAAATTGGCTCCAAGTCTCGGTGGTCGCCGTCGGGTAATTCTGTACAGTGGTTCTCCACCAGACTCCTGCCTCGCCAGTGAAAAGAAATGAGGCCAACCTAATTTTCTGTTCATCATCGCACGCCATGACATCAAAGATGCGTTCCACGCTCAAGATCCAGCTGTCGGCTACCATAGGATCTCCCACCCCAGTGAATTCAGGAGGGTGATAATCCCTGAACTGACGATGGAGTTTGGTAGGATCTTCCCTTGGCTGGTGCACGGCCAAATTTGCCGCAATACTTCGGAGAGCCTCTTGACTCGCTGCTTGGGACTGCACTTGACTCCTAAGTATCTCCGTAAGCATGTGCAGAGGGTCTTGCTCCTCTTCCTGCCCATCCCTCCTAGCTCCTTTTCTTTGGTAAGTATTCATCTTCTGCCAAGACAAGCCTACAATTAATTTACATTTTCAGGGTATGTTGGAAGATTTTAAACCCCTTCGTCCTAGCGACGATTTGTCGGTAATAGGAAGGTACCATAACTTTTAATTATTTAGATCTTCGTATCCCATCTTAAGACGTACCCAAGACTCGTTCACCAGGTTCCTCACAGCCTAAACCTGGCACAGCTCTGATACCACAACTGTAACGACCCGATTTCCAGAACCAAGCCGTTACACCTATTTGACAAATTCACCTGATGTTCTTTATGAGCAGCGGAAGTATTCTCAATAATGAAATCCATTTAAAATTTTAAACTCACTCTGTTCTAAATTAAGGACCTAGCATCCCAAATAAAATTTATTACAGTCCGAAATTAAATACTTAAACTGAGTCTAAATATGACAGGTGACCCATCTGTCACTCCACCCTCTCTATTTATTTCCCATTCCCGCTTTATTTATATGTCTTCGTTTGCGAAGGCTCCCTCTTCTACTAATCCTGTGGAGGGAAATATAGCAACGTAAGAGCAAGGAAAAAGGCTCACGACATAAAAGAAACAGTACAATAACCATAAAAATTTCAATGATCAACATTAGAATCCATTTTAAACTATACAGTTTTTTTCTTTTTTCAAATAAATCAATTTTGGAAATAAATCAAGTAATATGAACTCTCATCCTTACTGTGATTCCCAATATGTTCTCTCCCCCAATAGTCATACGGTCATTATGGCCATTATGGCAATTCCCCAATTACCCTGACTCTGGCCGGCAACTATTGACCATCAAGGAAGCTCCGCCCCCTAATGAGACGTGCTCCTTTCTAGGATTTCCTTTGGGTCACCTTCCACCCGAGGATTTTGGGTCACCTTCTACCCGAAAATCTCTCCAATAGTCATACGGTCATTATGGCCATTATGGCAATTCTCAATTACCCTGACTCTGGCCGTCAACTATTGACCATCAAGGGACCTCCGCCCCCTAATGAGACGTGCTCCTTTCTAGGATTTCCTTCGGGTCACCTTCCACCCGAAAATGCATTGTCAGCCAGGTGTCGTACGCTCACAGCCTGGGTAACTTTTGGCTTGACCAAGGACGGATCGTAAGGGTCTGCCTTAGTCCTTTCTGGGATCTTAAGGGTCTGCCTTAGTCCTCCCTCCCTTTATTTCAATTTAGAATGGCATGCAGAATTTATGCAATGTTGCTTTCTGAAATGAATATGAAATTTTGCTTTCTGAAATGAAATACTAAAGAAATATGGTATTGAAGATGCTTTTTCCTTTGAAGATACTTTTACCTTCTAATACAGTCACATATCAAATAATCATAGGAATTACACTGAATTACCGTTATGAAGCGAGTCCATATTCACTTGCCTGAATGTACGTGGAAAGGATCGTGCAGATGAGAATTTCACGAAAGCAACGTGAGAAGTACCCTTTTCAAATTCTGATGTTTCCTGTGTTCAGTGTTCTTTCTATCAAATTCCTTTCTGATAATATTCCCTGTGTTCTTTCTATCAAATTTAAGATCATGTGGGCCCCGTATGTTACTATTCATATGGGCCCCGTATGTTACTATTCATGTGGGCCCCGCATGTCACTATTTATGTGGGCCCCGCATGTCACTATTCATGTGAGCCCCATCATGTCACTATTTATGTGGGCCCCGCATGTCACTATCCATGTGGGCCTCATCATGTCACTATTCATTTCACCATAAGTTGATAAAGTTTACTTTACGGTTACTATGCTAGCATTTCACCGTTAAGTATATAGGTGGTAGAACCAACCATTACTTTATCCATATAGGTGGTAAAACCAACCATTACTTCAAATAAAATATAGGTAGGTGGTAGAACCAACCATGAAAGAGATCATTAAATAATTTAGGTGGTAGAACCAACCATTGAAAGAGATCATTGCTTTCAAATAATTTTAGGTGGTAGAACCAACCATGAAAGAGAGACTATTATAAAAGACTTACTTGGTAGTGGATTTCCCTTTTCCTTCTTTTCTCTCTCTCTTCCCTCTCTTTCTCTTCCTCTTCCTCTCTCTCTCTCTCTTTTCCTCTTCCTCTCTCTCTCTCTCTTTCCTTTTCTTCTTATTTTCTTCTTCTTCTTCTTCTCTTCCTCTATTTATAGACATTTTTTTGCATAGTACTTTTGCATAGTACTTTTGCATAGTAAAGACTATTTATTATTTTAATATTATTTCTGTCGGTCAATAGTATTTTTGCATAGTACTTTTGCATAGTAAAGACTATTTACTATTTTAAATTATTATTTTCGTCGGTTAACAGTACTTGCATAGTAAATAATATATTTTTTTATTATTAATTTCGTCGGTCAATAGTATTTTTGCTACTATTTACGATTTGTTTATTATTATTTTCGTCGGTGCGATGATATTTCCGTTTTCCACTAGATGTGGGACCCGTTGATGTGGGACCTACTTGTGTGGGACCCGCTTGTGTGGGTCCTACTTGTGTGGGACCCGCTTGTGTGGGACCCGCTGATGTGGGACCCGCTGTTGGTGGGACCCGTTTGATGTGGGGCCCGCTGGTCGTGGGACCTACTTATGAATAGTACTTGGTGGGTCCTACTGTGAATAGTAATTATGATTATTCTGAATAGTACTTATGAATAGTAATTTGCATAGTAATTCTGCATAGTATTTTTAATATATATTTTTACCGGTTATTACACCTATCAATCGGGTCTTTGCCTTGAGTCAGCGCGACGCTGAAGCATCCGATGCAGTTATCGAAGGTCAGCTTCTCGTTAATGGTATATCTGTTCATGTCTTATTTGATTCTGGCTCTACATTATCATTTATATCGCCTGATTTTGTTCGAGAATTAGCTTTATCCCCTGTACCCTTACTACATCCGTTGAGAGTGGTCACACCAGTAGGCGATGTGGTAGTTACTGACTTGGTATGCAAGGGTTGTAAAATTAAAATTGGGGACCGTGAACTTTTGGGAGACCTTGTATTGCTGAATATGAATGACTTCAAGGTCATCTTAGGCATGGACTGGTTGGCATCTTATCACGCCAGTGTGGATTGTTTACATAAGGTGGTGGTGTTTAGAATACCCGGAGAGGAAGAGTTCATGTTTGAGGGTGTGAAGCGCCCTGGCAAGATTAAAATTATTGCTGCATTAAGGGCTCAGAAAATGTTAAGTAGAGGCTGTGAAGGTTTCTTGGCGTATGTGAAGAAAGAGGATGATGGTGTAGGGTTATCAACAACTGATATTTTCGTGGTGAGTGAGTTCCTTGATGTTTTTCCAGAGGATCTCACGGAGTTGCCTCCCCACAGGGAGATCGACTTCACCATTGCTCTCGAGCCAGGGACCTTACCCATTTCCAAAGCACCTTATCGGATGGCCCCTGCCGAGTTGAAAGAATTGAAGGAGCAGTTGTCTGAGTTGCTTGAGAAAGGATTTATCAAGCCAAGTTCTTCGTCGTGGGGTGCTCCTGTTTTATTTGTTAAAAAGAAGGATGGCAGCCTCCGTTTGTGCATCGATTATCGGCAACTGAATAAGGTTACTGTCAAAAATCGTTATCCTCTGCCTAGGATCGACGATCTTTTTGACCAGTTGCAGGGAGCTTGTCACTTTTCTAAGATTGACCTCAGATCAGGGTATCATCAGCTTCGTGTCAGAGATGAGGACATATCCAAGACAGCTTTCAGGACCCGATACGGTCATTTTGAATTTGTGGTAATGCCATTTGGATTGACTAATGCTCCAGCCATCGTTATGGATGTAATGAACAGGATCTTCAAACCCTTCTTAGATCAGTTTATTGTAGTATTTATTGATGATATACTCATTTATTCTAAGTCCAAAGAAGATCATGCAGAGCATCTGAGGAGAGCACTTGAAACTTTGAGGCAGAATCATTTGGTTGCCAAGTTTTCCAAGTGCGAGTTTTGGTTAGAAAGCGTGACATTCTTAGGTCACGTGGTCTCTAAGGAGGGCATCTCAGTTGACCCAGTTAAAGTAGAGGCGGTGTTGCATTGGAAACAGCCTTCTAATGCAACGGAGGTCAGAAGTTTCTTGGGGCTAGTTGGTTATTATCGAAAATTTGTTGAGGGGTTTTCTGCATTGGCTGGTCCTCTGACCAAGTTGACTAGAAAGAATGTCAAGTTTATTTGGGCGGAGGAGAGTGAACTCGGTTTCCAAGAATTGAAGAAGAGATTGACTTCGTCGCCTGTTCTTGTCCTCCCTTCTGAAGGAGTGGATTTTGTTATTTATAGCGATGCTTCCATAAAGGGGTTAGGTTGTATACTTATGCAGGATGGGAAGGTGATTGCATATGGCTCACGGCAGTTGAAGCGGCATGAGGTGAATTACCCCACCCATGACTTAGAATTGGCAGCTGTGGTTTTTGCGCTCAGGATCTGGCGTCATTATTTGTATGGTGTGAAGTTTGAGGTTTTTACGGACCACAAAAGCCTCAAATACCTGTTTGATCAGAAAGAATTAAATATGCGCCAGAGGAGATGGCTTGAGTTCTTAAAGGACTACGATTTTACATTGAGCTACCATCCGGGTAAAGCCAACGTGGTTGCCGATGCTCTCAGTAGGCAAGGAAGTGCTAGACTTGCATGCTTGATGATGGAAGAGTGGAAACTCCTTGAGGAGTTTAGAGATTTGACATTGGGTGTTTGCAAAGTGGGTGAGAAATCAGTCTTAGCAAATTTTCGAGTGCAGTCAGACTTTTTGGAGTCGATAAAGGCGGCTCAAGCAGATGATGCAGAGTTGGTCAAGTTGAAGAATGAGGTAGATTCCAGACCAGACTTTTCAATTGGGGCAGAAGGTTTCTTGTACTTTAAAGGCAGGATATGTGTGCCAGCTAAAGAAGATCTCAGAAGGAGTATCTTGGATGAGGCCCATAAGTCTCGCTACACCATTCACTCGGGTAGCACCAAGATGTATCATGATTTGAAAAGAAACTTCTGGTGGAACGGAATGAAAAGAGAAGTGGCTAGCTATGTTTCAAAATGCTTGACTTGTCAGAAAATAAAGATTGAGCATCAGAAACCTGGAGGCACTCTAAAGCCTTTGGAGATACCCATGTGGAAGTGGGATAGCATTTCTATGGACTTCATCATGGGTTTGCCCAAAACCAAGAGCGGTTGTGATAGCATCTGGGTGATTGTTGATCGTCTCACCAAGTCCGCGCATTTTATTGCCATGAAAAAGACTTGGACTTTGAACAAGTTGGCTGAGGTGTATGTGGCTCAAATTATCAGATTGCATGGAGTACCTGCTTCTATAGTATCAGACAGGGACACCAGGTTCACTTATGGGTTTTGGCGTGGATTGCAAGAGGCTTTGGGATCGAAGCTAAATTTTAGTACTACCTATCATCCTCAGACGGATGGTCAGACTGAGAGGGTTAACCAGATTGTGGAGGACCTATTGAGAGCCTGTATTCTCGATTTTGGGGGAGACTGGGAGTGACACTTGCCCCTAGTCGAATTTGCTTATAATAACAGCTATCAGCTGAGTATTCAAATGGCTCCCTTCGAGGCTCTTTATGGTCATGCTTGCAGATCACTATTGTGTTGGGTTGAAGTTGGTGAGAGGCAGTTGCTTGGGCCGAAATTGGTGGAAGAAACTTCTGAGAAAGTAACCTTGATCAGGGAGAGGTTAAAGGCAGCTCAGAGTAGGCAGAAGAGCTATGCCGATCAGCGGCGTAGAGAGCTCGAGTTTGCTGAGGGAGATATGGTTTTTGTTAAAATCTCGCCTTTCAAAGCGGTTATGCGGTTCGGCGGGAAGGGTAAGTTGAGCCCTCGTTACATCGGGCCTTATCGCATCTCTAAGCGAGTTGGATCTCGAGCTTATGAGTTGGAATTACCTCCAAACCTTGATCGGATGCATAATGTATATCATGTATCCATGCTCCGTCTATATCATCCCGACTCTTCTCATGTGCTAGAGGAGGACGAGGTGGAGCTTCAAGGTGATTGGTCCTTTTCGGAAGGACCTGTGCGCATTCTGGAGCGCAAAGATAGGGTTTTGCGGAACAAGTCGATTCCCCTTGTCAAAGTACTTTGGCGTCACCATGGCGTCGAGGAGGCTACTTGGGAGCGAGAATCCGATATCCAGAAAAATTTTCCAGAATTATTTGGAGGTACGCCTTTAGTTATTTAGTGATACCGTTTATGTTTGAAATCATTGTTAAGTTGTACCATATCTAGATTTGTTGTATAACCCTTAAGTGTAATTACCCTTGTCAAAGATTTGAGAGAGGAATTTTGAGGACGAAATTCTTTTTAATGGGGGTAGAATGTAAAGACTACCCTCATTAAATCTAAAATTTAATCTAAAAACTGCATAAAGCCGTTCAATATTCATAATTAAGGGAAGTAATTAGGGGCATTTGATGACTAAATTAAAAAGGCTAGTAACAATTAAAAGGAAAAACGGTTGGAAATTATGAGGAAGGAAATCACGATCTCAAAATTTCAAGAGGAGAATGGGCAAAAATAAAAAATTTCTTTATGGATCGTATTTATTTTGTGGTAACTTCCATCCTTGCTTAGAAAAGCTTAAAAATCCCACCCAAATCAATTACATACCTCATTGTTAAGATCAAAAATCAAGAGAAGAAGAGGGGAAAGAATACAGTGAGAGAGAGAGGAAGAAAAAAGAGGCTCGGACGGTTCTTGGACGGGAAACCCATCTTGATTCTTCGTCTTCCCCATTCACCGTCACCGAGAGGTATGTTGATTTTTAATTTCTTGAAATCCCTTGCATCTTCTTCATCAAATTTTTGGAAACTATGGAATTTCATCCCCAAAACCGTGTATGCTATGGAACCCTTTCTGTTTATTCTGTAAAACCCATTTCTTTTTCACGATTTCTTCCATGCCCTCTAACGCACTCCAAAACCTGCAAAACCACATCTCGTTAAAAATGAAAATAGGGTTTCTGCAAACCAAAGAAGCAGATGCAAAAAGGAAAAATAAAATAAATAAAATGATCTATACATTACCCATTTCAATTTCACGAATTTTCCTTGCCCAAATCTCCAGCTTCAAAAACCTGCAGAAAACCGACATCTACGTTAAAATGAATTTAGGGTTTCTACAACTAAGAAAGCAAGATACAAAAAGGAAAATAAATAAATAAATAAAATGATTTATACATTACCCATATCAATTCCACGATTTTTCCGTGCCAAATCTCACGATTTAATCACCTGCAAAAACCCTCATCTTCGTTAAAATGAAATTAGAGATGCTGTAAACAAATGAAGCAAGGCAGAAAGAGAAAAGAAAGAACGAAAATTTTAATACTTATGCCCTTGTTTTACCTTGAGACACCCCCCTTTTTGTTTATTCGTTTTCTTAAAAAAAAAAAAAAAAAAAAAACAGTACATATGTATGGGTATAAATGTTCTTTTGAATGGTAATGCGTATAAACTAATGTATACGTAAAAATCTGTGTATAATAACTAAATAGACATGGTACAATTTTGATGTATAAATTAGTGTATAAACTATGTATCTCATCCTTGCCAGGTTATCAATCTTCCCACCTCCTCTAGGGGGGCTCGTCAAATTTTATCCACAAATCTAACTGGAAGGCAGGTGACAGTTAGACCTTGCCTTGTAATAGTTTTCAATATAATTTGTCTATGCAATGTAGCTCTACTTATAAAATTTTGCCTTATTGATACCTGCTTAGTTAATTTATACTTGCTTGCCTGGAATAAAATGAATTGGAATGAAAAATAAATTGTTCTAAAATATTATGCGAAGTAATGCAGGAAGGGAGACAAAGGTAATGTACTTTAATTTCCTAATTGCATATCATACATGGGGGAGAGTGAAGGGGAACTTAAGGGTGTGGTGGTATCATCCTGGGACCTAAGGTCCAAAGGCCAATGCGAGAAGCGTGTACAGCCTTTCGTTGGCAAACCATCCAAAAGGGATAGTATCCCCGAAACGGCTCGGCATTAAATGCGAGACCGAAATCCGAGTCCATAACGCCACTACCTTTAGACAGGGGTAGTGGGTAGTCGTGCGGCAAGGACACCGGCAAAAAGAAAAAAAATGGGAAAGTCAGGAAAGAACTGACAGAAAAATAAACTGGGGAAAAGCCGGATGTACCTGGGGAATGTGCTGTCTCAATTTATATAATCGTTGCATACATAGTATAAATTTGGATTATTGTCACTCCTGTTATTTATATTGCAATCAATAGCGTAATTCCTTTCCAGTTTTTATTATTGTTGCTATATATTGCTGAGGATCTGGATTATATTGCCTGTACTTTTTATATTGTCTCTCTTACTCTGCTCGATCTCTGGAGGACCCTGCTCTGACGTTGTTTACTCCACCACAGGGGTTGAGGCGTTAGATGGTGGAGCGTTTGCAAATGAAGGAACCTTGGGATAAGGGACTGTGTGATCAGAGAGTTCGTTTCTGGGATTTTTGCATTTCGACGTCTTGCGTCATTTACCATTTTTATTTCTATCAAGACTTTATTTAGTTTGGACTTTGGTAATTCAAAACTTTACTTTTCTTTTGAAGTATGAGTATTGAAATTGTTATGGTAAGACATATTTAATTTGGAATAAGACTTTATCGTGGTTGCTGATTATAATATATATATATATATATATATATATATATATATATATATATTTCCATGATTTTTGCGTTCTTTTGCTCGTAGCGACTTGACGGAAATCGGGTCGTTACAATTATTGACCCAAAGAGCACTACGTGCTTCTTTTCATGGATGTGACCTTCTAGAATAATAAGGACTATAGCTTAGTTAGGTAGAGCCCCTTATTTATACTTGCGCCAATGCTTTATGCAATATCATCTTTAATTGTTTGATCTTTTATCAGAGATATAATCTTTTTGCTTAACTATTTTAAAGGGTGTCCTATGAAGCATTCAAATAAATTATAAACTCTTTCTTTTCTTTTTGCGTGTTGAATGAAGAAAAATCTTATTGGTGATGAAAGGTGAATAAGAGCCCAACAACCGAATTGGTCAACACAAAGAGAAATAAAACACTAGCGAAGAGTACATAAAATTGTTAGACATCCGGGTTAGGAAATCATACATCTCTATAGGAAATCATACATCTCTAAACCCTCCCTTTCAACACCAGCCTAGCTAACCTATCCGCTGGTTAGCCATATCTTCTTACATGCCTGTAAGTAATGGTGTAATACCCGGGCCACCCACCAACACACACATGAATATTTTTCCTTCTTTCTTGAATTGAGTATCATTACCAAAGTTGAGCCAATGACCATTATTTTGAAATTGAGTGTGCTTGTCAAATTAAGCCAATAATGTACACTTAGGGGGTGGCTTTATCAATTACATTAGTGGGCATCAATTGGAGTCCAAGGCAAGGGTGTCTTTACGAATTTAACTAGTGGTTAAAAGTTGAGCTCTTGGGCATGGAGTGCCCTTATCAATTGGAGAAAGACTATCAATCTTTACATGGGGTGTACTTATCAATTTGGGAGTAGGTAACAAATGAATTTTTGGCTCATGTTTGCAAGTGTCTTGAAGTGAGGAATCGGATTGGGGATAGAGGGCCCCACTCCATTTATATCTCCATGCCTCCCATAGCCTCCAAACAAAGACCCACTTCTTTACCTCTTCCAACCAACTCACCACACCCCATTCTTCCTCTCCATCTTTTGCATTTAATGAGATACCCTCTCCCATAACCCCACCCTTTATCTTTATTAAGAGACTACACTTGTAACACTCCCATGCCTCTTCACCATCCCCCATAAATGTCAACCCAGCACATCTATAAGAGCCCCACCGTCTTCTTTATCTCTCCCCATCTCCATCTATTGTTCTATAGTACCCCATCACCACAACCCCTCCCCATCTCTCCATTTCCCATCTACCTCCACCTATTTTACCCATAACAGCCTATCACCTTTTGAACTATGTGCTCCACCACCCCATCCCCTCTCAGTGGGTTTCATTTTTCCACCCACAGATCATATCTTTGGCCTTGGTTACACAAGAATTATAGCAAAGCTGAACCTCTTCAACCGAGTGAAAATCGTGGATTTGCCAATAACTACTTGCCCACACACTACTTCATTCTTCTTTATCCATAAGTAGTGTTGCTGCCATGCTCACTGTCCGCGCAAGAATCTCCTCTCGTACATCTAGTAGCCAACGAGGTCATTGATATATGTAAGGTAAGTTCTATATATATTCCAAGCTCTCTTGCTGCCATTTTAATTTGACACCAATTAAGAGTCCTATGAGAAATATCTATATAGAGTTTCATCATCCAAGCAGCCCTTTTTCAACTAAACTATAACCACTTGTTGTCCTTGATTCAACACTCCCATGTTTTGAAAAAGCCACCCATATAAGATACAGAGCAAAGTGTGATGACTCTTGCACACTATGGACCACGAGCCTCAGATCAATGTTCTTAAAAAGGAACATTACACAAAGTGACATTTGCATTTCCACTGTCAAAAGATAATTCGGTGTTTAAAATACCTTTCCTAGGATTTGATAAGGTAAATGGCCTGCTTATAAGCTAAAATCATTATCCTTGGACATCACTAATTACTTGTGGTTTTGTCAATGTGATCAGTCTCGTATGGACACAAGCGTGGCCCATTCTCTGTGCCCAACCTTCTCACTAATTGATCCTAGCCCTTGCACTATTAGCCCAAGCTAAGGATTTTGCTAACATAAGCTAATGCCTTGATATTTTTGGCCATAATATGACATATGGGTCTCAGATTAGAGATATGACTTGGACCATATGGGTTGCCTCATGATAATACACCAAATCAACGGTCTTGATTACATCGCTCTACAACACTATCAAAGCGTTACCGCGGCATTTTTTAACTTTGCAGATGACATCTGTACCTAAAGACACTATCAAATTGGCACTTGTCATAAGATATTTGGATTTTAAGCGAGGTAGGTGATCCTATACCCATGTTAGTATATTATGTGTGCCATGCTATTTATATCTACTATTCACGTTTCTTTTTCACAATTTATATGTGGGATTGGTATTTACTTTCTGTATTGACAAAAATGGTGGATTTAATATCTTAACTTGTTATATGCATGCCATCCATGTTTCCCACTTTACAACTTAGATATAAAGAATAGTATTCTCTTTAAAATATTGGAAGGTACTTTAGATTTGAAGTATTAAACTTGGTTTATGCTTTGAATACTTGATGTTGGTAGGATTTGGGAACTCAGTATAATCGCTTTAATTTAGCACCTTATTCCAAACATAATTTTATAAAAATATATTGCAATGAGATTGTACATTTCAATTTCATGGATTTAGAACTGGGGAGTTCCAAATGGTTTGAAACATGGTGAAATATTATTTGGATGATATTAGAAGAAAACGAATTGAAATGTTTTTACCTACAGTCTTGGTATGGAATGGGTTCCACTAGTAAGGTTGATCTCTAGTGGGGACCTAGTACCTAACCTACCAGTGGGTGAGTACACTGGTCATGATCACGTAGACCGGTCAAGTTTATTTGCTCATAAGGTTGATCTTGAGCTGCCAGTAGAGAGTCCTCTGGCCATTGATATTACCATATTGCACGCTTTAGGACCTGGGAGTCCTGCAAACGAGTGTTCGCCTTGGGGTACGCTACTTGCCAATAAGGTTGGAAATTGGCCACAGAGAAGACTGATTACTACTCCTTATCATTGTTTTTTATTTTCCAAAGTGGAATATTGTAAAACCATGTGGTTTGAACTACTCCTTATCATTGTTTTTATTTTCCAAAGTGGAATATTGCAAAACCATGTGGTTTGAAGTACTCTTTATCATTGTTTTTATTTTCCAAAGTGGAATATTGCAAAGCCGTGTGGTTTGAAGTACTATTTATCATTGTTTTTACTTTCCAAAGTGGAATATTGCAAAACCGTGTGGTTTGAAGTGCTTATTATCATTGTTTTTCCAAATTGGAATATTGCAAAACTATGTAGTTGAAAGTGCTTTGTGCAAAAGTAATTATTTTACCATATATGCATGTATGTTTCTACTAGCTGATGTAGATTCGGAAACCTACTGGCTATTTGCTTATGTGGATAAAAAATTTCAGGCATTGAAGAACAGTAGACTGATCTTAGTTGGATCCCTAAGGAGAAGATCGTTGGAGAAGGTTTCAGCTTCAGTGTGGTTACTTGTAGTTCAGTTCTTCTGACTTTGTACTGAAGGTGTTGTAATAAATAATTAGTTATGGTGTAATAAGTAATCAGAAACTCCTTAGACTAAGTGTTTTAAATAAATTATGTTTCCATGAATTTTTAGCAGCTATGTATATTATGGATGATAAAATGAGATTGAGCCTTGCGTACTCGTGGGGCGACCCCCTGGGCATGCGGCTGCTGTCGCGCTTGTCCTGGGCCTGCACACCTCAGGCCAGGGCATGACAAATGGATGCTCCCGCCACCCACTCGTGGAGCTCATCAAACTAGGGCGCAAATCTCCATGGATGAGGATGACCCTTCTACAGCCATATGATGACATTCAGAGTCTCACTCTATAATATGCATGTCCATAATGTTTTCCTCCATAATCCTTATGTCTCGGAGAAGTCTCCATAATCCTTAGTCCAGTTAGAAATTAAGGGGCCGTTTGGATACGCGGATTTTAGAATCCAGGATTTCTTCAAAATTGTAGCCAAGAGACAAGAGAAGAAGCGGACCAGCCGTCGTTTTTTACTTCTCGTCCTTCTTCCCGTCAGCAAGAGAGTAGCAGATCCTCCCATATTTTCAGGTTTTAGAAATCTCAGGATGCAGGAGAGATTTTTAAAACCTGAATATCTCACTTAAAATCCAAGAAACGCTGTCCGGACAGCATACAACAGCTTATCATGAACCCTCTTTTACACTGTTTTCAAACTAAAAACCTAGATTCTAAAATCCGCATATCCAAACGGGCCCCTAAAGAATTGATCATTAAGATTTTATTTAGGCCCCTCATAAATCTCCACTATAATTTCACGAATCACTTTTCCTATACTTTACCACAGGTAATTCTGGGATTTTCTCTCCTAATCAGCCATAGAGCTGATGAAAAGAGAATATTTCACAGCATGTTCGCCCTCTTTTCACCCCTAGAGTGGCACCACCATTTCCAGGGTAGTAACACTGGAAATCAAGCAGGTTGAAAACTATGTAATTTTCTATTATTTGTTGAGAGCCTCTACAATGGATTGGGCTTGTATATATAATTTGATTTTCCTCTTGCTCGACTGTATTTAAACAATCAAACATCCCTCATTAATGGATGTGTCTTTGTGAAATCAAGAAAAATGATTCTGTCAAGTAGATAGTAGTGAAGAATAACAAAAACACCCTTATATAAAAATCTATCGTTGGATTTATATTGATTTTCTCATGGCTAATGGGCATTTTTTGGAGGGCCAATCTGTTGGAATTTTATGGCATTTTATTTAGCATTGCAAGACTATTTCATTGTCAGTAATCTAATTCTCTCCTATTGTTTTTTAATGTATAGAATGTGATTACAGGAACCTTGAGAAATTCTCTTAGCAGGTCAGGAATGTGAACAGATCTAATTAGTGCCAGGACACAATCAAGAAATACATCGCAGTGGTGATAGGATCATGTGACATGCAAGGGAAATTTAGCCCTTAAACGTGGCTGGAGATTAGCTCCTGGACATTGTTGACCCAATATGTTTGAAGAAGCACATGGATCGTACAACGGTGTGTCTCACACTAGAATATATTCATTCTCAACATGTGAAAATATAGGCTTGTAAGAGATCCGATAGTAATCCAACGGAATTGGGCTCATGTATGGTTTTTAGGAATGCATTGAATTGCATGCACCACGATATAATAATTTGTACGCAATATATCTAGCTAGAGAAGTCAGTGTGGTGAAATCTTTGGTATGTAACATAGGGGTATAGGACACTATGTGGTAGAATGTGATGAATGTCTATGCTAGTACTCATTGCAACGTGTTAATAGAATTAAGTTGACGAATTAACTATAGAGTTCCTATTTATTTTATATTTAATTACATTTAATATTTTGAGTAACATTGGTGTTGTTGGATACTTGGATCTTCCCGTGTGACTTTTTCATTCCATGGAAAACTTAAGGGAAATGATAATTACGCCCCCTTTATCACCAGGGAAACCCATTTGCCAACGTACTTTGCAATCAAAGCCATTGAATTTTTCTGACATAAAGTACATCAACCCCCTTTTCGCCTTTGATACACTGACACTTGGTGTCCCTGGTGATCAAAAGGGACGTAAATATCACTTCCCGAAACTTAATTCATAAAATCTTCTCATTATTTTACTAAAATAATACTTTGTTCAAATAATATCTAGTGATCACTCGTGGTTTGATGTGACTTACGCCGATCGCGCATCTCTGCGCAGCAATATCGCATCAGAGGGTGAAAGGTGGTCTGCTGGCTGAAGAAGAACAGACCTAAAATATGATTTTTTATGGTGTAAGGGCTTACAACTATATGGTGGAGGTATCCACCCTTACAGCTGTTGGGTGAAATATGAAGGGTGGATACCTCTACCGTATAGTTGTAAGGCCTTACACCATATAATTTCTCCATATGAGTTTAATACTGTAGACACCCCATTTTGACCGAACCCTGAACCTTCCAATTTCGTGCAAAATCTTATCAAATCAACTAGGTAGGTTCCCAAATTTCACCCTAAGCTAGATTAGAGTCCTACCGAGGTCCCTGCAAAATTTCGTCGAAATCCGAGCACGTTTGCCTAGCGAACGAACCAAGAGAAGACCGTAGTGTAAACCAGAAAGGGGGGTGAGTTTATCATGAGAGGGGGGCGAATTTATTCTGAGACGGTGTAATCCAAATCAGAAAAGACATGATTTGTCCGTGCGCTTATCAAAAATTCCGCCAAATGTGCGCCCATTAACTAGAAGTGCCAATATCAACTTCCCCTTTTGCCTATAAATACCAAACTAACTCTCTCATTTTTTTTTAATCAAGATTTCTTAGCTTAATTTTAGAGAGAGAAAAGAGAGAGAAAATAGATCTGTAAATCGAAACCCTTTTTTTTTTACCTTTTCCGATCATCTTCTTCGTTGGATCTTTCCAGATTTCGGTTATCCTTCGATCATTTACTTGTATTCTTCATCTTTCTCAACTTAGAAACTCTAGATCCTTGCTATTCTCTTCAAATCTCAGTTAAAATCTCTCTTCTTAGGCTTCAAATCCTAACCTCTTCATTTTTTCTCTGATCTTCTTCTCCTTTTGTCTCCGGCCAAAACTCCGACAATATTCCGGCTGTTTGCCACAAGATCCGCAAATTAGTCGGATTCTGACCTAGCTCAAGCTAATACGAGTCTCTTCTCTCTATTCCTACTGATCTTACGATTAGAAATCTCAGATCTATTTTGTGGAAACCCTAACCTTGAGCTTCAAAATTCAGATATGATCTTTCTATTCTAGATCTTTACTTCTAAATAGCTGATTCTAGCCTTAGATCTTCAAATTTAGAGTTTCGTTTGTGAGATCTGTAGGTTTGACTGAAAATTAATGAGTAAGATGAGATCGGCTTCAAGATTTTCTCCGCAAGAATCAACAGGTCAATTTTCAGATTAGGCAAAATTTGTGGAAATCAGAGGTATAAACTTCAAATTCAGATATATTGTGTTCGAATTGGAGGCCTTCAATAGCACATCAGGTATTTATTCATTTTTTTTAGTCCTCTGTTTCATTGTATGATGTATAAATATCTGTTAGATGATAGAATTTATGCTTCTCTGAATATGTAATATTTTGTTGTTTAAGATGAATAGTGCAATAAAATGACTTGTATGCAAGGTTAATGTGTTGTTTGATTGGAGTAATATTTGCTAGGTAGAAAATAATTTTGCTAGGATTGAAGGTTTATATGTGTTTTTTTTTTTTAGTTATTTGATTCAAAGATGATAACGCCTGTTTTATATGTAACTGTTCTAAACAGCGACATTAAAGCCGTTGATAAAAATTAGAATGAAAAATTGAAATTGAGGCGTATATCTGATTGTTCAAATGATGAAGCTAGTGATTGCAGCCCTTTAATAATGTATGCTTATGACATTTTTTTTTTTTTTTTTTTTTTTGGGAAAGTAATACAAAAGTATTCTTGTGATAGTCCAGATGTTTAGATTGTAGAATTTATTTTTATGCATTCTTTCTTGTTGATTTTGAAATATACGAAAAGAAAATGATAATCATTTGTTTTGCTAAGAAAGGACAAAAGAGGTGTTTATTACTAAAAAGAGTTTTGATGTTCTATTGCTAATAGGACTCAATTTTTATAAGAATGTGTAGATGTGTGTCTATCAAATCTGTAAGTTGTGAGTATAAGTTTGTGGCTGTCTGTGAGTATATATATCTGTGAAATGTGTTTGTGAGTGTGGTTGTGAGAGTGTTTGTGAGTGTGTTTGTGGTTGAATGTGTATGTGTGTGTGTGTGTGTGTGTGAGAGAGAGAGAGAGAGAGAGAGAGAGAGAGAGAGAAAGAGAGAGAGAGTGTATGACAGTATACATATGTATGTGTCTGTGTGTGGGTGTTTGTGAGTTTGTGAGTTTATATGTGTGTGTATATGCATATGGCTGTGTGTATGTGTGCATGTATATGAGAGTGAGTATATGTGCATGTGGCTGTGTGTGTGGATGTGAGGGTGTGTGTCTTTGTGTGTATATGTATATGCGTGTGTAGTTTATTCATTTGTAGTTCAGTCCTTGTTTGTACAACATGAATTCATAGTTCAGCACAATTTTACACATTTCAATCCATGCTTTGGTCCTAATTATTCTTGTACAAACCAGTCTATGGTTATACTCTTTGTTCTGGCAGCAATTCTTTCCAAATTCATATTGAGGGCATATATGTAAGAAAGCATTTATAGTTCTAAGCATTTACTTTTTCACAAAATTTTGATAAAGGAATTTAGATTTTCATGAGAGTTTTGTTCATAAGTATTGCAACATGAAGACTTAAAAATGAAATGGCTTATTTGCAACTGTCAGGATGTGAGGTAGAAGGCGTTTACACATTAGTAAATGGAGTTCAAGTCATTGGGCATGATATTTTCTTTTCACCTTCAGGTGTAATAATTAGAATAGGAATGTCTTAGCATTATAGTCACAAAAGTAGGCTAAGATAGCATAAGGAAAAGGTATACATGATTGAGGTTTATGCTCGCAAGATAGATAAAGGTAGAAAAGTATATGAATTTTCAGTTAGCTTAATCATTTAATGTTAAAATCGATTTATTAAACTTAAAGTGTGGCTTTAGGCCTTTTCCACTTAATTATCAGCACATCCATTCTGCTATTGAAATTTGATGTGAGTTATTGTGTTTTTTTGATTTCGTCTGCAGATATTTATTAATAATATTGATTATGTAATAAATAATAGAACTACTCACTCAATATTTGACCATAGAAGTTTGAACTAATAGATGAGTGTTTGAGATTTGCATTTGAATTCGGTATAATTGCTCTAATAGGATGGTGTTTATTTTATATTATATTTCTCAGAAATGTGATTCTATCATTGAAGGTTATACTCCAAAGTAGTTCAATACATGTCTTAAATTAGATCTCTTTAATGGTTGTAGTTTTAGTAAAAGCCTAAGGAAACGTTATTAAGATAACTGTTAAGATTATTCAAATGAATTAGAACTTCTCAAGATATAGATGTTATACTGTCATATGTGAATAGAGGTATCAAATTCATTTAGAAGGAGCTGATCTATGTGTATTTTGTCAAAATCAGTTATGAGAATATTAGCTGATGGTTGTTGTCTTCCCTTATTAAAATTCTGTAATTAGTCTAGCTTGATGTTATATGTAAATCATTGATTTTATCTAGTTTGAAATCACGATCACATTAACAAGGTCATATGGTTTTTATAGTATATTAAGCTCTGCAGGTGAATTACTGTGTTTGTGTTTTGACATAAATCCAGCCCATGATTTGGCACCTATTTCAGCACAGATTTCACTCATTTTAGCATTTGTTTCAGCACAAATTTCACTCACTTTAGCACTTGTTTCAGCACAGATTTCACTCACTTTAGCACTCGTTTCGGCACAGATTTCACTCACTTTAACCCCTCGTTCCAACACAGATTCAGCCCCACTTCAGCCCCTATTTAAGCACAGTTTTTCACCCACAAATTTTTGCCCAGTTCAGCCCATGAAATCTGTCCCTATTTTTGCCCAATTCAGCCCATGAAATCTGTCCCAATTCTTACCCAGTTCAACCCATGAAATCTGTCCCAATTCCTGCACAGATTTGGTTCGCAAAATCTGAAAGGTTCTGTACCCAAAATCTGCTCCCCTATTTTGGATTAAAACTAGCCCCTGTTTCAACATAGATTTAACCCCATTTCATGCCCAATTTTCACACAGAATCTGTTCACATTTCATGCACAGTTTTCGCACAGAATCTGTCTACATTTCATGCATAGTTTTCGCACAGAATCTGTCCACATTTCATGCCCAATTTTTGCACAGAATCTGTCCATATTTCCAACCCCAGTTTCGCATAAAATTCTGTCTTTATATTTAGCCCTGTTTAGCATGAAATTCTGTCCATATGTTTAGCCATGTACTGTACGGATTTAATCCTCAAATCTGCCCAGTTTTTGCACAAATCATTATGGTAATTTTGATATGCAAAGTCATTGAAATAAGTCTATTGTTTGGTCGTTGGATAAAATTATTTGATTTTTCCAGGTTCTATGAACTTATGTTTTTAACTTGGTACTTGTTTACTATAATTACTTGGTTGTGTAACTTACACTTTGAGTTTATTTTTTTTTTAGTCTTTAGTCATAGGTGTTGAACTGTTATGGGCGTCCAAGTGAGATGTAAATGGTTTTCTTTTGGGCATTGTCGTTTAGTACTGGATTGTTGTGGATATCTAAAATATGATTTGTATGAGAACATGTGAGTGTTGAAATATGATTCATTCAAAGAATCATATTGGTGTTCTCATATGGGTATTAAGTCCTCACTACTTTTAATATGGCAACCCTTGCTTTCTTTTGATATTGGCATTAAACTTGGCTGTATGTTCTATCATTATTTGGTTGCTTAGGATTTTTAGAATTTTTATTAACTTATTTTAGCAGCCATTCAAAGATAAAATGATTAGCTGAAATAGTATATAATGTAATGTGGTTGTGCTATTGTCATTTAATTATTCTTATTTATGATTTTCTTAATCCAGTTAACATTTTTTTTTTTTCTTTTTCTTTTCTTCAATTTATATGTTTTCCATTTCACTCGAAATATTTCAGCAATATTAGAACTATTAAGTTGAAGAAGAGTTTTCTATGATCCCTTAGCATCATTAGAACCCATTCATACACACTTTAGCATTTTATAATGTGGCCCTCACTTATATATTTTTGACTCATTCGTATAGATATTATATCTTGAATTTCAGATTGTGTTGCAAGGAATTTTGAGTTTAAGGCACCTCAATCCTGAATCCATAAGGTTTTGGTATTAGAAGAGCTAATCAGAAATACTCTGTATTCGGAATTTTCAATATAGTACTATTGTACACCTAAATGGTATGAGGAATATTTTCGTATTGTACACAGTTGTGGAGAGTATATTTGCATAGACATGTCTTGTCATGTGTATGATTTTAGGTTGTTCATTCTTATCAGTTATTGTATAGGAAATGATGTCAACTTGACCTTGCTTAAACATAGATATTGCTTAACTTCAACTGGTTACAATTCATTAGGGGGTTTGTAAATTTCCATTTGTTATCAGATTGATGGGATACAACTCATTAAATGATTTTCATAAAAAAAAGAAATTTTAAATCTGTCCATCCAGAAAATTATATCGTGCCTGCCCCTTAAGCACTTCTTGTTTGAATTTCTATAGTGTTGTCAAGTAAGCTTGGAATTTGGCAAATGATTTTATTGAAAATTTTAGGCTTGTTTAGCTAGAAACTTTCATTTATAACCACCCACTGAATGATCTTCATCATAGTTTTTCATTGTGGCTGAGTGGTTTTGAGCCTACCAATGATTTTTATTCGGAACCTTAAGTTTACTCATTTGGGTGTTAATATCATGTGTTTACTTATTAAAGGTCTTATGGCCTTGATACTATATTTTGATGGAGTTTAGTATTTTTTTTTTCTTTCTTTCTTCTGAAAGAATGAATTGTTAACATGTTACACTTTTATTAATTGTTTTAATCTGCTTATTCAAATGTTCAAACTTGTGTCTATTGAATGTAGTTATGCATATTCTTGCTCAAGTTTCTCTTAAGCCATTGAATTCCTTGCTTTTATTTTGTGAAAACATTATAGACTATAACCCATAGAATTAAATTACCATTTTATTTTGTTATGAATTATCGTTTCTAAGTATCATAATAGTTTGGAATAGGAATTTAAAAGGAAAAGAATATGAGAGTTCAATATTTGAATTTGAAGGTCTAGTACTTGTTACAAGTTTATTTGGCTATTTGAGTTATCATTTTATGGGTAATTTAGAGGCGTTGAAGGTGCTAGCCCAAGCCCATCCTTAGGGGACTTGCTCAGTCCAAGTAGAAATCCCCTCCATTTGTATATAGAAGACTTTCTTAGTCTCATTAGCACCCTTGTTTATCTCTTTTGTGTTTTCAGTCATATTTTGACTCAGTTGCACCTTCTCTTAGAGTTTTAGAGAGTCTTTGACTCATTTGCCCTCCTTTAAAGTGTCTTTGATATACTTGTAACCTCCTTTAGTGTTGTTTGGTTTAGAGGTTTATGCTTAGAGACTAGCTTAGTCTTGTTCGAGTTTGACCTGTTCGGGATCCTTATCCTTTCTCTTTTATTTTTCAGCTACTGGTTTGTTGGTTTAGTTCAAGTGTCTTTGACATTAGTTTGCTTGTTCGGGGTTTCCCCGTAGCTTTAGGGTTTTGCCCTAGTTTGTTGCTTTGTATGTTCTCTTTAGGTCTTTGACCAAAAGAGTGAAAACATTTTAAAAATCTAAAAAAAAAAAAAACACTTGAATACTTTGAAATTTAAAACAAAAACATTAGAAATTTGAAACCCAAAAACAATTGAATATTTTAAAATTCAAAAAAACATTGAAATATCTTAAAATTAAAAAACAGTTGAAAAATATAAAAAAATCTTAAGTCATTTTGAAATACTTTTGAGCTTTATGAGCGTAGTAGGAGAGTTCGAGTCGAACTACGTTGGCTTGATCCTCTTCCACGAGGTACGTAGTGCAGCTTGAGATTCTTATCTCAAGTCCAGCCTAACTTTGTAAATAAATCTTTTAACCCTTTTAAAAAAAATATATATAAATCTTCCAAAATATTATTTTTTCGAAAAGATCTTCCTCTAGAGTTAGGATTTTGTCCTAGATAGAGGGTTTTAGAGTTAGGAGTTTGTCTTTTGTTGTGTGCTTGTTGTGTGTTTGTGTTAGAGTTAGGAGTTTGTCCTAGCTAGGAGCGCCTCCGTCCGGTCAGTTGGCGATTCACATCGCCGACTGATGACTAGGTCTAAGATGCGTTAGTGATCCCATTGTTTTCCTTAGGACGCACTGCCTAGTTACACATAGGTTGTAGGAACCACCTGCATTAGCTTAGGGCTAACCTGCATTTAGCTATGGCATATAGGGTGTCCTAAAATCCACAATTCACTGGAAGTTAAATAATCGTACAAGAAACTTTAATAACTAGTCCGGTCTTTTAGATCGAGTCTAGGATAGAGGTCTAGGTGTCTTAGGCATCCTAGCTTAGAATATGCGCGAAGAACTACGTTGCCTTGATTCTCGTGGAGGCGGGGATACGTAGGCTTCTTTGGATGAATACCAGACCATCCGAGGACTCGGGCTAATAATTTAGAGTCTTAGGATTTGTTGTGTAGTCATCGTATGTTTTGATGTGTTTTCTTACTTTCTTGTACTGATCCTGTACCTTTAGCTATAGTTTGCATGTGTTTGCACATCAGAACTTAGACACCTTTTAGGCATGTCACTCATAACCTAGCTATGCTTAGGTGACATATTTTTCATTTCATTTTATGTATGTTTATTTCTTTATCCTCAGGAAATGCATGCTTAGGTAGACGATTCCTGAAGGTTGTTCCTATTTCATATGATTTTCGCCCGAAACTCTTCGAAGTTAATAATAAATGGCGTAAGAGACCAAGTGCTTGCACTCGGACGAATTGGGGGTGCTCTCAGACCTTCTCCATTCGTAATCAGGCACGAACCCATATATATTTCTGGTTATCCATGGTATACAGAGCATATTTTTGTTTAAAGGATCCATGGCCGTATACCGTGGATGGCGACTCTGAGTTTGTTTAGGTACGTTTCGAATCCGGACTTGTTCCTGAATCGAGAGGTATCTCTTTTATATCGCCACTCGTGCTATGCTATGAAGGTGGCAACCGTTTTGAGAGTTCCTTGGTAGAGCTCTCCTTTCACGTGGATGATCCTAAGAGGCCGCTGGAGGCTCGTCCCCCACCTCTCTCCTGGATCGGGGTCCACAGGCTGGCGACTCTGCTGGGGATGTTCTTGAAACGTTGCCTAACTCTGTTAAAATGCCATTTGTTACTAACTTTGAGGAATTTTTGGCTAAAATCATTGTAAATGGGAATTTAATCGCTTAGAATCCAGGGGCACCAAATAGGTGTTTAAAACAAGGGATTCACACACTGCACGGCATACATCATTTTGTTTTTATTTTTGCTCTTATTTGATTTTATTATTATTGGCTCCATGGGATAGATACAGTACATGCCAGATGGGATGTCATTACCCTGCTGGGATTGTTGTATCTATTACCAAGCTATGCGCCGGTGCTGCAGACGTAAACACTAGGCGTACTTGTGTTTACAGCAGCCGATGAGCAATGAAGCATACTATGTATAACACTAGGCGTACTTGTGTTATACATGTTAAGTATGGATCATAAGCATAGTACCCGATATATTGAGTTCGGAGCTCTACTTTCATTTTACATATATTATGTACATGAATATATTTGCTGGCTTAGTGAAACCCAATTAGGATCTGCATGTGTTTATATATATTGTATCCATATAAGGACGAACATGTGTTTCTCACACATGTTGGAGCCTAGATTTAGGAGCCATGTCCTATTCATAGACTATTGTAGTTCACTTTATGTGACTACAGCGCGGTCCTAGTACACTCACATGTTTGTCTGGAGTCAAGTGTCTTGACTCTATGGGACCATATTTTAGGGCTGGTGCCCCTGGTTAGGATATATATGTATATATCTTATATATTGATTATCAGATTAGGGCCTACTCTTTAGTGAGGTTTCCTTGTCTAATCTAATTAGTCATATCAATCCGTTTTTCAAATCTAGACCCGACCAGTGGCCTTACTTGCCCCTCTCATGGTCGTGGCCTATCTTTTGCTCTTCTCATTGAGATTTTGTCCATATATCTCTTGATTATAAGATCAGGACCTACTTTCTAGTAGAGATCCCTGGCTTGAATCAGTCTGTCTTGTTTATCCATCTCTCAGATCTAAACCTGGCTAGTGACTTATACTTGTCACACTTATAGCTACGGTTTATTCTTTGACCCAGTGATGATAAATTTCACCTGTTTTATTCTTCAAATTCAAACCTCATTTATCTATTCTTTTGTTGTGTCATTCATATTTCGTATATATTAATCAAGTTTTTGCTTGTTTTGTCTTTAGATATGGTCGATAGTTTGTCTACTGTCTCTATGGCCATAGTCTATCATTGTTGATCTCCTTGATCATACATTTTTGACATCCATCTTCCAGATTTAGATCCGGTCTATGATCTACTTTTGTCATTTTGTGACCGCGGTCTTGTTTCTGAGTTTCTGATCATCTTTGATCATCATTGGAATATTCGATGTCACCAATTGTATCCTTCTTATGTTTGATCATTAAGTTTATCTCTAATCTTTGATTATTCCAAGTTTTCTTCATTCCCTCATTATCCCTTCCATCTTTGTGTCAGGTCTGATTATGGCGAACATTTTGTTGGATAATTGGATAGTCGATGCAATTAAAGCTCTTCCGCGTGAACAGTCACAGAGAAATATGGCTGATCATTTCATCAATTCGTTCACTCATTTGAACAGTCGGGATATAAATTGGAAGTTTCTCCAAGCAGCCGCTGGACTTTGGGATCCTGTTCTTCATGTATTCAAATTTGGTCGTTTTGAACTCTGTCCCATATTTGAGGATTGGTGTGCCCTGCTAGAGCTCCCATCTGAGGGACTCTGGATCAAACCTTCAAGGATAGAATCTCCTCATAATCTGTTTTGCAAACTATTCAAAAATGAAACTGTGGATGCTCTGCCATGTCTAACGGATAAGTGCGTAAAAATTCAAGACCTGATTAAGCTCTTTTCCAAAAACGTCGATCCTACTAATTCTCGTTTTCAAGATTGTCGACGTAGCGCTTTAATCTTTATGGTCTTCGCACGACACGTTCTTCGCGGAAACTCCCACGTTGCATCTTTGACCCTATTAAGAGTGGTAGATCAGATTAATGAGGGGAGGAATCCTATACCCACCATGTTAGCAGAGACCTTCTTGGGACTAGATCTTATTGCTTCCCAAGAGATCAAAGACAATTTTTGTGGGTGTGTAAAGTTGTTGTATGTCTGGCTTGGTGAAAAACTTCAATTTCTTCAGCGACAAAACCAAAATCCGTATACCCTGAAAAATTTCCGTACATGGAAACCAATCGCCAATCAACCTCAGTCTATTGATGAATGGCACAATTGGTTACAACATGTAGAGTGGAGCCAGTTTCGTTGGGTGAGTCATTCGTGCTTCCAAATTTTCACTAGCACTTACCCACATCCATTTGTTTACCTCATGGGTCTTGAGAAATCATCTTTTTATGCACCCATGAGATTTCTCCATCAGGTTACGGGAATTTTATGTCCTCCCGGAGCTGTAGTCCCTCCTCTTTGTGAGGATCTCACTCCTGATCTTATCAGATCCATTGTGGCTGCTTGGGGAAACAAAAATATGGAAAGGAGGTTCAGTTTATCATCCCAAGCCCGACGTGATGAAATATTGGAAGAGCCTGCAAGCAGGAGAGCTCGGATTGAAGAGTCTTGAAATTTCATATCTGTTGGATTATCTTGATTTCTGTATTTCCTTTTTTATTTGTCAATCTTCTTATCCAAATTGTGATCAGAGATTCGTATTGTCATATGTTGTAATCACAATTCAAATTTTATCAATGAAAGTGTGTTTGTTTTTCTCTTATCTTTATTTGCTCAGAATGTCTTATTTCACTCATCATTCATTTAATCTAATATGTTAATTTCCATTCAGGATTCTGAAAGAGAGCAACCATCGCTCCATCAAAAGAAAACCAGTCCAAACCTACCTGGTCTAGATCTTCCTCTGTTTCTAGACTTGTCCGTCATTTTGACTCACCTATATCATCCAGAGAATCTTTATCCCCTACCTTTGAGTTATCAAACTCATCTGAGTCTGACCAAATGACTGATATAACTGATCCCATGATGGTCATTCAAGAAATGTTGAGAAACATGTCTCGAGATATCTCGGGATTGAAAGAAGAAATGGCCGTGCTGAAATCTCAGAATACTGACAAGACCTCTACTTCTAGAGCGCCTGTCATCCAGCCTACTCCTTCTGCATTTCCTGCTCCCAATAGACCTCACGTGCCTGCTGAGGAGATTGACCTTGACGAGGGCCAATATGCTGAAGAGTATTGTGCTCCGCAGACAAATAGGGAGAATGAGTTATTCAATATGTGTCAGAAGATGGCCAAGGACATTGAAAACATGAAGTTCCAGGGGCCGAAAAGATTCGACATTTCTGAGTACTTTGAGACTCCTACTGTTACTTTGCCGCCGAAGTTCAAAGCACCAGATTATGATAGATATGATGGCACTGGGTGCCCCAGAAACCATGTCAGATGGTTCATAACCCTCTCTCACCAGCACGGGTTGAGCCGTGAACAAATGGCTCAGCTATTTCCCATGTCTCTCATAGGAATAGCTAAGAAGTGGTTTCTGAGGTTAAAGCCTGAAGAAACCAGATCTTTGGACGATATATCGAACCTGTTTGTTGAGCAGTTTTCAATGGAAGAAGGGATCGAGATAACAAAGAGAGACCTGAAACAGCTAAAGCAAGGTCCTCAGGAAACTTTCACGTTGTTTATCAGGCGCTGGAGGCGCAAGTCTGCACAATTGAGTCAGAGGATGCCAGAAGATCAGATCAAGTTAGTGATCAAAAGCCTGTCTCCGCAGTACTTTCATTTCATCGCACCCCAGCATTATCCCAGTTTTGATCATTTGATAAAAACTGGCACCCAGACAGAGGACGCTATAGCCAAAGGGCTTAGAGCGAAGGCATTGTCCGATGTGCGGGAAGGCAAGAGGCCTATGGCCCCACCGAAAGAGGTTCATGCAGTGAACTATTTCAAGCCAACATTCAGACCAGAGGTCAAAGCTGTTGCTGAGGTGGCTAGACCAGTAAGGAAAAATGTTTTCAGGCAATTCGATCCCCTCCCTTACCCTTTACCAATGATATTGAAAAAGCTGGTAAGAGACAAAAAGATAAAACTTCCGGATCTGAAACCTGTGCCAAATCCATTACCACCATACTGGAGGTTGAATCAACATTGCGAATATCACAGGAATTCAGGTCATCTGACTGAAAATTGCCTCGCCTTGAAGCATGCCATTCAAAATCTGATTGATAAGGATGAGCTCTCAATTAAAGGGCCGAATATTACTCAGAATCCCCTCCCGAATCATCGTGCTGCTCCTCCTCCTACAGCTAATGCCATTTTTTGTGATGAGCCCATCCTTGATCCCTCTGCCCTTATATGTGCTATCATGACAGATAACACCTATGTTTTAGAGTTTGATGAAGAAGAACTTCAAGATGTGAAAGGGAAGCAGCCCTATGTTTTGTCATTCAGTGACATAGAGATTGCGGAGTCCTCTTCATCTCAATCGTATCTTCCTCATAATGATGACATGGGGAAAGGAAAGAAGGCTGCATACGTTTTAGAGATGGATGACTTTGAGCAAGAAGACGTCAGAATTCCTTATGTCTTAAATATGGATGACGATGAATTGTTACTATTAGATGATCAGTGTGACGAGATGCGTCACATGACCCGAGGAGGGCGAGTCTTTAAACCTCCTGAGTTGAGTGCTGACAATCCGGCTGAGATAGCAAGGGCTGCTGATGGCCAGAGGCAGAATCGGCTTGTGGTGAATGAAGAAGATGATAATCTTCTGAAACAGTTGAAGAAAACCCAAGCAAACATCTCTGTTTGGGGTCTTTTGATGTCATCTTCGAAACACCGAAAAGTGGTGTTGAAAGAGTTGAACTCTGCCCAGGTGTCTGTTGAGATAACTCCTGACGAGCTTGTCAGTGTAGTTTCCGTGGCTAAAGCAGCGAAGACTCTTTCGTTCGCAGACAGTGATTTGCCCCCAGAGGGGAAGGACCATACGAAGCCGCTACGAATTACTGTCGTTTGTAATAAGAAGAAAGTGCCCGAAGTCCTTATTGATAATGGGTCCGCACTGAATGTATGCCCTCTTAGTACAGCGACTACTCTTGGTTTCGGACCTGAGAGCTTTGTTCCTTCTGACCAGGGTATTCTGGCTTATGATGGGACCAGAAGAGATGTGATCGGGACTCTAGTCACAGAGGTATTGATAGGAGGAGAAGAATTTGATATTGAATTCCAAGTGTTAGATATTAAAGCCTCCTTTTTGTTGCTCTTGGGGCGTCCTTGGTTACATAAAGTTGGAGCTGTCCCATCCACCTTGCATCAAAAATTGAAATTCATTTTGAACCATAAGGTGGTCACTGTTAAAGGAGACCCGGATTTGGAAGTGGGTCAAATTTCGCAGGAATTGACCCTGGGAAAAGAAGGAGATATTAGTTTGACTGGTTTCTCCTTAGAAGTTGCGACTATAACCATTAAAGAAGCGATGAATGAAGAAATCTTTTTCCTAAGTAGTACCAATTCGAACGTCGTCAGAATGATCCGTCTACAAGGTTATATCCCAGGGGCAGGACTTGGCAGATACCATCAGGGTATGACTGAGTGGCCAGTGTTCAAGACCTTTAATGGTTTATTTGGACTTGGGTATGAACCAACCAGGGCAGAGATCAAAGAAATGAAACGATATATGATGAAATGGGCAGAGTGTCGCCGCAGAGGTGTAGACTTGCCGATGGGACCGTTTGATCTGACTATGAATGGGAGGTTCCGCAAAGAAGGATCTGATATCCCATTCTGTGGCTTTGCTGAAGCATGGAAAGATGAATCTACTGGGCAGTGGCTGCCAGGCTTTGAGATCTTCTTTGACTTAAAACTTGATGATGAGCTGATGAGTCTACAGGGCGCAAGAGCTGAAACAGATACTGAAACAGATTGGGCAGATACAGTAGGGCCAGATGCACTGAACTCCCTTTTTCATGAGAGGTCACAGACTGTGGCCGTGATCAGCAAGAGCCCGCTTGTACTGAATCCTACTCACCTTATCACCCCGGCTGATGGACCTTTGACTAATTGGACCTCTCAGGTCCTACCTCAGGTTACTTTTCAGTCCTGTCTTTCTCCTTCAAAAGAGTCAGTTGTTTATAAGTATGTGTCATTCTCTGAGTCTAATTCAGGGTCTTCCGTTTCTAATGATTCTTTTAATGCAGGTACTTTAGAGGTCAAGTCTATTTCTGAAGTCGGTGATGAGTCCATTTCACCTAGTGAAGTCGAGTTGGAGGCTGTTTCTGCTGATGAGCCTGGCGTTTCTTCTTTACATTTGTTTGAATCGGTTGATACTGATGTCAACCTATCATTTGAGTATGTAAATACATTTCATGAGTCCATTGTAAAGCCTGATGTGGGCCATTCGCAATTGGATGTATTCAATTCTACTTTCAATGAAATAAAGGAGTTTTCTTCTGTGTATATTCCTGTCTCTGTTTCATCTACTGAATCTGCTTTAAAATCTGATAATAATAATGATAATCAAGACTCCCCCTCTGATGAGGATGCCGACGAAACTTCCCCTGAAATCAAACACATGATTCAACAGGAGGAAAGTCGCCGAGCAAAACCACTAGAAGAGGAAATTGAAATCGTGAATATTGGTGATGAAACCTTAATTCGAGAAATAAGGATTGGCAAAACTTTATCTCTTGAGGAGCGCAAAGAATTAATCTCTTTACTTAAAGAGTTCAAGGAGGTTTTTGTTTGGTCTTATGATGACATGCCGGGATTGAGTGAGGAGATTGTTCAGCACAAATTACCCTTGATCCCTGGCATTAATCCAAAGAAGCAAAAACTCCGAAAACTCAAAACTGAATGGGAGTTGAAAGTTTATGAAGAAGTCAAGAAGCTCCTAGAGGTGAAATTCATCCAAGTGGTTGAATACCCTGAATGGCTCGCTAATGTAGTACCAGTGCCCAAGAAGGATGGGAAGGTTCGAATGTGTGTTGATTTTCGAGACCTGAACAAAGCAAGTCCAAAAGATGATTTCCCATTGCCGAACATTGATCTTCTAGTAGATAATACTGCTGGACATGCCTTGTTATCATTTATGGATGGGTTCTCGGGATACAACCAGATCAAGATGGCACCCGAAGACATGATGAAAACAGCGTTTATCACTCAGTGGGGTACTTACTGCTACAAAGTAATGCCGTTTGGTTTAAAGAATGCTGGTGCGACTTATCAGAGGGCTGCAACCACTCTTCTTCATGATATAATTCACAAAGAAGTCGAAGTCTATGTAGATGATATGATCGTTAAAGCAAAGACTAGACCAGAGCATACAGTTGCCTTGAGAAAGTTCTTTGAGAGAATCAAGAAATATCAGCTTCGCCTGAATCCAAACAAGTGTGTATTTGGAGTTACATCAGGAAAACTCCTTGGATTTATGGTCAGTGAAAGAGGAATTGAGGTGGATCCTCAAAAGATCAAGGCAATCCAAGAAATGGAGCCACCAAAAACAGAAAAGCAAATCAGAGGTTTTCTTGGAAAAGTTCAATACTTGAGAAGGTTCATATCTCATTTAACTATGACATGTGAACCAATTTTCAAACTTTTAAAGAAGAGCTCTTCGAAGAAGTGGAATGATGAATGCCAGGAAGCATTTGAAAAAGTTAAACAATGTTTATCTTTGCCTCCTGTCTTATCACCTGTCATTCATGGCCAACCCTTGTTGATGTATTTGTCAATTACAAACACTGCAATGGGTTGTATGCTTGCTCAGCGAGATGCAGGGTCTAAGCGGGAAAAGCCTATTTATTATATCAGTAAGAAGATGCTAGAATATGAGTTAAAGTATACTGTTTTGGAAAAAACTTGTCTAGCATTAGTTTGGGCTACCCAAAGGCTTCGCCACTATCTGTTATCAAACAAGGTATTTTTATTGTCACGGATGGATCCGTTGAAGTACTTGTTTGAAAAACCCGCCCTTACAGGAAGAACTGCAAGGTGGTTATTGTTATTGTCTGAGTTTGACATCACTTATGTCACTCAGAAGTCCATCAAAGGACGGGTCATAGCTGAGCAATTGGCTGATGCTCCTGTTGAGGAGAGTACTTTTCTGAAGGCTGAGTTTCCTGATGAAGAGATCATGGATATTGAAGAAGAAACTCCGAGTACCAGATGGTCGATGTATTTTGACGGAGCAGTCAATAACCGAGGTCAAGGAGTGGGTGCTGTTCTGATATCTCCAAAGAAAGAGTATATCCCTATATCCATCAAACTGCAGTTTGAGTGCACGAACAACATGGCAGAATATGAAGCTTGTATTGCAGGGCTTGAGGCAGCTTTAGCTCTTCAAATTCAAGACATAGATGTGTTTGGGGACTCAATGCTCATTATTTGTCAGATCAATGGGAAATGGAAAACTCGAGAGGATAAATTGATTCCTTATAATACATATTTGGAATTTCTGGTTAAAAAATTTAAGAATATCATTTTTACTCATTTGTCAAGAACCAGGAACCACTTTGCTGATGCTTTGGCTACTTTGGCTTCGATGCTTGACATCTCTGCAACTATGGAGGTTCAACCCTTAGCTGTGAGATTACAGTGGGCTCCGGCACATGTGAATGCAATTGAGATATCAGCCAGGTGTCCAGATGGGAAGCCGTGGTTTATTGACATCAAGAACCTTATTTCTGGTAAAGGGCATCCTCCTGAAGCTTCGAGCAAAGAGAGGAAGACTCTTCAAAGATTAGCTGCCAACTTCATCATTTGTGGTGAAGAGCTATACCGGCGATCTTTTGATGGTATACAACTCCTGTGTGTGGATGAGGACAAAGCTGCAGAGCTTATTGAGCAGACCCATGAAGGAGTCTGTGGCCCTCATATGAATGGAAAGATGTTATCTAGAAAGATTTTGAGACTTGGTTTTTATTGGCCCACAATGGAAGCAGACTGCTTTGCTTTTGTGAAGAAATGTCACAAGTGCCAGGTCTATGCAAATCTCATTCATATTCCTCCTTCGGAGTTGCATTCTTTGTCTTCGCCATGGCCATTCTCAGTATGGGGAATAGACATAATTGGGAAGATTTATCCGAAGTCCTCGAGCGGGCATGAGTACATTTTGGTAGCTATCGACTACTTTACGAAGTGGATTGAGGCTGCATCCTATGCTTCGATAACTTCGAACACAGTTGCGAAGTTCATTCGTGCGAATATTATTTGTAGATACGGAGTACCTCACGAGTTGATTTTAGATAATGGGTCACATTTCAAAAAGGAGGTTTTACACCTGTGTGAAGAGTTCAAGATCAGACATCATAAGTCGTCTCCTTACAGACCTCAAACAAATGGGGCTGTAGAGGCAGCGAATAAGAATATCAAAGTCATTATCAGTAAGATGACTGAGACTTATAAAGACTGGTCAAACAAACTTCCATATGCTTTGTGGGCTTATCGGACATCGATCAGATCTTCGACAGGTATGACTCCGTATTCTTTGGTGTACGGAATGGAAGCGGTTTTGCCGGTTGAGCTGAGAATTCCCTCTTTGAGAGTGATGATAGAGGCTAGCTTACCAGAGTCTGAGTGGGCAAGAGCCAGACATGATGAGCTGCAGATGATAGATGAGAAGAGGCTGAGAGCTTTATATCACATTCAGGGATATCAAAGGCGGATTGAAAGAGCTTTCAACAAGAAAGTTCGCGTCCGAGATTTGAAGCCTGGGGATCTTGTTTTGAAGTCCAATAGGGCACCAATATTTGACCCGAGAGGTAAATTCAGGCCAAACTGGTCTGGTCCTTACATCATTGATGAAGTCCTGCCTGGAAAAGCCGTAAGACTCCTCAATGAAAATGGAGAAAAATTAAATGAACCTACAAACCTGGATCAGCTAAAAAAATATTACGCCTGATACACCAGGAGGCCATTTTTGATCGATTTGAGCTTTGAGCCAACAACCTATATGTTTAAAACCATTTGCAAACCCTTTGGGCCAATAAAAAATATATTTCCTTTCTTTGACAAACTCAAAACCAGGGGCATCTTTTATGACTTGTGTCATAAAAGATATTGAACCTGAACTACGTTATGACCTGATCCCTTTTTAAGGGTACGTAGGTAGCCTGAGTAATTCAGGTTCGGTCACATCTTTCGTAACATTTTGAAAAAGAAAAGAAATCCTTGAAATCCCAAATGGGCGAACTACGCAGACCTGATTCCCATTTTCTTCAGGGATACATAGGCAGTCTGGAAGGTCCAGATTCGGTTAAAATACATTTAAACACACCAATGTTTACCCTGCTTGAACCTAAACCTACTTGAAAGTCCTTTTGGTGTATTTTAGGCCTAGGTTTGTAGAGAAACAGAAAAAAAATGATGGAGTCTTAGACCCGCTAGACTGAAAACCCGTAAGGGCGGTCTAGGCAAAAGTTAGGGTCATTCCCCGCTAAGCTGAAAACCCGAAAGGGCGGCTTAGGCAAAAATTAGGGTGCAAAGCCTGCTGGATGGAAAATCTGCGAGGGCAGACAGTCCAGGCAAAAATTAAGGCATATGGTCCGCTGAATCGAAAACCTAAAAAGGCGATTTGGTCATGGCAGTAACTTCATACAGAAATGACAATTTCCCAGAGCCAGCTAGACTTTCTTTAGCATTACTTCAATGTCTGAGTAAGCGCCAGCAAGGTTTTCTTTAATACTTTTGAGTTAGAGAGATTGAGACTAAGCAATCCAAAAGGATAATAACCATAACTGAAATATCGAAAAGAGGGATGAAACGCCTTTAAACGTGATATTCAAAGGATTCTAAGAGTGGTTGACTTTTACCATTTTAAAACATTTATCATTCTAAGAAGCAGATTCAGTCTTGCTTAGTATAAAAGTCAAATGTTTGTCAGAGTCCTCGTCTTATTACTTGTCGAAGTCTTTCTTTTGTCGAGTCGAGTTCAAACTTTGAGGTCTTTTTAGTCAAAGTTCTCCCAAAGCTGAGGTGATAAAAAAAACCTCAGAAAAACAGAGAATTCATGGCTCCTGTGGATAATGTGAAACCGAGCAAAGTTCAGAAAATGACAGACTCTTAAAATCCTTTGCGATATCAGCAGATGGCAGAAATGAAGAGAATTTTGAGCAGAACAAATTTCTTGTACCTTGTGAAAAGCCTTGTAAATTCAAGTGTTCATGAGAAGAATCTTTTGTAAATCCCAAGTGTTTGATAATGAAAAGCCTTTGGCCTGTTTTTCTTGTGTTGCTCTATAATGAATCTTGTTATGGAAATAATCATACTAGGGGCATCTTTTATAACTTACGTCATAAAAGATGTTAAGCAAGCGATGATGCTTGAGATGGATATTTTCATCAGATAACGACTAGAGAAGTTTGAGCATGCTTGTTTGAGTAAAGCTCCTCATTCCAGTTGTTCTCCTTTGGAGTCAGGTCTTTTGGAAATTCTTTATCCCAGCGGAATCTAGAATTCATTCTAGCAATCTTTAGATCTCCGTTGAATGTTTTTCACTTTTGAAAAAGAGTTGGTACCCGAGAATTTCTTCAAGTTACTTGAGCCTGATCTTTAACCAGGATCATGTATGTTTTAGTCACTCTTTGTGTGAAGTGATCGGTTCATCAATGAAATCTATAAGAGTCAATCTTTTGCTTCATTTGTTTTGAGATTTTTTTTTTATAAGGTAGAAAGTTACCAGGGTCTGTATCTTATGGCCTGGTCCTTTTCTTTCATCAATTGGAAAGTTTATAATGTCTTTTCCTTCAATCATCTATTGTTTTGAGTTTTTAATAAGATTAGAATTTGAATGCTCCGTGTTTCACGGTCTTGATTTTCATTTAGCGCTTTGAGAAGTTTCCAATAAGTTGGAAATTATCGGAGTTTGTGCTGCGCGGTTTGGTCTTTTTCTTTAGTTTTTAAAATGAGACTCTTTGAATGTTTGGTTTTATAATCGTTTTGGTGAATTTTTTTTCATACAATGAAAAAAAAAAAAAAAAAAAAAAAACTCTTTGAGTGTTTGGTTTTGTATCTGTATGGAGCTGGTTTATGCGGCACCATAAAATCAAGGTTGATCCGTAATGTGCCGCTACCTAACTGGTTAGGAGTCAGGCATATCTGCGAAGAGGTTCATATGGATTTGGTTTTTGCAGAATCATATGAATCTAGATTTACATAGAGCTGGTTTATGTGGTACCATATAAATCTTGGGTGACTCGCTACCTTGAAAGAGAGGAGTCAGAGTTACCTTGATAGCTAAACAGATGGATTTTCAGTAATGGTCTGTATAGTTATCACCCTGGTTTTAAACTCTTTGAGTGTTTGGTTTTATGTTTATCATTGTTTATTTGGAAAAATTGTATGGAACTGGTTTATGCAGCATCTCGTTTATTTAAAAAAAAAATTGCGTGAAGCTGGTTTATGCAGCACCGCGTTTTTTGGAAAAGAAGTCTTTGAATGTTTTGGTTTCATACTATCTGTGAGAGGTTCATATGGATCTGGTTTGTGCAGAATCATACGAATTTGGATTTCTATGGAGCTGGTTTATGCGGCACCATATAAAACAAAATCTCTTTGAGTATTTGTGATTTCAAAAATGAAAAGTGTTTGTGTTTTGTGATTGTTGAGTTGAGTCATGAGCGTTTGAGAGAGACTATTTCTTTGAAATGTCTTGATTACCATTTTTTTTAGAGGATAGTGAGAGATCACTTTCCTATTTGTTTATGATCTTTGAGTCTTGTAGTGCCCTTTTGTGGATACCATCTTTGAACCGAAAACTCTAAAATTGCTTTCTTTTGTTTTCGGGTCGATCAAAATGTGTTGTCTGTTCGACTTTGGCATTTGCGTGAAAAGCACACTCTGCCAAAGAGGGGCATCTGTAGACACCCCATTTTGACCGAACCCTGAACCTTCCAATTTCGTGCAAAATCTTATCAAATCAACTAGGTAGGTTCCCAAATTTCACCCTAAGCTAGATTAGAGTCCTACCGAGGTCCCTGCAAAATTTCGTCGAAATCCGAGCACGTTTGCCTAGCGAACGAACCAAGAGAAGACCGTAGTGTAAACCAGAAAGGAGGGTGAGTTTATCATGAGAGGGGGGCGAATTTATTCTGAGACGGTGTAATCCAAATCAGAAAAGACATGATTTGTCCGTGCGCTTATCAAAAATTCCGCCAAATGTGCGCCCATTAACTAGAAGTGCCAATATCAACTTCCCCTTTTGCCTATAAATACCAAACTAACTCTCTCATTTTTTTTTAATCAAGATTTCTTAGCTTAATTTTAGAGAGAGAAAAGAGAGAGAAAATAGATCTGTAAATCGAAACCCTTTTTTTTTTACCTTTTCCGATCATCTTCTTCGTTGGATCTTTCCAGATTTCGGTTATCCTTCGATCATTTACTTGTATTCTTCATCTTTCTCAACTTAGAAACTCTAGATCCTTGCTATTCTCTTCAAATCTCAGTTAAAATCTCTCTTCTTAGGCTTCAAATCCTAACCTCTTCATTTTTTCTCTGATCTTCTTCTCCTTTTGTCTCCGGCCAAAACTCCGACAATATTCCGGCTGTTTGCCACAAGATCCGCAAATTAGTCGGATTCTGACCTAGCTCAAGCTAATACGAGTCTCTTCTCTCTATTCCTACTGATCTTACGATTAGAAATCTCAGATCTATTTTGTGGAAACCCTAACCTTGAGCTTCAAAATTCAGATATGATCTTTCTATTCTAGATCTTTACTTCTAAATAGCTGATTCTAGCCTTAGATCTTCAAATTTAGAGTTTCGTTTGTGAGATCTGTAGGTTTGACTGAAAATTAATGAGTAAGATGAGATCGGCTTCAAGATTTTCTCCGCAAGAATCAACAGGTCAATTTTCAGATTAGGCAAAATTTGTGGAAATCAGAGGTATAAACTTCAAATTCAGATATATTGTGTTCGAATTGGAGGCCTTCAATAGCACATCAGGTATTTATTCATTTTTTTTAGTCCTCTGTTTCATTGTATGATGTATAAATATCTGTTAGATGATAGAATTTATGCTTCTCTGAATATGTAATATTTTGTTGTTTAAGATGAATAGTGCAATAAAATGACTTGTATGCAAGGTTAATGTGTTGTTTGATTGGAGTAATATTTGCTAGGTAGAAAATAATTTTGCTAGGATTGAAGGTTTATATGTGTTTTTTTTTTTTTAGTTATTTGATTCAAAGATGATAACGCCTGTTTTATATGTAACTGTTCTAAACAGCGACATTAAAGCCGTTGATAAAAATTAGAATGAAAAATTGAAATTGAGGCGTATATCTGATTGTTCAAATGATGAAGCTAGTGATTGCAGCCCTTTAATAATGTATGCTTATGACATTTTTTTTTTTTTTTTTTTTTTTGGGAAAGTAATACAAAAGTATTCTTGTTATAGTCCAGATGTTTAGATTGTAGAATTTATTTTTATGCATTCTTTCTTGTTGATTTTGAAATATACGAAAAGAAAATGATAATCATTTGTTTTGCTAAGAAAGGACAAAAGAGGTGTTTATTACTAAAAAGAGTTTTGATGTTCTATTGCTAATAGGACTCAATTTTTATAAGAATGTGTAGATGTGTGTCTATCAAATCTGTAAGTTGTGAGTATAAGTTTGTGGCTGTCTGTGAGTATATATATCTGTGAAATGTGTTTGTGAGTGTGGTTGTGAGAGTGTTTGTGAGTGTGTTTGTGGTTGAATGTGTATGTGTGTGTGTGTGTGTGTGTGTGAGAGAGAGAGAGAGAGAGAGAGAGAGAAAGAGAGAGAGAGTGTATGACAGTATACATATGTATGTGTCTGTGTGTGGGTGTTTGTGAGTTTGTGAGTTTATATGTGTGTGTATATGCATATGGCTGTGTGTATGTGTGCATGTATATGAGAGTGAGTATATGTGCATGTGGCTGTGTGTGTGGATGTGAGGGTGTGTGTCTTTGTGTGTATATGTATATGCGTGTGTAGTTTATTCATTTGTAGTTCAGTCCTTGTTTGTACAACATGAATTCATAGTTCAGCACAATTTTACACATTTCAATCCATGCTTTGGTCCTAATTATTCTTGTACAAACCAGTCTATGGTTATACTCTTTGTTCTGGCAGCAATTCTTTCCAAATTCATATTGAGGGCATATATGTAAGAAAGCATTTATAGTTCTAAGCATTTACTTTTTCACAAAATTTTGATAAAGGAATTTAGATTTTCATGAGAGTTTTGTTCATAAGTATTGCAACATGAAGACTTAAAAATGAAATGGCTTATTTGCAACTGTCAGGATGTGAGGTAGAAGGCGTTTACACATTAGTAAATGGAGTTCAAGTCATTGGGCATGATATTTTCTTTTCACCTTCAGGTGTAATAATTAGAATAGGAATGTCTTAGCATTATAGTCACAAAAGTAGGCTAAGATAGCATAAGGAAAAGGTATACATGATTGAGGTTTATGCTCGCAAGATAGATAAAGGTAGAAAAGTATATGAATTTTCAGTTAGCTTAATCATTTAATGTTAAAATCGATTTATTAAACTTAAAGTGTGGCTTTAGGCCTTTTCCACTTAATTATCAGCACATCCATTCTGCTATTGAAATTTGATGTGAGTTATTGTGTTTTTTTGATTTCGTCTGCAGATATTTATTAATAATATTGATTATGTAATAAATAATAGAACTACTCACTCAATATTTGACCATAGAAGTTTGAACTAATAGATGAGTGTTTGAGATTTGCATTTGAATTCGGTATAATTGCTCTAATAGGATGGTGTTTATTTTATATTATATTTCTCAGAAATGTGATTCTATCATTGAAGGTTATACTCCAAAGTAGTTCAATACATGTCTTAAATTAGATCTCTTTAATGGTTGTAGTTTTAGTAAAAGCCTAAGGAAACGTTATTAAGATAACTGTTAAGATTATTCAAATGAATTAGAACTTCTCAAGATATAGATGTTATACTGTCATATGTGAATAGAGGTATCAAATTCATTTAGAAGGAGCTGATCTATGTGTATTTTGTCAAAATCAGTTATGAGAATATTAGCTGATGGTTGTTGTCTTCCCTTATTAAAATTCTGTAATTAGTCTAGCTTGATGTTATATGTAAATCATTGATTTTATCTAGTTTGAAATCACGATCACATTAACAAGGTCATATGGTTTTTATAGTATATTAAGCTCTGCAGGTGAATTACTGTGTTTGTGTTTTGACATAAATCCAGCCCATGATTTGGCACCTATTTCAGCACAGATTTCACTCATTTTAGCATTTGTTTCAGCACAAATTTCACTCACTTTAGCACTTGTTTCAGCACAGATTTCACTCACTTTAGCACTCGTTTCGGCACAGATTTCACTCACTTTAACCCCTCGTTCCAACACAGATTCAGCCCCACTTCAGCCCCTATTTAAGCACAGTTTTTCACCCACAAATTTTTGCCCAGTTCAGCCCATGAAATCTGTCCCTATTTTTGCCCAATTCAGCCCATGAAATCTGTCCCAATTCTTACCCAGTTCAACCCATGAAATCTGTCCCAATTCCTGCACAGATTTGGTTCGCAAAATCTGAAAGGTTCTGTACCCAAAATCTGCTCCCCTATTTTGGATTAAAACTAGCCCCTGTTTCAACATAGATTTAACCCCATTTCATGCCCAATTTTCACACAGAATCTGTTCACATTTCATGCACAGTTTTCGCACAGAATCTGTCTACATTTCATGCATAGTTTTCGCACAGAATCTGTCCACATTTCATGCCCAATTTTTGCACAGAATCTGTCCATATTTCCAACCCCAGTTTCGCATAAAATTCTGTCTTTATATTTAGCCCTGTTTAGCATGAAATTCTGTCCATATGTTTAGCCATGTACTGTACGGATTTAATCCTCAAATCTGCCCAGTTTTTGCACAAATCATTATGGTAATTTTGATATGCAAAGTCATTGAAATAAGTCTATTGTTTGGTCGTTGGATAAAATTATTTGATTTTTCCAGGTTCTATGAACTTATGTTTTTAACTTGGTACTTGTTTACTATAATTACTTGGTTGTGTAACTTACACTTTGAGTTTATTTTTTTTTTAGTCTTTAGTCATAGGTGTTGAACTGTTATGGGCGTCCAAGTGAGATGTAAATGGTTTTCTTTTGGGCATTGTCGTTTAGTACTGGATTGTTGTGGATATCTAAAATATGATTTGTATGAGAACATGTGAGTGTTGAAATATGATTCATTCAAAGAATCATATTGGTGTTCTCATATGGGTATTAAGTCCTCACTACTTTTAATATGGCAACCCTTGCTTTCTTTTGATATTGGCATTAAACTTGGCTGTATGTTCTATCATTATTTGGTTGCTTAGGATTTTTAGAATTTTTATTAACTTATTTTAGCAGCCATTCAAAGATAAAATGATTAGCTGAAATAGTATATAATGTAATGTGGTTGTGCTATTGTCATTTAATTATTCTTATTTATGATTTTCTTAATCCAGTTAACATTTTTTTTTTTTCTTTTTCTTTTCTTCAATTTATATGTTTTCCATTTCACTCGAAATATTTCAGCAATATTAGAACTATTAAGTTGAAGAAGAGTTTTCTATGATCCCTTAGCATCATTAGAACCCATTCATACACACTTTAGCATTTTATAATGTGGCCCTCACTTATATATTTTTGACTCATTCGTATAGATATTATATCTTGAATTTCAGATTGTGTTGCAAGGAATTTTGAGTTTAAGGCACCTCAATCCTGAATCCATAAGGTTTTGGTATTAGAAGAGCTAATCAGAAATACTCTGTATTCGGAATTTTCAATATAGTACTATTGTACACCTAAATGGTATGAGGAATATTTTCGTATTGTACACAGTTGTGGAGAGTATATTTGCATAGACATGTCTTGTCATGTGTATGATTTTAGGTTGTTCATTCTTATCAGTTATTGTATAGGAAATGATGTCAACTTGACCTTGCTTAAACATAGATATTGCTTAACTTCAACTGGTTACAATTCATTAGGGGGTTTGTAAATTTCCATTTGTTATCAGATTGATGGGATACAACTCATTAAATGATTTTCATAAAAAAAAGAAATTTTAAATCTGTCCATCCAGAAAATTATATCGTGCCTGCCCCTTAAGCACTTCTTGTTTGAATTTCTATAGTGTTGTCAAGTAAGCTTGGAATTTGGCAAATGATTTTATTGAAAATTTTAGGCTTGTTTAGCTAGAAACTTTCATTTATAACCACCCACTGAATGATCTTCATCATAGTTTTTCATTGTGGCTGAGTGGTTTTGAGCCTACCAATGATTTTTATTCGGAACCTTAAGTTTACTCATTTGGGTGTTAATATCATGTGTTTACTTATTAAAGGTCTTATGGCCTTGATACTATATTTTGATGGAGTTTAGTATTTTTTTTTTCTTTCTTTCTTCTGAAAGAATGAATTGTTAACATGTTACACTTTTATTAATTGTTTTAATCTGCTTATTCAAATGTTCAAACTTGTGTCTATTGAATGTAGTTATGCATATTCTTGCTCAAGTTTCTCTTAAGCCATTGAATTCCTTGCTTTTATTTTGTGAAAACATTATAGACTATAACCCATAGAATTAAATTACCATTTTATTTTGTTATGAATTATCGTTTCTAAGTATCATAATAGTTTGGAATAGGAATTTAAAAGGAAAAGAATATGAGAGTTCAATATTTGAATTTGAAGGTCTAGTACTTGTTACAAGTTTATTTGGCTATTTGAGTTATCATTTTATGGGTAATTTAGAGGCGTTGAAGGTGCTAGCCCAAGCCCATCCTTAGGGGACTTGCTCAGTCCAAGTAGAAATCCCCTCCATTTGTATATAGAAGACTTTCTTAGTCTCATTAGCACCCTTGTTTATCTCTTTTGTGTTTTCAGTCATATTTTGACTCAGTTGCACCTTCTCTTAGAGTTTTAGAGAGTCTTTGACTCATTTGCCCTCCTTTAAAGTGTCTTTGATATACTTGTAACCTCCTTTAGTGTTGTTTGGTTTAGAGGTTTATGCTTAGAGACTAGCTTAGTCTTGTTCGAGTTTGACCTGTTCGGGATCCTTATCCTTTCTCTTTTATTTTTCAGCTACTGGTTTGTTGGTTTAGTTCAAGTGTCTTTGACATTAGTTTGCTTGTTCGGGGTTTCCCCGTAGCTTTAGGGTTTTGCCCTAGTTTGTTGCTTTGTATGTTCTCTTTAGGTCTTTGACCAAAAGAGTGAAAACATTTTAAAAATCAAAAAAAAAAAAAAACACTTGAATACTTTGAAATTTAAAACAAAAACATTAGAAATTTGAAACCCAAAAACAATTGAATATTTTAAAATTCAAAAAAACATTGAAATATCTTAAAATTAAAAAACAGTTGAAAAATATAAAAAAATCTTAAGTCATTTTGAAATACTTTTGAGCTTTATGAGCGTAGTAGGAGAGTTCGAGTCGAACTACGTTGGCTTGATCCTCTTCCACGAGGTACGTAGTGCAGCTTGAGATTCTTATCTCAAGTCCAGCCTAACTTTGTAAATAAATCTTTTAACCCTTTTAAAAAAAATATATATAAATCTTCCAAAATATTATTTTTTCGAAAAGATCTTCCTCTAGAGTTAGGATTTTGTCCTAGATAGAGGGTTTTAGAGTTAGGAGTTTGTCTTTTGTTGTGTGCTTGTTGTGTGTTTGTGTTAGAGTTAGGAGTTTGTCCTAGCTAGGAGCGCCTCCGTCCGGTCAGTTGGCGATTCACATCGCTGACTGATGACTAGGTCTAAGATGCGTTAGTGATCCCATTGTTTTCCTTAGGACGCACTGCCTAGTTACACATAGGTTGTAGGAACCACCTGCATTAGCTTAGGGCTAACCTGCATTTAGCTATGGCATATAGGGTGTCCTAAAATCCACAATTCACTGGAAGTTAAATAATCGTACAAGAAACTTTAATAACTAGTCCGGTCTTTTAGATCGAGTCTAGGATAGAGGTCTAGGTGTCTTAGGCATCCTAGCTTAGAATATGCGCGAAGAACTACGTTGCCTTGATTCTCGTGGAGGCGGGGATACGTAGGCTTCTTTGGATGAATACCAGACCATCCGAGGACTCGGGCTAATAATTTAGAGTCTTAGGATTTGTTGTGTAGTCATCGTATGTTTTGATGTGTTTTCTTACTTTCTTGTACTGATCCTGTACCTTTAGCTATAGTTTGCATGTGTTTGCACATCAGAACTTAGACACCTTTTAGGCATGTCACTCATAACCTAGCTATGCTTAGGTGACATATTTTTCATTTCATTTTATGTATGTTTATTTCTTTATCCTCAGGAAATGCATGCTTAGGTAGACGATTCCTGAAGGTTGTTCCTATTTCATATGATTTTCGCCCGAAACTCTTCGAAGTTAATAATAAATGGCGTAAGAGACCAAGTGCTTGCACTCGGACGAATTGGGGGTGCTCTCAGACCTTCTCCATTCGTAATCAGGCACGAACCCATATATATTTCTGGTTATCCATGGTATACAGAGCATATTTTTGTTTAAAGGATCCATGGCCGTATACCGTGGATGGCGACTCTGAGTTTGTTTAGGTACGTTTCGAATCCGGACTTGTTCCCGAATCGAGAGGTATCTCTTTTATATCGCCACTCGTGCTATGCTATGAAGGTGGCAACCGTTTTGAGAGTTCCTTGGTAGAGCTCTCCTTTCACGTGGATGATCCTAAGAGGCCGCTGGAGGCTCGTCCCCCACTTCTCTCCTGGATCGGGGTCCACAAATACATATATATATATATATATATATATATATATATATTTTTTTTTTTTTTATTTTTTTTATTTTTTTATTTTTGAATTGTGGAAAATTTATTAAAGAAACCAACAAAGTACAAGCAAACCGACTGAGAAGGTTGGAATAAGAAATACAAACAAATAATAAGGGATACCTCTACCAGCCATTGAAAAATTGATCTAAAAATCTATCGTTGGATTTATATTAATTTTCTCATGGCTAATGGGCATTTTTTGGAGAGCCAATCTGTTGGAATTTATGGCATTTTATTTAGCGTTGCAAGACTATTTCATTGTCAGTAATCTAATTTTCTCCTATTGTTTTTTAATGTATAGAATGTGATTACAGGAACCTTGAGAAATTCTCTTAGCAGGTCAGGAATGTGAACAGATCTAATTAGTGCCAGGACACAATCAAGAAATACATCGCAGTGGTGATAGGATCATGTGACATGCAAGGGAAATTTAGCCCTTAAACGTGGCTGGAGATTGGCTCCTGGACATTGTTGACCCAATATGTTTGAAGAAGCACATGGATCGTACAACGGTGTGTATCACATTAGAATATACTCATTCTCAACATGTGAAAATATAGGCTTGTAAGGTATCCGATAGTAATCCAACGGAATTAGGCTCATGTATGGTTTTTAGGAATGCATTGAATTGCATGCACAGCCATATAATAATTTGTACGCAATATATCTAGCTAGAGAAGTCAGTGCGGTGAACTCTTTAGTATGTAACATAGGAGTATAGGACACTATGTGGTACAGTGTGATGAATGTCTATGCTAGTACTCATTGCAACGTGTTAATAGAAGTTGACGAATTAACTATAGAGTTCCTATTTATTTTATATTTAATTATATTTTATATTTTGAGTAACATTGATGTTGTTGGATACTTGGATCTTCCCGTGTGACTTTTTCATTCCATGGAAAACTTAAGGGAAATGATATTTACGCCCCCTTTATCACCGGGGAAACCCATTTGCCAGCGTACTTTGCAATCAAAGCCACTGAATTTTTCTGACATAAAGTACATCAACCCCTTTTCGCCATTGATACACTGACACTTGGTGTCCCTGGTGATCAAAAGGACGTAAATATCACTTCCCGAAACTTAATTCATAAAATCTTCTCATTATTTTACTAAAATAATACTTTGTTCAAATAATATCTAGTGATCACTCGTGGTTTGATGCGACTTACCCCGATCGCGCATCTCTGCGCAGCAATATCGCATCAGAGGGTGAAAGGCGGTCTGCTGGCTGAAGAAGAACAGACCTAAAATATGATTTTTTATGGTGTAAGGGCTTACAACTATACGGTGGAGGTATCAACCCTTACAGCTGTTGGGTGAAATATCAAGGGTGGATACCTCTACCGTGTAGTTGTAAGGCCTTACACCATATAATTTCTCCATATATATATATATATATATATATATATATATATATATATATATATATATATATATATATTTTTGAAGTGTGGAAAATTTATTAAAGAAACCAACAAAGTACAAGCAAACCGACTGAGAAGGTTGGAATACGAAATACAAACAAATAATAAGGGATACTATATAACACAAAGAAGCCGCCTTCAAGGATGTAGATAATCAAAAACTTCCATACTATCTCTTTGAGCACCCACTCTAGCCGGACTATCCGCCTCTCGCTATTAGCTGATCTTTTAACGGGCTGAAAAGAAACATCATAAGTCGCCACCCAATCCAGAAGCTCCTAAATAAAGTGGGCAAATCTCAAGGGTGAGGGTTCCTTCCCTCCAACCATCTTCTAACATTGTGTGAATCACCTTCCACTATTAACCTATTCATTTCTTTCCCTCTCAATCAACCTAGGTAGAGGGTGATGCAGTCTCCAAGTTGGACCCCTCGTCCCATGGGAAAATTGAAACTTAATTTTGATGGATCTAGTTTTGGAAATCCCGGTCCTTCAAATTTATTTCTAATGATTACTTTTGGAGATGCTGGAAAGAGGCGTGTAAAGCTAGGTTGCAGAGGGAGATGCAAACTCCAAGTTGGATCCCTCCTGTCATGGGGAAATTGAAACTTAATTTTGATGGATCTAGTTTTGGAAACCCCGGTCCAGCAGGTATAAGAGCCTAGAATGTCTCTTAAGAGGGACCCCCGTGTTCACTAGATGGTCATTTTGTTTTTTGAGACCTTTTGGAAATATAATATGTTACGTGACCCAATGGGTCCCACTTGGCTGAAACAAATCACTTTAGATTTCTGTTATTTTTTTATTTGTTTTCTAGTTGTTTAGGATAAGTAGGAGTCTTACTGATAAGTATTAGCTAGATTAGAGATCTTTTATAAATAACATGTACGCATCCTTTTTCGTGGAATGAAGAAAATTGTTCTAGAAAGTGTCTTGTGCACAAAGGAGGACAAATCCTTCCCTCGAAGTGGATCAAGAGGCTGATCTTCCCTATGAGAAGATCAAATCCATTGCGAACCGATTTGGGAACGTAACAAGTGGTATCAGAGCAGTCGGTCCTGCGCCATGACTACATTCGGCGAGATTTTGGATTCCGTGTATGAAGATTTTCAAAACCTCAAAGCATCTTTTTCGAAAAGGATAGAAGAGTAACAACGATTTGGACAAGGTTTGGACGAAATTAGTATAATGATCGAGGAATTGTGCAATGATGAAGAAAAGCGGAATGATGTTTTCGTCAAGGAAGCTGCAAGAATTGATGGCGACAAGGCAGAGTTAGTTGAATACATTACCAAAGAGCAAGTTGATTCAACTATTAGATCGTTCTATCATTTTGATGCACTGCCATGAAAAATTGCATTTCTTTACAACTTGGATCACATCGGATTTTGAAGGCGGGGTTCGAACGATCACGGTCTCTATTCTTGAAGAACATGAAAGGCGAATATTAGCTATGCCCAATAGGATTGATCCTGGTGGAATAAATTGTTCTCTCCAATAATCCAACCTTGGGAACAAGGTTGATTCCAAGGGGGGTGAAATGTTACGTGACCAAATGGGTCCCACTTGGCTGAAACAAATCAATTTAGATTTCTGTTATTTTTAGATTTGTTTCTAGTTGTTTAGGATAAGTAGGAGTCTTATTGATATGCATTAGCTAGATTAGAGATCTTTTATAAATAACATGTACGCATCCTTTTTCGTGGAATGAAGAAAATTGTTCTAGAAAGTGTCTTGTGCACAAAGGGGGACGGACCCTTCCCTCAAAGTGGATCAAAAGGTTGATCTTCCCTCTGAGAAGATCAAATCCGTTGCGAACCGATTTGGGTTCATAACATAATACATATTTTGAATTGCTTTTCAATGATTGGACAATCTTTTGTTGGCCAGATTCTCCTCTTAGGCATTACTAGTAAAAAGGCACGTGCACCGCATGTGCAGCATCTTAATGAACTATTCCTATTGACAAATGAATTTAATAATAATCTTTAAGCAACAACGACAAGTATGGAGCTAATACAATTTTTGAAATGTATGATACAGAAAAAGCATAAGATATGAGGAGCCATAAATGTGCAATGCAATTTGAAAAATACATCTATCAAAAGCATGTACAAACCTCAGTTCTAATGGAAATTATTGTTGGAACTACATATGTTGATGAAAACAATGAAGTTTATATATGCTTAAGCTAATTATATAGATTTTGACTGACATGGTTTGACCAATACATCCTGCATTTTTCCTTTGTCGAACATTGATTTGATCAGTTCCTCACTTTGGACTGAAAATTGGTCTGAACTTTGTGTTACCTGCATTTTCTATCTTAATATTTGAATGAGGGTTTTAAAGGCCAAAGGGGAGTAATCGATATCATCTTTTGGGCATTTTGTCATAACTTGAACTTAGTTACCTCACATAGTGGACAAAATTTTAGATGTATGTCTAATCTCAACTCTGTTCAGTCAATATAACCGAACAAATTCACTAATTAACAGAATCATCTAGTATAGACAATAAATACCATTGAGTTGTTAAACCATTCCGTCCAAACAAATAAAGCACAGATCAAAAGCTCCCTTGGGAGGGATATAATCAAAATTTATAATCATAATTGCCAACAAAACATAATACACAAAAAATAAATATACATAGAAGAGATAAACACACAAAAGCAAGAAAAGCAAATATCAAAGTATTCATATTGGAACTATCATGTTTTGATAACTGCAATAATTAATCTTGTCTTTTTTATTTAAATAACTATCAAATGTTATTGCTTTTTAGAGCCAGTTGCAAAGGAAATACAAGCTAATTTTGTGTAATTATTAAAACACGGTAGTGCAAATATCACTACCCAAAGATTAGGGTAATGATAAATGCGCCCCTTTCCATTACTTGGGACACCCAGGTGCAGTGTACGGTGGCAATCAGGGCTCTTCAATCCTACCATGTGACGTACAACTGTCTCTTTGTAGTCATAAATAAAGTACACCAAGGTGTCCAAAGTGATGAAAACGGGCGCATTTATCATTTTCCAAAGATTATTGTTCCTTTATTCTATCAAAGGGATAAAATATTATTACAGAATTAGAATAATATATAAAATATTTTTATTTTATTTTATTTTATTATGTAATTAAGTACTTTAAAAGTAAAAAAAAATAAGTTGTTAATTGATCCCTTTTGACGCTTTTTTTTTTGTCTTTTCTTCAAAGTAAATTATTCAGAAGAAAGACAAAAAAAAGGAGTTATAAACAAGGTTAAATTTCAGCTGCAATCCGAAATTTCCCAAGATCGAAATCAAAATGGGCGAAATCCAAAATTCCTGAAATGTAACTTATTTCGGTCGAAATTTCGAAACTTTCTGTAATTTTGCCGAAATTTGGGATAAAGTATTATTTTTTTAATCCTTTACCAAATTTCGAAATTTCAACCCTGTTTACTTCAGTGGGGACCGAAATTAACCCCGAAACCAAAATTTAAAACCTTGGTTATAAATACTGCTCTTTCAATTCTAAGTAAATCACAGAGAAGTAAAAATGTAGGAAAAAAGGGATGTGAAAACATCATTTCCAATAGAGGCCTGTCAAATAAAAAAGGGGTCTATAAACAAAAAAATGTTCATTTGGCCTAATAAAAAAAAACCCACACGGAGATGGATTGTATATTCATGGGTTTTCCTTAAATCAAGCAGAGATAAAGCTCGAGCTTAGTTGAATGAAACTATAACAAGCAGAAATGGTTTTTTTCCCGTCAGTCGTAGATAGGGTTTAATAGATTCTATTTAGGAGTGTGTGGCATTGCAGATTTTTCACTATGAATTAATTAATTAAATTAAATTTATTAAAGGGAAATAAATAATGAAAAATATGTGCTTGGCACTGTAGATATTTCAATATGAATTAATGACATAAATTAAAGTTTGCAAAATATCCCATTTCTAATATGGGAAATCTCTTTTAGATTCTTGATCTGATCATCTATGCCCTTGATCCATCATGCCTGGACTGAAAGAATCTACTCTGTTGATTCATTTAGTCAGTTATCTTATGTAGAGGATCTGAGGATGTTCAATCGAATGGGACCGAGACCATTTGGGTCTATTCATGATGTTCTACAAGATCAACAGCCTCGATCCCAAAAAAAAATTCCGCCATGTGCCCCTTAATATGGGATTTAAAAATTGCTTTTTAGGATTAAATGTAAAAGTGGCCAAATTATGTGTAGGAGGCACGACCTGTGTGAAGTGCAATATTTTTCCAAAAAGTACAGTAGGACCCACTTCATAGATGATCCAAACCGTTTATTTGATGGTCCATAACGGTTAAGATTATCCCTATGGAGTTGAATCAGTTGATTTATGGGGTATAGCCTATTTAGTGGCCAAAAATGGACGCTAGCAAATCCCTATGCGATGGACGCTAGCAAATCCCTAAAATTTATTGGTTCTTATGATTTTCTTGTTCCTGAAAATATTCTATCTCCTAGACGTCGTAGAAAATTGAGAATTTTAATGTGTTTCAATTCCAGTAATGAGAATATTGTGGATATAAATCCAGTATATAAGGGTCACATATTCAATGCAAAAATCGTAGGCTATCAATGAGTACAAAATTCAATAGATTGTATTCAATAAGGATAAGCATGTAAAGACCCAAATCAAAGACTAAAATTATAAGAGATTTCATATTTTCAAAGAGAATAGAGAGTTACAAATCAAAGGGGCATATCATTCAATGGAGAATTATATCACTAAAGTGGTACGAAATTACATACCTTGATATTGAACTACTTTCCTTTTCATAATCACTTACAATCAAGAGTATGAATATTCTCCATGAGTTTCATCATTAATTTCATTTCTATCAGGCATATATATACTCATACTGACACAAGACACCCTTTGGTGCCTCTTCGGAAAAGAATCGGCAAACCGTCCTAGTGTTCTTTTTAGTATTTTGAAATTATTATCATTATAGAGTCTCCAAAAAATTTGAAAACTATTTTTAACAGAAAATACTCATTTCTAACATGTCCGTAGAGTACAACAACGTCGAAAACGGACAAGAAACGAAGAAGTTATGAATTTTTGAAGTTTCATAATTTCTTTGCGATAATTTCAGATTCGTGCCCGATTTTGCCATAACTTCTACAGACCAAACTTTCTCGTTTTAGCTCCGATTCGTGCTTGTTCGGATCCGTTGGATTCGTATCGACGAGATGAATCCAACTAATCTAATTTCACGCTCGAATCAACGCATATAATTATTATAAAAATAATCTAAACTTTTTTGTTCGGCCCTTCAAGACAAACTTTTCTAAAAACCAAAACGATCCAATCTTTGGCTCGTTAGGGATTCCATAACAAAGTGAATCCTAAGGAAACCGAGATCAGTCATAAGGCACATATTAAACGAAATAAAACCTTCGCTTTCATCTTTTCAAGATCACATAATTCTTGTTTTAGGGTTTCTGATAACATAAATCAATAAAGAACATAGTTCTTACTTTGATCTTCACTTTCTTTTTCCAAAACTCGATCTCCTCTTTCTTTCTCACAAGAATCCTCTCAGGGCTGTAGAAAACGTTTTAGGGTTTCTTAATGGTTGTAAAATTCTCCTAAGATGTGTATTTATAGGCTTTCTTAAAGAAGCCCTAATTTTAATATAATTCTCATGGACAAAAAACGTCCTTCATTTTTAGAGAGGAACAAATTTTTGAAATGGGATAATTCAGGTATTTGCAGGGAGGGAGCCCGAATCCTTATAAGCCCATCCACATTGTTCCACTCATCCGATGTGGGTAACCCCAGCATGGATATCAGCCACGGGGACAAGAGGACTATATAACATGACTTTAACATTGAAAGCAACTCTCTCTCTCTCTCTCTCTCTCTCTCTCTCTCTCTCTTCCTTCTCAGTGGTCCTCCAAGGCACATTGAAATGATTGAACATATGTGATCCACTTCTTTTTGAGGTCATTTTCCGCCCGACATGGCAAAAGTGACATGTTTCCATACTACTCTCATTCCAATGATACAAACGACAGTATTATGGGAGAAAGGACGGTGACAATCCCACGTTTTAGTAATGGCAGTCCTCTCTATCAATAATCTCATACGAATTCAGAACCACTTATTTTATTTTTTTGAGATCTTTTCCTTTTGCTTGAATAGAAATTTTAATCAATCCATTTGAGGTTGAATAGAAATTACTTTACCATGCAATGAAAAGATCCCAAAATTGCTTAAAAATTCTAAAATTGTAATGAATGGCACCGACAATCAAGGTGATTAGATTGTGTCGACATACAATCCAAAAGACAATTTTGCCCTCAAGTGCGAATAAAGTATAGAAAAAACGTCAACTATTCCATCTTATTTTTTCTACTTTTTTCATCTTTACAACTCCAAAGAAGAGGAAGAAGAGGAAAATGGGGAAGAATAAGAAGAAAAAAAAGATGAAGAAGAAGAAGAAAAGTAAAAGAAGAGGAGGAAGAGGAAAAATCGACGCTGGAAAAATAGAAGGTGTGGGACATGATCCCGCGAGAGGGGCGTGGGGCGCGAGCCGCCGCGCACTCTCTCTTGGTCTCTCGTTCCCACGCGATTGGCGTGTGCATTTTATTTGTTGATTTGAATTCGTCTTTCCTGTGAACTTGGGATCACTAAGGCAATCCGAATTCCACACGAAAGAGATTGACAGAGTCGCCACCTAGATGTGGGATCTAGGACCCATAATTAACCAGAAATCTAGACTCGCTACCTGGTTACGAGAATGGAAGGTATGGGGAGTTATCCACCACATGCACCATTCTTGCCCGATAATCGGTCTTCGATTCCAAAAGCTAACTCTTTTAAATTTATTTTAAATGGCTCATTCAACTCTATGTTATTGTGCGAACTAAGTGACATGCATCCTATGATCTAATTTCAATGTGAATCCTAAATGTGTATCTTGATTTCTTAATTTGTCTGGATTCAATCTAGGTGAAAGTTCTCCTAAAATTCTAATTTCATGAAAAAACCTAAGTGATTTGATTAAGCATTTACAAGAAAATTAATATACAAAACACCACAATTTGTTGTGGTGCCGACTCGCGGGTGGTATGCCATCAGACATCCAAGCTGCCTACTGTGGGACCCGATCCCGCGAGAGGGGTGGTGGCGCGAGCCGCCACGCACTATCCCTTGGTCTCTCGTACCCACGCGATTGGCGTGTGCCTTTCATTATTGATTTTAATTCGTCTTTTATGTGAACTTGGGATCACTAAGGCAATCCGAATTCCACACAAAAGAGACTGACAGAGTCGCCACCTAGATGTGTGATCTAGGACCCATAATTAACCAGAAATCTAGACTCGCTACCTGGTTACAAGAATGGAAGGTATGGGGATTTATCCACCACATGCACCATTCCTGCCCGATAATCGGTCTTCAATTCCAAAAGTTAACTCTTTTTAAATTCATTTTTAATGGCTCATTCAACTCTCTTGTTAATGTGCTATCTATGTGACATGCATCCTATGATCTAATTTCAATGTGAATCCTAAATGTGTATCTTGATTTCTTAATTGGTTTGGATTCAATCTAAGTGAAAGTTCTCCTAAAATTCTAATTTCATGGAAAATCCTAAGTGATTTGATTGTTTCAACAGTTTTAAAAGTGATTAGCCCGAGTCCTCAGATGGTCTGGTATTCATCCAAAGAAGCCTACGTATCCCCGCCTCCACGAGAATCAAGGCAACGTAGTTCTTCGCGCCTATTCTAAGCTAGGATGCCTAAGACACCTAGACTTCTATCCTAGACTCGATCTAAAAGACCGAACCGGTTATTAAAGTTTCTTGTACGATTATTTAAATTTCAGTGAATTGTGGATTTTATGACACCCTATATGCCCTAACTAAATGCAGATTAGCCCTAAGCTAATGCAGGTGGTTCTTACAACCTATGTGTGACTAGGCTGTATTTCCTAAGGAAAACCAAGGGTGGACTAGCGTATCCTACTCTAGTCATCACTCGGCGATATGGATCGCCGACTGACCGGACGGAGGCGCTCCTATAACTCTAGGACAGACCCCTAACTCTAAAAACAAGCACACAACAAACAAACAATCAAACAACCTATCAAAAGAAAAATCCTAACTCTAAAACTCTCTATCTAGGAGAAACTCCTAACTCTAGAGGAAGATCTTTTGAAAATAAGATTTTAAAGGTTTTTGAAGAAAGTTTTTGATATTATTTACAAAAAAGGTTTGGCTGGACTTGGGATGTAAATCCCAAGCTGCACTACGTACCTCGGAAGAGGATCAAGCCAACGTAGTTCGAAAACGAACTCTCAAACTACGCTTCTAAAAGAAACACTCACACTTCAGATTTTTTAAGGTTTTTTTATATTTTCAAATGTTTTTGATATTTTTAAAGTTTTCAAATGTTTTTGAGTTTTAAATTTCTAATGTTTTTGGATTTTAAAGCTTTTCCAATGCTCAGGACCTTTAGATGTTTTCAATCTTAAAGGGAACACGCAAGAACAACCACAAACTAGGGCAAAGCCCTAAATCCAAAAGGGGAAACCCCGAACAAACAACTAACGTCTCAAAGAGACGAACCATAACAAGAAAGATAGCGTCCCAAGAAGAGAGAAAACGATCCAAGATCCCAAGCAAGCAAAGCTCTAATAAGACTGAGTTAGCCTCTAATTAAAGCGAAGTAATCAACAACTCTAAAGGAGAAACTCCTAACTAAAAATATTAAAGAAGGGTACAAATGAGCAAATGAGTCAATGACTCTCTAATAGCGGTGGAAAAATGAGTCAAAGACTCCACTGATAACAACTAAAGGATAGACGAGTCAAAGACTCCCTAAAAGAGATGGAAACACAAGTCAAAGACTCACTGACAACAACATCACACAAACAAATGAGTCAAAGACTTTTATATGAGGCAAAGCATGCCTCCTATGGGTACACCAATTTCGGCCCAGAATGGCATCCAAGGGAGGGAATCGTGCGCTCTTTCCTTGCGCAATTTAATACTTAGGTTATAGCATCTTATTGCCTGGCAGATCTCAGGATTTCCGTGGACAGTAACCTCGGAGCCAATAACATGTTATAGCTTAAATATCTAAATTATCAAAGATTGGTTGCAATTGGGATACGATTATGGATGCACTGGCCATTTTTCGAGGGAAATCTAAAGACCCTAAGATTTCTGTTTCAATGGATTAATGAGTTAACATGTGACAGAGATTTAAGGTTCTTTAGAAATTTTCAGATGATTTTCAATTAATTTCGGATTTTCAATGGATTTTATCAATTTTAAACATATGAGTGTTTTTACAAGTAAAACTGTAGCAAACGAATTCGAAATGAATCAAAATTTCTACAGCAGTAAGATGGGTATCCATGCAGCTTACGGGATGAATTTTGTGGATTTGTACATTAAGCTCATATTTAATTTTGATTTAACAACAATAAGACCAGATTGCAAAAATAACACAGAAACTACTAGAAATAGAAATCTAAATTCCATGAAATTTCTACATTAGTAAGATATAAGTGAAAATAGCATGCTGTAAGATTTCCATGAATTTAGAAAACTATTTACTATCAGTTTCGGATTTTTTAAATTTCAAACCAGATTATGAATTAACACTACAGCTCATATGAAACAAGATCAAAATCACTTGAACATTTTACAGAAGCAAGAAGTATAGAATTTAAGACTACTGTAAAAATTTGGAGAATTGTATCTGTGATTTGACATCAGTAACAATTCTCCCAAAATCTGATAATTTTCAAAGAATGCATAAAATAATATACCAAACAAAATCCAAAAATTCTCACAAATTCATGGTAGAATGTATCATTATCATATTATTTTCCCACAAAATTTCATTATTTGTGGAATCTGTTTAGTATATCTTTTAGTTTTCTTTGTTAAAAATCATACAAAAATCCGAAAATATACCAAATAATTCTAAAAAATTCCGAAAACAGTGTACTTACCTGTGATGAGTTCCTCGCCGAATCCAAGAGCCGAAGAAATCCAAAAATCCGGCCGACGTGCGATCCGCTCCGCTTCCTTCTTTGTTTTTATATTTTCCTCTCTCTCTTTCTCTCTTATTTTCTCTCCCTCTCTTCTTTTTTTTTTTTCCTTCTCCTCTTTTTTTTTCTCTTCTTTTTTTTTTCCCTCTTCCTTCTCTCCTTTTTTTTTCTCTCCTCTTTTTCCTTCTCATCACCTCTCTTTATATAGTGAAAAACTTAGTGGAGAGGTGGAAATAAATAATGAGAATGGTGGGTGTGGTGGAGAATAATGGAATATATAATGGTAATGGTGGGAATGGTGGTGGGAATAATGGAATATATAATGGTAATGGTGGGAATGGTGGTGGGGATAATGGAATATATAATGGTAATGGTGGGAATGGTGGTGGGAATAATGGAATATATAATGGTAATGGAGATAATGATGTTATTTTAAAGGGAAAAATGAAGTTAGTGGAAATGGTAGAGAAAGTTAAGTCATGCTAATGGTGAGTCCCACTTTGTGGGTTCCGCACAAGCGGGTCCCACATCAGCGGGTCCCACACCAGCGGGTCCCACATCAGCGGGTCCCACACAAACGGGTCCCACACTAGCGGGTCCCACACAAACGGGTCCCACACTAGCGGGTCCCACACAAACGGGTCCCACACCAGCGGGTCCCACATTCTCTTTTGCTCGGATTCTCATGAATAACCCTTCTCAATACTCAACGGAAAAATACGAAACATGACGGAAACGACCAAAAATATTTAGAAATGTAACAAACGGACGCGGGAAGGAAGGACATTGGAAAACCGATGGAAAAACCCTAATTTCTTAAGGCAGAGCAAAATGGGGTGTCTACACGCCAAGCATAGCGAACTTGGGTCCGGTCAAAATGGGGTGTCTACACCTACGTACCCAAGCCTCACTGGGATCAGAGTCGACGTAGTTCGGTGCACCTAAGCTAAGCTACATATGCCTAACTCAACTAGGACACCGACTTAGACGGATTTGACTGTTTCAACAGTTTTAAGAGGAATTATTTAATTCAAGTTGAGGATTTTATTATCTTAGGATTTCATCTAAGATGCTATATGATTCTTATCTGAATGCAAGTTGTCCCTTAGACTAATGCAGGTTTTGCCTACATCCTAGTTTACTAGGCTTGTCCTAGGGAAAGATCGGGTGACTAGTGTAACTAGACCTATGGTACGGTTGCTATTCATAGCAAGCGTCCGTGATGAGGCTGGACTCCTAACTCTAGGACTCCCTAAAACCTAGGACACGGCACGACACCAGTGTTCCTAAATTGGGCTCTAATGGTTCTTAGATTGGAAACCATAATCCAATGGTTCCGAAAGACACAAGATAAATCGATTTAAGTTCTCGAGGTTAATGAGTTTCAGATTTCGAAGATTTTCAGTTTCTAGACATTTAAGGATTACCAATGGTTCTAGGGTTCACCAATTTCGGCCTTGAATGGCATCCAAAGGAGGGAATCGTGCGCTCTTTCCTTGTGCAATTTAATACTTAGGTTATAGCATCTTATTGCCTGGCAGAATCTCAGGATTTCCGTGGACACTAACCTCGGAGCCAACAACATGCTATAACTTAAATATTCAAATTGTCAAAGATCAAGTTGCAATTGGGATACGATTATAGATGCACTGGCCATTTTTCCAGGAAAATCTAAAGATCCTAAAATTTCTGTTTCAATGGATTAAGGAGTGAACATGTGACAGAATTTTAAAGTTCTTTAGGAATTTTTATATGATTTTCAATTAATTTCGAATTTTCCATGGATTTTATCAATTTTAAGCATATGAGCGGTTTTACAAGTGAAATTGTTGCAAATAAATTCGAAATGATTTGAAATTTCTACAGCAGCAAGATGAAAATGTATGTAGCTTACAGGATGAGTTTTGCATATTTTTACATTAAATTCACATTTAATCTTGATTAAACCATTAAATGTCCAGATTGCACAATTAACACATAAACTAGTAGAAATATAACTCTAAATTCTATGAAATTTCTACAGAAATACTATATGAATCAAAATAGCATGCAGTGAGATTTTCATGAATTTTAGAAATTATTTACTACCAATTTCGGATTTTACAATTTCCAGACCAGATTATAAATTAACACTACATCCCATATTAAAACAGATCCAAATCACACGAAAATTTTACAGTAACAAGTAATATGGAAGATAAGACTACTGTAAAAATGTTATGAATTTTAATGATGATCTGATGTTAGTAAAAATTCTCCTAAAATCTGATAAGTTTCAAAGAAAATATTAAATAATATACCAAATAAACTCCAAAAATCTTTACAAATTCATGGTAAAATGAATCAGTAACATATTATTTTCCCACGAAATTTCATTAATTTTAGAATCTGTTTGGTATATAATTTAATTTTTCTTCGTCAAAAGATTTTTTTTGAAGAGTTTTCCATTTTTAAAACACAATTTGCGGAAAAAATCAGAAAAATTCGGAAAAATACAGAAATATTTTGAGAACAATGCACCTACCTGTGGTGAAGATCTCCGCCCAATCCAAAAAAATATAAAAAATCCTGCCGCCGCCGATCCGCTCCGCCGTCTTTCGCTTTCTCTGGAGTGTTTAGAGGGAGTGATTGAGGGAGTGAAGAGATAATGGAAGAAGAATATTAGGGAGAGGGATGGAAGAATATATTGAGGAAAGGGATTGGAGGGAGTGATTAGAAGAGATAATGGAAGAGAAAGAGATAATGGAAGATAAATTTCTTTTTTTTTTTTTTTTTTTTATGGATGGGAAGGGAGATATATATAGGGAGAGAAAGAGAGAGAGAGAGATATGTTGGTGGAGAGCTCATCATGTTGTCCCTCTTAGTGGAGAATCCATCATTATTGTTCTTAGTGGAGGGCCCATCATGTTTCTTAGTGGAGAGTCCATCATTATTGCTCTTAGTGGAGGGCCCATCATGTTTCTTAGTGGAGAGTCCATCATTATTGCTCTTAGTGGAGGGCCCATCATGTTTCTTAGTGGAGAGTCCATCATTATTGCTCTTAGTGGAGGGCCCATCATGTTGTCTTAGTGGAGAGCTACCATCATTGCTCTTCATAAGAGGCCTCACAAGAGGCCCCACTGAGGCCCCACAACGCGGGCCCCACAATGTGGGCCCTCGGTTGATTCGATTTTAAACAAATGTTCAATGCGGGCCCACCAAACGAGTCCAAATTTAATCAAAATGCATCATGCGGCCCCACCAAATGGGTCCAACTTTCTCGATCCAAATTTAATTGAAGCACCCAATGCGGGCCCACCAAACGGGTCCCAATTCTCTCTGGTTTAGATTTTTCTGAATAATCCTTCTCAACATTTAGCGGGAAAATACGAAACACGACGGAAACGACCAAAAATATTTAGAAATGTAACAAACGGATGCGGGAAAGAAAGACATTGGAAAACCGACGGAAAACAAACCCTAATTTCTTTATCGATTAAGGTAGAGCAAAATGGGGTGTCTACAGAAGGCACCAAAAAAATAGAAAAGAAGAGAAAAAAGAAGAAGAATTGACGCCAGAAAAATGGAAGGCATCATGAAAATGGAAAAGAAGAGGAAGGATGAAAAAATAGAAGATGCCGAAAAAAATGGAACACTCTTAGATTGACCAAACTCAGGGTCATCTCAGTCTGTTCAGGGTCATCTTGGTCTGACAGGGATCGAACGCCCCCGAGTTCTACTAGAACGACATTGAATTCTATCAAGATGAGTGATGACCCCAAGTCTGACTGAGATGACCCCGGAGACAAACCACAATTATCCTGAGTTTGACCAATATGACCCCGATTCAAACCGAGATAACCCAAAGTCCGATCGAGATGATCCCGAGTCAGACCGAGATGAGTGATGACCCCGAGTCAGACCGAGTGACCCAAGTTGATTCTTATTTTTCCCTTCCTCTACTCTTCTTTTCCATTTTTTCCTGCATTGATTCTTATGTTTTTTGTTCTTTTTTTCGGCACCTTCCATTTTTCTGGCACCAATTCCTCCTTTTTCTTCTTATTCATCTTCTTTACTTCTTCTTTCTTTGCTTCCTCTTTTTTTTCCCATTCTTCCTCTAGTTTTTCTTCCTCTTCTTTGGAAGTACAGAGATGGAAAAACTAGAAAAAATGAGAGGAGGGGAAGAAGAGGATATTTTTCTGTGCTTTATTTGCACTTGAAAAAAACGTGGGTGTTCACCATTGCTTACCCCCCGACTTGATGTCGCAATGCTGCTCTGATACCGGTTGATCTTAAATTCGGGTTTAGATGTTGTATAATCTAGTGGATCAGATACCACTTGATCCTAGATTTAACAGACCGGATCTCTTCTGTATGGTTGCTATTGGTAGGAGAAAATGATAACACACGTTCTTAAGTGGAAATAAGCAAATCATGAACTGCAATGGACAGTCAATAGTTGTAGAACAATAGCAGACAAAAGATCGTACTCTGTAACCCATGTAGTTGTAGACAATAGCAAACAAAAGATTGTAATATGTAACCCATGATTTTCTTTTGGCCACAGAAGAACGTTTGTTATTATTTTCCCCTACCAATTGCAGCCATAGAAAGAGATATGGTCCGTTAAATCTTGGATCAAGTGGTATCGGTTCGACTAGATTATACAACATCCAAACCCAAATTTTTCATCGCTTGTAACTTATTTTGCGTAGAAATAATTAATCCGACATCATCAGGGGTGGAGCCAGGAATTTGCTTGAAGAGGGGCAGAACATGGGTGACGCCCATTACTCTTTTACACTAGAGGGTTTCTCCCAAGTAAAAAACGGGCTAGTATAACTTTTCCCTTACATTTCATGTAGTGGGGCCAAATTATATTACACATGTTTTGATGGGTTGGGCCCACTATTTAACACTCCTAGCATGGCATGGGTAATTTGTTTTGGGATGGTGAAAGTTTGTGTAGTATGGTATCATTCAAAAAGTATTGTAAAACTTACCATATGATGATCCAAGCCGTTCATTTGATAGGCCACAATGTAAGGCTATGCCAGAAAACTCATTTCAATAGAATGATCCTAGCTCTATGAAAGGTCTCCATAATATGCAATTCCAATTCAGATCGTAGAGCTAGGATCATCCTATTGAAATGTGTTTTTGGGCTATGACCCTAACATCGGAAATACATTGCACCCCAAAAGCCATTTTCATTGGGGTGCAATGTATTTATGATGTGGCCTAGAATCATCCTATCAAAATGAGTTTTTGGGCTATGACCCTAACATCGTAAATACATTGCACCCCAAAAACCATTTTCATTGGGGTGCAATGTATTTACAATGTGGCCCATCAAATGGACAGCTTGGATCATCCTATGGTAAGTTATACAATACTTTTTAAAAAATAATTTGAACTATACGAGCTTACACCATATTATAACTGATATAATTTGAGCGAATCAGTGGAGATTTTATATGGTGTGTGTATGCGTGAATTCCAGTTTTCTTCTGGGTCCCACTTCAGAGGATGATCGAACCGTTCATTTGTGGGCCACAAACCCACAATGTCATAGGAGATTTTTAGTTCGCTGGAGAGAGAGAGAGAGAGAGAGAGAGGGGTATTACTTGCAAGAGTCATTTTCTGACAATTATAATTTTGGACAATTTTGTACACAGATTATTTGAAGTTGAAAAAAACGCTATGTTCTCATCCCAGAGAGAGAGAGAGAGAGAGAGAGAGAGAGAGAGAGAGAGAGAGAGAGAGGATGGAATCGACGATGAAAGAGAAAAGAGTGAAGAACAGAATTTTATATTCTATTTTTCTGGGATCTCTTACTTGCATTGGTGAACCAAAAGCTCTGACAAGCCAATTAAAAAAGAGAAGAGAAGAGAAGGTGCATTTATGCAATTATTAAAACACAGTTGGGGTGCCCTAAAATAAAAAAGACAAATTTCTTATTGGGGACTGATATCTGATATCACGACCAATCTTGAAATGGGTGTCATTACCAAAAATCAAGCTCAGGATTAATTGCTTAGAAATGAGTGTCGTTACCAAAATGAAGCTTGTGAATTTTCTTTGAAATGGGTGTTAATACCAAATGAACTTAAGATTAATTTTATTGAAAATGGTAAAGGGTGCTATTATCATCAATGCAGTAAAGTCCATTTAAACACCTTTTAAAAGGCTGCTCATTTTGGAAAGCACAATAAGGTTGACCGTATATAACACCTTCACTAAAGTTAAATTTGGCTTTGAATAGAATCTTCCACTAGTGGGTAGGATTTTTTAGGAATCTCTATCTTTTCAAGATTCAATCTTGGGAGGTTTCCTCCTATGGATTTTCAGCTAACAGAAAATAAGGTAGCAAACATTTCAAAAAGGAAAAAGGGAAGGTCAATAATTCCTTGTTTCAAAATATTGCTTGCAACGAAAAGGGCATGTGAGCCACATCGTTTTGGACAGTTCCTATGGGGGGAAATATTGGGTTATCATATCTTTAGAAAGGAGCTGCTTCATAGGCTAATTGAAGGTCTTTAATTCTCTATTTAATTAGGATTCTATTCTTAATAAAGTAAGACACTAAATGTAATGGTAACTGCCTAATTGATTTGAATTACTTTCTAGGAAAGAGGGTGCCTCTATACATGAACGAAAATCACTAAAATCTTGAGGGAAATCATATAGAAGGTGAGAAGGGTCGTGAGTTTCAAAATGCACAGAAGCCTTATGATATCTACTTCTACCCCAGACTTGCAATGGATTTCTTTTGCCACTTGAAGTTTGCTTCCAAGGTTTAGAAACTGATGAGCCTTACCTTGCAACTCTTGTCTCAAGTAGATTTTTATATTTTTAGCCATTGGAAGCCTCTGCTGCCCTCATCGTGCGGATTCAAGAAATCTGCAAACAACTTATAAAAGTTGCATTTCTTGATAGTTTTATAATAGCATTGGATCTCACCCATAAACTCCATCCGTTGGTGAATCTCTGCTAATTTAGCAGCCGCAAGTTTCAAACTGGGTACTTCGCTAAAGGAAATTCTTGGAGTAGCGCTTAAGGTAGGTGATCCTACCCTATGTCAGTGTATTATCAAATATTTACATTTAGCTAAGTTGAAAGCTTTCTATTACAATTTTTGCATATGTACTCTCACTTGGAACTTGTTTTGGAGAAGATTCTCACTGACCGTTTTTGAGTATGTCATTCAAAATATTTGAATGTCATTATGCATGGTATCCTTTAGTCTTGAAATGTTTTCATTCCTATACATAAAAAGCTTTATGAAGAACAAGATTTTGAAAATTAGAATTCATGAAGCAACAATTTGAAAAGCACTTTGTTTACGATATGGTTTTCATAGATTGGAAAAGGGGGGAGTCCCATATGGCTTGAAGCGTTTACAAAATTTATGGCACGGTATTGCAAACATTAAATTGCTTCTATCTATAATTGTATACAGTCTTGGTATGGAATGGATTCCGCCGCTAAGGTTGATCTCTGGTGGGGATCTAGTGCCCAACCTACCAGTGGGTGAGTACACTGGACGTGATCACGTTGACCTGTCAAATTTTATCTGCCCGTAAGGTTGATCTCGGGCGGCCAGTAGGGAGTCCTCTGGCTATTGATAATATTACATTGCGCGCTTTAGGACCTGTGAGTCCCCGCGAACGAGTGTTCGCCGCGAACGAGTGTTCGCCGCGAACGAGTGTTCGCCGCGAACGAGTGTTCGCCTTGGGTATGCTACTTGCCAATAAGGTTGGAAATTGGCCACAGAGAAGACTGTTAAGTATTTGATTTCTAAGTGGAAAAACTGCAAAACCAAGTGTTTGGAAATATATATTCATTGTCATTGATTTCAAAGCGGAAAACTGCATAACCGAGTGGTTGGAACCGTTTTTGTAAAAACATGTATTTTTCTTATGTAGCTAATGTAGAAATGATTTTCCCGCTTCTTATCAATTTCTGCATAGACTAAAGTTTTATGGCATGTTACTTCTTTTCCGCACCATCATGTTTTCATTTTTCCTATTAGCTGACTTGGATTTGGAAAATCGGCTGGGCTGTTAGCTCATTATGTGGTTTAACAATTTTCAGATACCGAGGAGCGGCAGTAGACTTGCTGAGTTCAGGCACTTGGATTGGAACCTAAGACATTTCTTGCTTTCTTTCATTATTTCCAGTTTAGAAGCGTTTGTTATTTTACTGTGGATTTAGACTTTTTGACCTATATATGTATTTCGTTTGAGCTTTAATTGAGACTAAAATTTCCGCTTTTATTAGTCGCTCTAAATATTGAGAATAGTTGGTTGTGAAGAAGCCTTGCATGCTTGTGGGGGTGACCCTATGGGCGTGTGGCGGCTGTCACGTGCGCCTTACCTCGAATTCTGGGTTCAGGGCGTGACAGAAAAGTGGTATCAAAGCTTAGGCTTTAGATCCTTAGGAAGTTTGAAAGTTTGAAATTAAGATGTTAGCGCCATTCAAGTTTTTCATAGGTCTCTTAGAGCTCGGCTTGTGATATTGTGGATTTTGGAATATGACTTGGAAAGTAGTGGAATGTTAGTCATTACTTGCCTGGTGTGAGAGCTTAAATTATTGTGTTGTAGACTATAGGAATCTAATTTAGACCCTCGAGAAATTTTTGGAGAACTTAATAATGACTTTGAGAATTGTTAAGGTACTACTTATGATTTTACGAACTCTCGGAGCTTAGGCTTATGATCCTGTAGGCTATGAAAATACAATGGATGACTTTTAGGAAATGAGAGAATAAAATATGATTTTGAGACGAGTCTTTGAATTGTTGAATTTTGGGAAACTAGAGAATAAAATGCGATATTTAGATGAGTCTTTCAATCTACATAGGAATTATTTAACATTTATTGATTAATTGAAGCAGATTAATTGGGTGAAAATCTCGAGTAGCCGGAATAGAAGATAAACAGTTATCGGCAAATCTTACGGTATTGAAGATGTAACAATTTTAAATTTACAGTTAAAGTGATGATGAACTTGTACATTCCAAGATCACTTATTTTCGATATGAGATTTAGTGTGCTCGAAAAGAGAAGTAGAGTTAGTTCATGTGGACTAGGAGCCTTTGGTTAGGCGTGTGAGTTAACCATGCTGGCATGGGACAATATGGTGAGCTCGTTTTCCCAAAAGGCACTAGGTCTATCATGAGAAATGGTTGTGCTGGTGTGAGATAATTCGAGCTATTTATTTGTCCCAGGGACGTGACTTGGAAGTTGAGAGTGGTTCCCTTTTGGCTGTGTATTGTAGTTTGTGTTGGTCTTATTTTCTTATACATGTTTATTTATAGATAATAAATAAAAGAGAAGGTTCCATTGAATAGAGTGCGCAGCGGAAGCCTGGTAAGGTTGGTTCTTTTCACCAATGTCAATCTCACTTCTGATTAGCAAGTAAGCATGGTAGATAGGGAAGAATCAAGTTTGTGGAGGTGCATTGTTTCAAGTGTTAAGTTTCAGTTTGGAAATCGTTGAAAAAAAAAAAAAAAAAAAAAACCATTCTTGTATGTGAATTTCGAGGACGAAATTCTTTAAAGGGGGTAATTATGTAACACCCAGCCCCAATGCTTGAACTTGTTTTAACTTCTCGAAATGGGTGTCATTACCAAAAATCAAGCTCAAGATTAATTGCTTAGAAATGAGTGTCGTTACCAAAATGAAGCTTGTGAATTTTCTTTGAAATGGGTGTTAATACCAAATGAACTTAAGATTAATTTTATTGAAAATGGTAAAGGGTGCTATTATCATCAATGGAGTAAAGTCCATTTAAACACCTTTTAAAAGGCTGCTCATTTTAGAAAGCACATTAAGGTTGACCGTATATAACACCTTCACTAAAGTTAAATTTGGCTTTGAATAGAATCTTCCACTAGTGGGCAGGATTTTTAAGGAATCTCTATCTTTTCAAGATTCAATCTTGGTAGGTTTCCTCCTATGGATTTTCAGCTAACAGAAAATAAGGTAGCAAACATTTCAAAAAGGAAAAAGGGAAGGTCAATAATTCCTTGTTTCAAAATTTTGCTTGCAACGAAAAGGGCATGTGAGCCACATCGTTTTGGACAGTTCCTATGGGGGAAATATTGGGTTATCATATCTTTAGAAAGGAGCTGCTTCATAGGCTAATTGAAGGTCTTTAATTCTCTATTTAATTAGGATTCTATTCTTAATAAAGTAAGACACTAAATGTAATGGTAACTGCCTAATTGATTTGAATTACTTTCTAGGAAAGAGGGTGCCTCTATACATGAACGAAAATCACTAAAATCTTGAGGGAAATCATATAGAAGGTGAGAAGGGTCGTGAGTTTCAAAATGCACATAAGCCTTATGATATCTACTTCTACCCCAGACTTGCAATGGATTTCTTTTGCCACTTGAAGCTTGCTTCCAAGGTTTAGAAACTGATGAGCCTTACCTTGCAACTCTTGTCTCAAGTAGATTTTTATATTTTTAGCCATTGGAAGCCTCTACTGCCCTCATCGTGCGGATTCAAGAAATCTGCAAACAACTTATAAAAGTTGCATTTCTTGATAGTTTTATAATAGCATTGGATCTCGCCCATAAACTCCATCCGTTGGTGAATCTCTGCTAATTTAGCAGCCGCAAGTTTCAAACTGGGTACTTCGCTAAAGGAAATTCTTGGAGTAGCGCTTAAGGTAGGTGATCCTACCCTATGTCAGTGTATTATCAAATATTTACATTTAGCTAAGTTGAAAGCTTTCTATTACAATTTTTGCATATGTACTCTCACTTGGAACTTGTTTTGGACAAGATTCTCACTGACCGTTTTTTAGTATGTCATTCAAAATATTTGAATGTCATTATGCATGGTATCCTTTAGTCTTGAAATGTTTTCATTCCTATACATAAAAAGCTTTATGAAGAACAAGATTTTGAAAATTAGAATTCATGAAGCAACAATTTGAAAAGCACTTTGTTTACGATATGGTTTTCATAGATTGGAATGGGGGGAGTCCCCTATGGCTTGAAGCGTTTACAAAATTTATGGCACGGTATTGCAAACATTAAATTGCTTCTATCTATAATTGTATACAGTCTTGGTATGGAATGGATTCCACCACTAAGGTTGATCTCTGGTGGGGATCTAGTGCCCAACCTACCAGTGGGTGAGTACACTGGACGTGATCACGTTGACCTGTCAAATTTTATCTGCCCGTAAGGTTGATCTCGGGCGGCCAGTAGGGAGTCCTCTGGCTATTGATAATATTACATTGCGCGCTTTACGACCTGTGAGTCCCCGCGAACGAGTGTTCGCCGCGAACGAGTGTTCGCCGCGAACGAGTGTTCGCCGCGAACGAGTGTTCGCCTTGGGTATGCTACTTCCCAATAAGGTTGGAAATTGGCCACAGAGAAGACTGTTAAGTATTTGATTTCTATGTGGAAAAACTGCAAAACCAAGTGTTTGGAAATATATATTCATTGTCATTGATTTCAAAGCGGAAAACTGCATAACCGAGTGGTTGGAACCGTTTTTGTAAAAACATGTATTTTTCTTATGTAGCTAATGTAGAAATGATTTTCCCGCTTCTTATCAATTTCTGCATAGACTAAAGTTTTATGGCATGTTACTTCTCTTCCGCACCATCATGTTTTCATTTTTCCTATTAGCTGGCTTGGATTTGGAAAATCGGCTGGGCTGTTAGCTCATTATGTGGTTTAACAATTTTCAGATACCGAGGAGCGGCAGTAGACTTGCTGAGTTCAGGCACTTGGATTGGAACCTAAGACATTTCTTGCTTTCTTTCATTATTTCCAGTTTAGAAGCGTTTGTTATTTTATTGTGGATTTAGACTTGTTGACCTATATAAGTATTTCGTTTGAGCTTTAATTGAGACTAAAATTTCCGCTTTTATTAGTCGTTCTAAATATTGAGAATAGTTGGTTGTGAAGAAGCCTTGCATGCTTGTGGGGGTGACCCTATGGGCGTGTGGCGGCTGTCACGTGCGCCTTACCTCGAATTCTGGGTTCAGGGCGTGACAGAAAAGTGGTATCAAAGCTTAGGCTTTAGATCCTTAGGAAGTTTGAAAGTTTGAAATTAAGATGTTAGCGCCATTCAAGTTTTTCATAGGTCTCTTAGAGCTCGGCTTGTGATATTGTGGATTTTGGAATATGACTTGGAAAGTAGTGGAATGTTAGTCATTACTTGCCTGGTGTGAGAGCTTAAATTATTGTGTTGTAGACTATAGGAATCTAATTTAGACCCTCGAGAAATTTTTGGAGAACTTAATAATGACTTTGAGAATTGTTAAGGTACTACTTATGATTTTACGAACTCTCGGAGCTTAGGCTTATGATCCTGTAGGCTATGAAAATACAATGGATGACTTTTAGGAAATGAGAGAATAAAATATGATTTTGAGACGAGTCTTTGAATGGTTGAATTTTGGGAAACTAGAGAATAAAATGCGATATTTAGATGAGTCTTTCAATCTACATAGGAATTATTTAACATTTATTGATTAATTGAAGCAGATTAATTGGGTGAAAATCTCGAGTAGTCGGAATAGAAGATAAACAGTTATCGGCAAATCTTACGGTATTGAAGATGTAACAATTTTAAATTGACAGTTAAAGTGATGATGAACTCTTACATTCCAAGATCACTTATTTTCGATATGAGCTTTAGTGTGCTCGAAAAGAGAAGTAGAGTTAGTTCATGTGGACTAGGAGCCTTTGGTTAGGCGTGTGAGTTAACCATGCTGGCATGGGACAATATGGTGAGCTCGTTTTCCCAAAAGGCACTAGGTCTATCATGAGAAATGGTTGTGCTGGTGTGAGATAATTCGAGCTATTTATTTGTCCCAGGGACGTGACTTGGAAGTTGAGAGTGGTTCCCTTTTGGCTGTATATTGTAGTTTGTGTTGGTCTTATTTTCTTATACATGTTTATTTATAGATAATAAATAAAAGAGAAGGTTCCATTGAATAGAGTGCGCAGCGGAAGCCTGGTAAGGTTGGTTCTTTTCACCAATGTCAATCTCACTTCTGATCAGCAAGTAAGCATGGTAGATAGGGAAGAATCAAGTTTGTGGAGGTGCATTGTTTCAAGTGTTAAGTTTCAGTTTGGAAATCGTTGAAAAAAAAAAAAAAAAAAAACTATTCTTGTATGTGAATTTCGAGGACGAAATTCTTTAAAGGGGGTAATTATGTAACACCCAGCCCCAATGCTTGAACTTGTTTTAACTTCTCGAAATGGGTGTCATTACCAAAAATCAAGCTCGGGATTAATTGCTTAGAAATGAGTGTTGTTACCAAAATGAAGCTTGGGAATTTTCTTTGAAATGGGTGTTAATACCAAATGAACTTAAGATTAATTTTATTGAAAATGGTAAAGGGTGCTATTATCATCAATGGAGTAAAGTCCATTTAAACACCTTTTAAAAGGCTGCTCATTTTGGAAAGCACATTAAGGTTGACCGTATATAACACCTTCACTAAAGTTAAATTTGGCTTTGAATAGAATCTTCCACTAGTGGGCAGGATTTTTTAGGAATCTCTATCTTTTCAAGATTCAATCTTGGTAGGTTTCCTCCTATGGATTTTCAGCTAACAGAAAATAAGGTAGCAAACATTTCAAAAAGGAAAAAGGGAAGGTCAATAATTCCTTGTATTAAACGAAAAGGGCATGTGAGCCACATCGTTTTGGACAGTTCCTATGGGGGAAATATTGGGTTATCATATCTTTAGAAAGGAGCTGCTTCATAGGCTAATTGAAGGTCTTTAATTCTCTATTTAATTAGGATTCTATTCTTAATAAAGTAAGACACTAAATGTAATGGTAACTGCCTAATTGATTTGAATTACTTTCTAGGAAAGAGGGTGCCTCTATACATGAACGAAAATCACTAAAATCTTGAGGGAAATCATATAGAAGGTGAGAAGGGTCGTGAGTTTCAAAATGCACAGAAGCCTTATGATATCTACTTCTACCCCAGACTTGCAATGGATTTCTTTTGCCACTTGAAGCTTGCTTCCAAGGTTTAGAAACTGATGAGCCTTACCTTGCAACTCTTGTCTCAAGTAGATTTTTATATTTTTAGCCATTGGAAGCCTCTGCTGCCCTCATCGTGCGGATTCAAGAAATCTGCAAACAACTTATAAAAGTTGCATTTCTTGATAGTTTTATAATAGCATTGGATCTCGCCCATAAACTCCATCCGTTGGTGAATCTCTGCTAATTTAGCAGCCGCAAGTTTCAAACTGGGTACTTCGCTAAAGGAAATTCTTGGAGTAGCGCTTAAGGTAGGTGATCCTACCCTATGTCAGTGTATTATCAAATATTTACATTTAGCTAAGTTGAAAGCTTTCTATTACAATTTTTGCATATCTACTCTCACTTGGAACTTGTTTTGGAGAAGATTCTCACTGACCGTTTTTTAGTATGTCATTCTAAATAGTTGAATGTCATTATGCATGGTATCCTTTAGTCTTGAAATGTTTTCATTCCTATACATAAAAAGCTTTCTGAAGAACATGATTTTGAAAATTAGAATTCATGAAGCAACAATTTGAAAAGCACTTTGTTTACGATATGGTTTTCATAGATTGGAATGGGGGGAGTCCCCTATGGCTTGAAGCGTTTACAAAATTTATGGCACGGTATTGCAAACATTAAATTGCTTCTATCTATAATTGTATACAGTCTTGGTATGGAATGGATTCCGCCAGTAAGGTTGAGCTCTGGTGGGGATCTAGTGCCCAACCTACCAGTGGGTGAGTACACTGGACGTGATCACGTTGACCTGTCAAATTTTATCTGCCCGTAAGGTTGATCTCGGGCGGCCAGTAGGGAGTCCTCTGGCTATTGATAATATTACATTGCGCGCTTTAGGACCTGTGAGTCCCCGCGAACGAGTGTTCGCCGCGAACGAGTGTTCGCCTTGGGTATGCTACTTGCCAATAAGGTTGGAAATTGGCCACAGATAAGACTGTTAAGTATTTTATTTCTAAGTGGAAAAACTGCAAAACCAAGTGTTTGGAAATATATATTCATTGTCATTGATTTCAAAGCGGAAAACTGCATAACCGAGTGGTTGGAACCGTTTTTGTAAAAACATGTATTTTTCTTATGTAGCTAATGTAGTAATGATTTTCCCGCTTCTTATCAATTTCTGCATAGACTAAAGTTTTATGGCATGTTACTTCTCTTCCGCACCATCATGTTTTCATTTTTCCTATTAGCTGGCTTGGATTTGGAAAACCGGCTGGGGTGTTAGCTCATTATGTGGTTTAACAATTTTCAGATACCGAGGAGCGGCAGTAGACTTGCTGAGTTCAGGCACTTGGATTGGAACCTAAGACATTTCTTGCTTTCTTTCATTATTTCCAGTTTAGAAGCGTTTGTTATTTTATTGTGGATTTAGACTTTTTGACCTATATATGTATTTCGTTTGGGCTTTAATTGAGACTAAAATTTCCGCTTTTATTAGTCGCTATAAATATTGAGAATAGTTGGTTGTGAAGAAGCCTTGCATGCTTGTGGGGGTGACCCTATGGGCGTGTGGCGGCTGTCACGTGCGCCTTACCTCGAATTCTGGGTTCGGGGCGTGACAATTACCGTTACCAAAAGCTCTGACAAGCCAATTAAAAAAGAGAAGAGAAGAGAAGCTGCATTTATGCAATTATTAAAACACAGATGGGGTGCCCTAAAATAAAAAAGACAAATTTCTTATTGGGGACTGATATCTGATATCACGACCAAATTTTGATAATGAGGCGAACTCACGTTGTTTTAGCATATTTAGCCAGATGTTAATGGCCAGCAATCTAATTACATCTTCAACTCGTGTAGCCTCTATCTTTTGTTGTTGCGTTAAATGCGATAAATTGTGAATTTGGAGGTGGCATCATAGAGCTCCTCCTTGGCCTTGGGTTGGGTAGTCATGGCGTGAAGCTCCACCCTCAACTTTTCCATCGCGCTACTCGGCAAGTAAAAGGGCACAACAATCCCATCCCCAAACGGGATATAAAAGCTTGTCAACCCTTGAATGCCCCTCACCACACCCTCGGCAACCCCACCATAAACTGGCCTACCCCAACCGAAATCTATGTCCCCGAACCCAGATGTCTCACGTCCAAAACCAGGTACGTGCCCACCACCTCAAGGGGAGGCCACCCTTTGACCACCATGAAGTCCGCCAACGATTGCATGTACGCCTCGTTCATTTCCGCCTTGGCCTTCCTCACCAACTCCAAAGCGTACCCCAACGGATTCTCACACAGCTTCCCGGTCCTCGATATGGCCGCCGGGAATGAGAAAGCGTTCCCGTAATAGCCGTCCGGCAGTGGGGGGTTGAACTTCCCACGTGCATTCACATTGCACAGCATTCGGACCTCTTCGTCCGCTTTGAAGACCAGAGCGATGGTCCGACATCGCCAGAGGCATGCGATCAGCAGATCGAATGTGGAGCAGGTGCGAAGGTGGGGTGGCACCTGCTTCCTCAAAGCTGACACCTGTTGTGGCCCGAAGAAGAAAGAGCGGTGGACCATGTTGTCGAATGGAATATTGATGGTCCCATTTTTGTGGACTACCTTGTCGTACTCGCTGTGCGTGTGCGTCACGTGTGGTGGGTTTCACGCACTGAGCAACTCTCTATGCCACACGGGCAGCACGGACGGAGTAGATGCGCCTCGGGCTATCTCGCCCACGGCCCGCATGAATTGGACGAGCCCGAACGCGTCGCTCATGGTGTAGTTCAGCCGAAGGACGAAGATGAAACCTCCACAACTCAGCCGGGTCACATGCACTCACCACAAATCATAACTCAGAAACTACCTCTACCTGGGATGAATGATCCATGTAAGGGTGGGCCCTTGCATAAAGAGCTCAAAGAAATTAAAGGGCCCTCCATTGGATCAAGTGCGTGTTTGGCGTACCGTTTAAAACACCGTTTGGCGTTTGAAACACCATTTTGGGGCCAAACGGCCTTTTGGGAGTGTTTGGGTGCGCAGCCACCGTTTGAAACACCGTTTGAAACACCGTTTTGAACCCTCAAAACGGTGTTTTGCAAACAGGGGGGAGGTTTGTTTGCAATAGGGCTGTGCATTATTCGGTTACAACCGAAATAACCGACCGAACCGAATGCGTTCGGTTATTTCGGTTCGGTTGGAATATAAATCGGTTCGGTTTCGGTTTTCATAGATGCCTAAGTTCGGTTTTCGGTTTCGGTTTCGGTTTTGAGTGGAAAAGCTTCGGTTTGACCGAAAAAAACCGAATTATTTATAGTAAACTTGCATTTCGGTTTTCGGTTTCGGTTTAAGGTTAAAAACCGAATAAATGAATAATGAGAAAACAAAAGTAAAAATGATATATCACCTCCTTTTTTACTTGGGACAGCCAGCAGTGAAGTAGCAAATTAGCAATGGCCAATGGGGTGTGTCCCGAGTATAAAAAGGGGGTGAATATTATAATTAAAACTTAAAAGAAGAAAAAAAATCGTGACAGTAGAGAGTTAGAGTAATAGAGTTAGGGTTTCTAGTCTTCTACCCTTCTCTTTTCTTCTCATCTTACAAAGCCTCCACCGGCCACCGCCTCCACGCCTCCACGCCTCCACCACGGCTCTACGGGTGACGGCTCCACGGCTCAAGTCCTCCACGCCTCCACCACGGCCCGGGTTTTCTTTTCTTGATTTCTTCTTCTTCGTTTCACTTTCAAGTTTCAACCCTACTCCGGCTCCACGGCTCAACTCTTACCACGGCTCCACGGCTCCACCATCCGACGACCCTAACCTAGGGTTTTCTTCTTCGTTTCTTCCACCTCCACGGCTCAAGTCCTCAACCTCGAACAGGTACCTTTATTTATTTTAACGTTGGGGGAAATTTATGATATGGGTTTCTGATTTTCATGCTTGAAATGGGGAAAAATTTATGATATGGGTTTCCCATTTTCATGCTTGAAAGGGGGAAATTTATGATATGGGTTTGAGGGTTTCTGATTTTTCATGCTTGAAAGTTGAAAGGGGGAAAATGTTTGAAAGTAATATTTGTTTTTTCCCATTTTAGGCCCTGTTTGTTTTGGATTTTGAGAACATGATTGTTGTATGTTTTGGATTTTGAGAAATTGATTTTCTATGTTTTGTCGTTTGGATATTGACAACATGATTGTGAGTCCAAATCTGATTACTTGATTAGGGCCCGTTTGCCCGTTTGGATGCTCAGAAGCTTTTGATTTGGATTTCTCACATTTGCAGCCCTTTTTGCATTGTAATTTGGATCGGATCAAAATCTTGGATCCCTAATTCAGCAGCTGACAGTGAAAAAATGAGATTTCTAAATATGCTGTCGAAATAAGAAATTGGAAATCCACAGATCTTGTAGTTTCTTTCACCCTCTTTGCTCCTCAACCTCTCCCTTAGTCCCTTTGCTGTCGAATCTATTCATTTTGTACTCAAAAGTCAAAACTCAATTCCAAATCCAAATACAAAATGGAAGGTATCCAAATGGGTCCTTATTTAATTTTGAGTCCAATAATCAGTTTTGGATTCTCAATTCGTTATCAAAATCCTAATCATACAGGGCCTTAAATTCTTAAATTCCTACAGTAGCTATTACATGCCTGTTCCAAAATTAGTTCTCCTAGAAAATAACATATTTCCAAATTAGCTTGACTGTGGCATCTGTGTAATTTTTGTTATTGAATTGGATACAGTCGTGGGATTGGGTTCTCTCAACTTCACTCTGCAATTGTGGGGAAGTTATATAGGAACAACTGAACAAGAAAAAGAAGAAGGAGAAGAGATAAACAGTAAAAATATCAGGTAGTTTTTTTTATTTTCAGTCTTTATAGATAAAGGATTGCAATCTCTTTCAAAATCTCCATATTCTTCTTATAAATTAGTTGCATGTACTAGTCATTGCTCTCATTTTGGAGCCATTTTTTTCTTCTTTAATCTATTCATAGAGATGTAGTTGCAATTTTTGAGTTTGAAGTGACCATTTACTTGCAATTTGAGTAGTGGTTTGATATTCTGATATGCATTTATGACATACATTTCTTTTTCTCCTTAGATGTCGCACGAAGGAGAGGCTCCTAATGTTATTTTGAGCGAGGAATCTTCAAACCCCATTGACTCAAACCAAACAATTTCAACCTCACGTAAGAGAAGGGGGATGAAGCCAAGGTCAGATGTGTGGGACCACTTTACCAAATTTGTTAATGAGAAGGGTGATCATAAGGCTAAGTGTAACTATTGTGAGAATGAGTTATTTTGTGATCCAAAAAGAAATGGAACTACCTCACTTAGGAATCACCTACCTTCATGTAAAAAGTTTCCCGCCAATATCAACACAAAACAAGCACAGTTGAATTACCAACAGATCAAGGGTCAAGAGGGGGATGGTATTGGTACCCTTACTACTTGGAGGTTTGATCAAGAGGCTATTAGAAATGCCTTGGCCTATATGATCATTGTAGATGAGCTTCCTTTCAAATTTGTAGAGAAGGAAGGGTTTAGACATTTGATGTCGGTTGCGTGTCCTCGGTTTCATATCCCATCACGTTCGACAATTACGAGGGATTGCTACCAATTGTTCTTAGATGAGAGGACGAAGTTGAAAAATTTCTTCAAACACTCGAGTCAAAGAGTTTGTCTCACCACAGACTCGTGGTCCTCTTTGCAGAGAATCAACTATATGTGTCTCACAGCTCATTTTATAGATAATGATTGGAAATTGCACAAAAAGATAATAAACTTTTGTCCAATTTCTAGTCACAAAGGTGAGGCCATTGGAAAGGCGGTTGAGAAGTGTTTACTTGAGTGGGCGATTGATAAAGTGTTCACCATTACCGTAGATAATGCAAGTTCTAATGATGTTGCAGTTGCTTACCTGAGGAGAAGAATTGTTAATTGGGGGTCTAGTGTTCTACAAGGAAAATACCTCCATATGAGATGTATTGCACACATCATTAATCTAGTTGTGAGTGATGGCTTGAAAGAGGTGGAAATTTCAGTTGAACGGGTTCGAGCGGCGGTTAAATATGTGAGGAGTTCTCCAGCTAGGTTGAAAGTCTTCAAAGAGTGTGTTGAGACCGAAAGAATCCAAAGCAAGAGCTTCTTGTGTTTAGATGTTGCTACTAGATGGAATTCAACTTACTTGATGTTGAGTACAGCGGAAAAATTTGAAAAGGCATTTGATAAGTATGATGACCAAGATCCTTTCAATAGTAGTGAACTTGATTCAGGGAATGAGAATGGGATTAGGAAGCCCGATTGTGAAGATTGGAAAAACGTGAGAAGAATGGCGACCTTACTTGAAAACTTTTATGAGCTCACCATACGGGTTTCAGGTTCCTTGTATGTTACATCTAATACTTTTTTTCATGAAATTAGCAAGGTTGAATGCCTTTTAAAACAATGGAGAGAGAGTGACGACTTTGAGTTGGTAATGATGGCTATAAGAATGAAAGAAAAGTATGATAAGTATTGGGGAGACGTTGATAAGATCAATAAGATAATTTATATAGCGGTTGTTCTTGACCCCCGACATAAATTGGAATTTGTGAAGTTTGCACTTATCGCAATGTATGGAGATGAAAAAGGAAACGAGTTGGGGGGGGAAGTGTTTGATGCCATATATGAATTGTTTAATGACTTCAACAAGGGCAATATCAACACCGTCAATACACCTCAAGTTCACTTGGGGCAATCAAGTTCAAGTGAAAATTTTCAAATCTCACAATCTCAACAACCGAAACAATGTGTGAAGATGATGTTGCAAGAAATGTATAAGAAGCACAAGATCGAATCGGGTGTTGGAGATAATAAATCAGAGTTTGATAGATATTTAAGTGAAGACACCGAAGAACATAGTGATAATTTTGATATTTTAGGGTGGTGGAAGGTTCATAGTCCTAGATTTCCTATTTTATCACAAGTGGCTCGAAGTGTGTTGGCGGTTCCCATCTCTATTGTTGCCTCGAAGTCTGCATTTAGCACGGGAGGACGTGTTCTTGATACATTTAGGAGTTCTTTGACTCCTAAGATTGTACAAGCTCTTATATGTTGTCAAGATTGGCTCCGATCATCTTCGGTTAATGTTGAAGAAGCTTTAGAGGATCTTGAAACAATTGAAAATGGTAAATTTGTTTTCTTTATTTTTAAATTTTTCATTGTGTTCTATTTATTTTATTTTTTGACTTGGAACTTGTTTTTTTTTTATATTTGTTTTCTTATTTGCAGAATTTTCAAACATTGGGGTCGTTGGGGTCCTTGGGGATGTTTCTTCAACTAAAGATCTTTGAAGCCTGAGGTTTCTGACTTTCAGGTTTGATCTTATATTCTGTTTGTTACTTTTTGCATCATATCCAATGTAACTCAGACTCTCAGAGGTTGGATCTGACTTAGAGGATTTAGTGGTGGAATGGCCACCTTCTAAATCTCTAATAGCATTGAGTGTGTTTCTTACTTTCTTAGACTTACTGGTTACTATCTAACAGTATATATCAGAATGTAAGCGTTTGAAAATCTGAGTTGAACTTCGGAACCCATGCCTTGATGTCTTTGTGTATTTTTTGGAGCATGTTCCCCTTTTTTTGGCCTTTGAGCCCCCTTAGTTCTTGTAATCCTTTTTTCCTTTAATGCATCTGGTGGGGGTCTGGCGATTTATCTGCACCACTTAGATTTTAAAAGATAGCTTTACTCGGACCACACAAGCAGAGGTTGCATTTTCAGCCTTAAAACTTGAAATGTCAACCACTCCATTACTACGTTTACCTACCTGATTTTACTTAACTATTTATCATTGAATGTGATGCTCTTGAGTCTTGGCACAGGTATAGAAATGTTAGCCATTTGTGTATATGATGCACAAATTGTGTCATCATCTTTTGGGATGCTATTTCACATTTATCAGCACTACTGTCTTTGTGTAGAAAATTTATCTAGGGAAATGTTAATATGTTATCACTTATCAGCACTACTGTCTTTTGATGAGGCCATTACTAATGATGGAGTTGGATGATTGTCCATGGGATCATCCAAGCCGTCCATTAGATGGGTCACAGCCTAAATAGGTTGTGCCCCAAAAATCATTCCCATAGGTTAATCCTAATCCTCCGATCTAAATGTAGAGGGTTGATCCTAACCCTCTATAGATCAGAGGGTTAGGATCAACCTATGGAAATAATTCTTGGGGCACAACCTATTTAGGTTCTGGCCCATCTAATGGACGGCTTGGATCATCCTATGGTATGGGCTGTACGGCACTTTTTAATAAACTGAGGAAGTGCCTCAAGTTTAACTAGGTGACTATTTTTGCAAATAAAGGAGAGGACTTATTTTGCAAAACCCTCCAAAAAATATACTCTCGGGCTCTCGGCGTGACACAGGGCACTGTTTGTAAATTGTTATACTTTAAGAAATTGTTATTTGAGGAATATGGCTGCTCATGATTGTAAGATTGTTGTTCCCCCCTTTTAAGGATTCTGGAACAATACATTTGGTACTACCTGGTTATGCTTGTCTCCATTTTTCTAGTTATTAGTGAAATTTTCCAAGATAGTGCAGGCATCATATTTCTATAATTCTATTGGTAGCTAATTATTCTTTTTTCAGGAGGCTAATATTTGAAGAAAATTTACTTTGATAAAGTGTTTTGGAATGTCTTGGAAGTTAACCCATCATATTTCTCTACAATGCATTATTCTTATGTGCCATTGACAAAAATGGAAGAAAAGGAAACGAGACTTTTCATTTCAGAAACCAGCTTCTTTTAAATCTCTGCTGTCTAATTTCTGGAGATAATAATACATTCTACTTTTATTTTCTTTAATGCTGAAGATAAATGCTTGTTTCTTGGCAAATTTAATCTAATAATTTCTGTTAATTGATCTCTTAGAAATTATGCACAGTGAAGCATTTGATGAGTTGTGGGTCAATGCGTGATGATAGGAGAACAGCCAGCCATGTTCTCATGAAGATGTTATAATCTAGGGAACAGCCAGCCACTGCTATAATTCTTGTGAAGATGTTACAATCTAGGGCATTTTGTGTTTTTTCTATTCCTTCATAATCGTGTTATATATACTACTATGGATGCATTGATCAGGTGGGAGCAACTCAAGGAGGATCGGATGTCCTTCTTTCCTTCAGCTCAACTAGTGAATGGATTCCAAATCCGCTTAACCAGGATTCCAGATGTGATTTCAACGAATTGAAATGATCATTTTTATAATAACCAATCTTGTATTTATCATGTATTTATATGAGAATTTATATGATGGGTGGCCATGAAAACAAGTGAAGTCTTGGAAAACAGGTACGGCCCACTTTTTTTTTATGATCCAAACCGTTCATCTGTTTGGGCACAACGTAGATAGGTTGTGCCCCAAAAATCATTTCCATAGGATGATCCTAACCCTCCGATCTGTAGAAGATTCCATAAATGGTTTTTGAAAATCTCCATATTCAGATCAGTTCAGATTGGAGGGTTAGGATTATCCAATGGAAATGTTTTGGGGCACAACCTATCTACGTTGTGCCAAAACAGATGAACGGTTTGGATCATGAAAAAAAGTGGGCCGTACCCACTTTTTGAGACTTCACGTGTTTTTACGGCCACCCATGATATAAATTCTCGTATTTATATAGTATATACTACATTCTGTATATCATGATTAATATAGGAATAAAATGAGATTAATTAGCAATTAATCTTTGTAATGTCTCAATTAATCTTTTATGAAGAAATTAGACTCGCACTGGCATAATGTCAAGAATAAATGCTAGTGGGATTCGCCATTCAAAAAAAAAATGCTAGTGGGATTCGTCAATATCCTTTATTATTTCTGTCTCAAACTCTATACCATGTATATTCCTATGACCTCTTATGAGTTATGATTACGATGTGAGCACCATGAACGGCTAGCTTGGGTCGTGCACTTAAGCGTGTAATTGTGATTCTTTTGTAAAATGAAAATTTAAAATTTTTTGTGTTCAAGTAAACCTTTTTCCACCACGATTTGGAATGAGACATTATATAAGGTATTGGTTTTAGATTGCATCGTGTACTTTGGAAGCTTTGCTTAGAGTAGAAGCTCTTAGATTGCATTCATCAGTGGTCTTTGTTTTCGTCTATTTTAAACCTAATTGAGGGTCCCACCTAATCTCATAACCCAAAGTCACTTTTCGGTTTTTACCGAACTAACCGGGAAAACTGAAATATTTATTCGGTTTCGGTTATTTCGGTTGGAAGCGATTCGGTTTCGGTTTCGGTTCCCATTTTTTACTAACCGAATTGGGTTCGGTTATTTCGGTTCGGTGTATTCGGTTCGGTTAAAACCGAATGGACACCCCTGTGCAAAACGCTGTTTTCAACGGAGTTTTTGGGCTGTAGGTTTTTACATGTTTGCCCTCACCAAAACCCATTTTTACGTATATGCGCGAGATTTTATGCGTTACATCAAATACCAAAAAAGTGAGGGTGTTAATATCATTCTTGAGGACACAAATTTTTTAAATTGTTAATATTTAATTCAAAATAAAGGGCTACTGATATCATTATATGATCTCTTAATTTTGATTTTCTAAAGACAAAAGAATTAAAAGAAACCCTAGTTTCTTACTTTCTTTATCTACTTTGCAAAATTGCAAACCCTCTCACGCCTCACTGCCTCAGCGCCTCCACTCGTCCGTCAAATCCGGCAAATCCGGCCGTTGAGAAGAAGAAGGAGAAGAACCCCAAAGGTATAGCCATTTATTTTTTTAGCAATGATGTTTAATTTTAATAGTGTTTGAATGAGATCCTAATGACCTTTTAATATTGGGCCTAATGAGAGAGTAGTTGAGTTACATTGAGACCAACCAAACAATGCCCTTTTTGGTCATTTTACCACTAAAACTCCGTTTTGGGGCATTTGCAACCAAACACACAATACCTCCGTTTGCCGTTTAAAATACTGTTTTGATCTGGCCAACCAAACATGAAAATGCTATTTGGCAAAACACCGTTTTGAACCAAAACGCCGTTTTGCAGAACGGCGTTTTAAACGCTATTTCAAAGGGTGCGCCAAACACACCCATAATCCATTATTTTTCAAAAAGTAATGTGCCATCCACACCATAGGTTGAAAACATCCATTTGATGGTACAAAGCGTAAATCAGTTGTGCCCAAAAAATCATTTCCATAGGATGATCCTAGCCCTCCAATCTACAGAGGAACCGTATATTATGGAAACCTCCTTAGATTGGAGAGTTTGGATCATCCTATGGAAATCATTTTCGAGGCACAACCTATATGCATTGTGGCCCATCAAATGGACGGTTTGATCTATAGGCTTAAACCATATAAATTCTCCATATTTGATGTAGTGGGGTGGTTAACTAGGTAATTTTGGAATCTTTTCAAATTTAAGTAGTCAATTTTTCCATTAAATAAAGAGAACTTCACAACAACAACAAAAAAATGAAGAATAAAAAATACAAATTTGATTGAAAAAGTCAAACAGAGGACAAAGCATGAAATGCTTATAAATTCCAGCAAGGTTTGCCCCTTACAGAATGAATGGTCTAGATCGCCTCGCCTGCATTCTTGACATCCTTGTATCCTGTATGAGCAGTGATGAGGAGGAACGAGTTGAACGTTAGCTGATTTTACTGCCAATTAAAATGGGTCAGACTGGTAGTTGAACCTTTAGATATCTAGAACTGGAGTATAATAAGTATGGCTATGCATCCAAGGTCTGCAAATTTCATTGGGAACATTATTGATAGCTTAAAATCCTCACACTCCCATCTTCTCCATGGCCGCATACCAAATGCTTAAAAAGCATGAAATATTGAGGAATGAATGCAAGGAACTAATCTCCTCCCTTCCAAGAGGGAATGGGTGGTACATTCCTTATTGCTACCAATATCAAGGCTTTTGGTATCCTCTAGACTACTTGAAAGGAGCAGTGGCATTCCATCAACAGTTTAAACCCCGCGAAGGGGATGCATTTCTAGTCACCACGCCCAAAGCCGGCACCACTTGGCTCAAGGCACTTGCTTTCGCGGTTGTGAACCGGACTCGTTACCTTGTCACTGACCGCCCTCTGCTAAACACTGGCCCCCATGACCTCGTCCCTTTTGTCATCTTGAAGTTCTTTGTATATGACCAACTTTCTGAATTTGAGAGCATTCCCTCCCCTAGGCTCTTGGCTACCCACATCCCTTACACGTTGTTACCGGAATCGGCAATACAGTCGAATTGTCGGGTAGTTTACTTGTGCCGGAATCCTAGAGATACCTTTACTTCCATGTGGGTTTTCTTCAGCAAGATGAGACATGAGAGTCTAGGACCACTTTCTCTAGAAGAGGCCTTTGAGTTGTTTTGCACTGGAGTTTCTATATTAGGTCCTTATTGGGATCATGTGTTGGGGTACTGGAAGGCAAGCCTGGAAAGGCCTGAAAGGGTCTTATTCTTGAAGTATGAGGAAATGAAACAAGAACCCATACTTCATTTGAAGAGGTTGGCTGAGTTCTTGGGGTATCCTTTCTCTCCAAAGGAAGAGAAAGAAGGGGTGGTGGAGGAAATATCACAACTATGCAGTTTTAAGAATTTGAGCAATTTGGAAGTGAACAAGAGTGGAACAATGGAGCAAATTGGTTATGACAATAAGTTGTTTTTTAGGAAAGGGGAGGTGGGTGATTGGGCAAATCATCTGACCCCTTCAATGGTAGAGCGTTTGGATCAGCTCATGCAACAAAAGTTCCACAGTTATGGTCTCACCTTCCCCTCTTAGTTATTTGGTCATTATCATATATATCCTTTTCTTATCTTCTTGTTGTTTGGTTTCCAATGAAGCTCTTTCCGAGCAACAAATCATAAATAAACTGCTATTTATGTATTGGATCATCTTCTTAAGTAATCTCTTCTTTTCTTACTTTTGTTTTGTTTCCGATAATTCCCTGTTTGGATTTTGCCTAGAAATATTTGCAACAATTTTTTTTCCTAGAAAAATAATTATTTTTCACTATTTTGAAAGAAAATAAAATGGGTATCGCTTAATTGAAGGTCCCTTTAAAGAAGACTTGAACCGCAATGGTTCAACATACTTTTGTGATGTGGGATCAAACAACCTAGAAGCCCAAAATTAAGAAAAATTTTCGTTCCAAACTTTTCTAATCAGTGCCTAAAGCTCTTACTGAGCAAAAACACATATAGTGCTTTTTATGTAGCCTATCAAATAGTTGTCATTAATTAGCATCCATTTTTAGGATTAGTATAAATGGGGGGTGGAAAACATGAAAATTTTCCTTTTATTTCTTCTTTGAGTATTGAGAGAGCATGATAAAATGAATGATACGCCTTGATCGATGACCCGAAATACCCCGATACGCCTTGACCGATGACCCGAAATACCAGGTTGGGTTCAAAACTCATTGGTCTTGGTTTGACTTGGTTTTTAGGATGCAAAACCCCAACTTAATCTGAGGTCAGGCAGGGGTAGTCTAACTTAATCTGAGGTCAGGCAGGGGTAATCTTTAAAACTCATATTTTGGGGTTTTTTTTATACAGTGTAAGTGCTTATAGTGCATGTTTGGCGTACCGTTTAAAACACCGTTTTGGGGCCAAACGGCCGTTTGGGAGTGTTTGGATGCGCAGCCACCATTTGAAACACCGTTTTGAACGGAGTTTTTGGGCTGTAGGTTTTCACATGTTTGCCCTCACCAAAACCCATTTTTACGTATATGCGCGCGATTTTATGCGTTACGTCAAATACCAAAAAAGTGGGGGTGTTAATATCATTCTTGAGGACACAAATTTGTTAAATTGTTAATATTTAATTCAAAATATAGGGCTACTGATATCATTATATGATCTCTTAATTTTGATTTTCTAAAGAAAAGAATTAAAAGAAACCCTAGTTTCTTACTTTCTTTATCTACTTTGCAAAATTGCAAACCCTCTCACGCCTCACTGCCTCAGCACCTCCACTCGTCCGTCAAATCCGACAAATCCGGTCGTTGAGAAGAAGAAGGAGAAGAACCCCAAAGGTATAGCCATTTATTTTTTTAGCAATGATGTTTAATTTTAATAGTGTTTGAATGAGATCCTAATGACCTTTTAATATTGGGCCTAATGAGAGAGTAGTTGAGTTACATTGAGGCCAACCAAACAATGCCCTTTTTGGTCATTTTACCACTAAAACTCCGTTTTGGGGCATTTGCAACCAAACACACAATACCTCCGTTTGCCGTTTAAAACGTTGTTTTGATCTGGCCAACCAAACATGAAAACGCTATTTGGCAAAACACCGTTTTGAACCAAAACGCCGTTTTGCAGAACGGCGTTTTAAACGCTATTTCAAACGGTACGCCAAACACACCCCAAGTCATTAATGATGTGCAACAAGGGATGCAAGGTCGGGTTCAACCCAAAAAAGTCGCGGTTCCGGTTGTGTTTGAGTCCGGTCGGGTTCGGATTTAAGTATCAGTTTCTCCCGACCTGCATCAAAACCTGACATATTTATTTATTTTATTTATTTTTATCATTTTTTAGTTTTGTATTTTTAGAACATAAAAACCTTAAAGGAAAAATATCACAATAACTGGGTCAACCCGACCCAAATTGGGAAATCGAGTCTGGCTCGAGTTGAGACATTAATTTTTCGGGTTGGATCGGGTTAGCCTTCATCGGGTTGAGAGTGTTGAGAGTCGGATTGGGCCGGATTTGGGTTGACAGTTTAGAGATCTGGGTTGGCTTCAACCCGACCTGAGTTGCACCCCACATGCAACCGAATTTACTTTTCAACCGATTTTAAAAGGTCATAAAAAATGACATGAATCCAATCACGGTCCCATCTCTTTATGCAAGGGTACCCTTGTATTTATCATTCCTCCGATTATACATACCAAAGTCAGTCGTCTTTTGTTGTTTTTTTACACAAAATTTTTTAAAAGAATATCCTAGTCACGGGAAATCATTGTTTAAGGGGAAAATCTTAAGTTCTAGTGTTTAGGCTTTTTTAGAAAGTTAAAAATCATGGGTTAATGAATAAATGACTGCACCTGAATCAATAGCAAGGGGCAGTTGAGTATCGCTCCCGTGCTAAGAACTTCATAGAGAAACTTGTCTAGCCAGGGGAAGGTTGGATGCAAGGCCTCACCCAATTGCTCCAGTCTCACATCCGCATCTGCCTCTACGAACAACACGCCCTCGCCGGTGCATTCCACTATTAGCTTCCTACCGGACCCTTCCCTAAGCCTACCCGCGAATGGGTAGTAGAAAACGAGCACCTTAGCGAGCGCGTCTCTCACAACTCCAGCTGGGTCTCGCCCTCCCATCCTTGTGTCATTATGGTAGAATTGTATGACAGGAATTTGGAACCGAAAACTCTCCTGGTCATCGATGTCTGAAAGGGGCTTGAATTCATGTGGTGTGGGCTTGGCAAGGGTGACCAATACTGGTTCACGCCTTGTCACAGAGAATACTAGAGGGGATGCCATCAAAGAGATGTCTCGACAAAAAGAAGTGGGTGATTTTAGTTAGCTGAGAGCGGTTTGAGTGTCTGTCTTGATGACTACATGGGGCATGGATTTATAGTGAGAGAAAATAAGTCTACAATCAATCGTTTCAACTTTAATTTTCTAGGAAATGACATTAAACACTTTATAATCATTATTATTTTACTCTAAACCACTAATTTCTTAAGTTAAACCACTATTTCACTACGATAAACCACTACTGAAGGCCACTAAGTGGTGTTTATAAGTGGTTTATATAGCTTCTATAGTTAAGAATTCTGTAGTGGTTTATAGGGTAAGCAATGGTTTAGAGTGCTTACAAGTGGTTTATATAAGGTAAGCAGTGGTTTAGAGTGTTCACAAGTGATTTATATAGGGTAAACAGTGGTTTAGAGTGTTTATAAGTGGTTTATATAAGCGTAGCAGTGGTTTAGAGGGTTTATAAGTGTATAATATATGATAAACAATGGTTTAGAGTGTTTATAAGTGGTTTATATGAGACTAGCAGTAGTTTAGAGTGTTTATAAGTGGTTTATATAGGCTTACCAATGGTTTAGAGTGTTTATAAGTTGTTGATACATTGTAAGCAGTGGTTTATAGTGTTTGTATGTGGTTTATATAGTTGTAAGCAGTGGTTTAGAGTATTTACAAGTGGTTTATATAGGGTAAACAATGGTTTAGAGTGCTTGTAAGTAGTTTATATAGGCTTAGCAGTGGTTTAGAGTGTTTATAAATTGTTCATACAGTATAAGCAGTGATTTATAGTGTTTGTAAGTGGTTTATATAGGTGTAAGCAGTGGTTTAGAGTATTTACAAGTGGTTTATATAAGGTAAACAGTGGTTTAGAGTGTTTGTAAGTGGTTTATATAGGTGTAAGCAGTGGTTTAGAGTTTATAAATTGTTTATACAGTGTAAGCAGTGGTTTATAGTGTTTGTAAGTGGTTTACATAGGTGTAAGCAGTGGTTTAGAGCATTTACAAATGGTTTATATAGGGTAAACAGTTATTTAGAGTGTTTGTAAGTGGTTTATATACGTGTAAGCAGTGGTTTAGAATATTTACAAGTGATTTATATAGGATAAACAGTGGTTTGGAGTGTTTGTAAGTGGTTTATATAGGCTCAGCAACGGTTTAGAGTGTTTATAAATTGTTTATACAGTGTAAGCAGTATATGTCTCGAATTTCCAAGACATATATGTATTTTGTTCCGACATTCCTGCGGAATTTCGAGAATTGTCTCGGAGTTCCGCGCTATTTTTTTTTAAAACTGTGACGTTTACTGCGGAATTCCGAGAGAAAATCTCGGAGTTCTGAGGCACAAAATTTTGAGTATGACTTTTCTGCGGAACTCTGAGAATTGTCTCGGAGGTCCGACCAAATTTTTTTCGCTGTGAAGTTTACTACGGAATTCCGAGATTTTTCTCGGAGTTCCGTAGTTCCGATCACGGAACTCCGAGAAAATTCCCGGAGTTCCGAGCAGTATATTTATATATATATATATATATATATATATATATATATATATATATATATATATATATATATATAGGGAAAGGTGTGCGTACTCGGTCGAGTAGATAAGCTTATCTACTCGGTCGGGTTAAAAACAGTGGGGGCCCACATTTTTGGGGTGATCCAAACCATTCATTTGAAAGGCCTTTACCTAGATAGGGTGTCCACGAAAAATCAGCCCCATAGGATCATCCTAACCCATCCAACAGCGGAGGGAAAAATGGGCAGATTTGTGGACAAGCTGTGTTTGTCCATTTTTTCCCATTTTTCCCTCCACTGTTGCATGGGTTAGGATGATCCTATGGGGCTGATTTTTGGAGGACATCCTATCTAGGTAAGGGCCTTTCAAATGAATGGTTTGGATCACCCCAAAAATGTGGGCCCCCACTGTTTTTAACCCGACCAAGTAGATAAGCTTATCTACTCGACCGAGTACGCACACCTTTCCCATATATATATATATATATATATATATATATATATATATATATACCATTGTTTGTTTGCAATGATAGGCTTATACATTAAAGATACTTCATGTTTGAACTACATGTAGTATAAATACTAGTGCAATATACATTGGCATCTTCCCTTAAACTAAAAAAAAAAAAACTTCTTCGAGAAAATCAAGCATTCTTTCCATTCCAAGATAATCTGATATATACCTTATATCATATTTTCTCTCGACATAGAAACAATGAAACTAAGACAAAAAGGTTATTGCTACACCCCTTGGTCATGAGAATTATTTGATACATCCAACATGAACAGTTCAAGCACGAGGGATGTTCTCATTGGAGGTCAATCAATCTACCCATTGTCTCACAAAATTTCAAGCAACACCAATGCAACCCAAAGCAATTAGAACAACAAAAATGAAAGCATAAAAGGGAAAACGGGTTGTAAACTTTATCCAAGAATAGAAAGCTCAGCTTCCTTTTTTATGAGGCAAAATAGTTGGGAGTACAACCTATAAAAAAACACAGATGGAAGTACAAAATAACCCTTAAAAATGATCACAGGATCTGTACAACAACAAAAAGACAAGTAAGAGATCGCAGGATCTGTACAAAATAACCCTTCAATGGTTCCCTCCCTAGACAAGTAAGAGAGGAGTGGACAACAACAAAAGGACAAGTAAGAGATCACGGTCACCTGCAACAGCACCACCACAGCCCCTACAAGTTGATAATCGTGCTACACCTGCCATCTAAGAAATTCTCCAGTAGTTGTCTTCTCATGACCGTGATATCTGCCTGAGTGAACTTTGACGGAACATCACTGGTGGTCAAAATTGCCTTGTGCAATCTTACACCTTCTAGGTTAAGCAAGCCCCCAAATGGGCTTCTACTTAGGATATCAGTATGTACGTCCCTCAACTGCAGGGACTGGAAGAGGTCGTGAAACTTGGAGGGGCAGCATCTCGACGTAACATAAGATGGTTGCAAAAGAAAGCATTATCAGATATATACCACATTAGCAGAAATACAATGCTTAAAAGAATAACTGGAGGCCTTACCATGATTTCACGAGATGATTACTATATACCAAAGATGGAATCCAAGCTAAAAAATCAGATGTGGACCTATTCAGACACAATGTGCGGAAACAAATTAACAAAGTTATCTATTTAATTTCTCACAAATTCATCACCTTTAGACTACTGACATGTCCATTTAATTTCTTAGAAGCCTATTAGGGGGTTGAGCAAATCACTAAGGAGAATAAACCCCTAATTGTCCAATTACACAACTATTAACATGGACAATTAGGGGTTTAAACCACTGATTTCTCACAAATACATCACCTATAGACCATTGACATGTCCATTCTATTTCTTACAAGCCTATTAGAGTGTTGAGCAAATCTCTAAGGAGAATTAACCCCCTAATTTATCTATTAAACCACTGTTAACATGAAAAATTAGGGGTTTAAACCCCTGATTGCTCACAAACTCAACCCCAATATACCAGGGAGCCTAATTTATGGGCTATTGACATGTCCATTTTATTTCTTAAAAGCCTATTAGGATGCTGAGCAAATCACTAGGGAGCCTAATTTATCAATTAAACCACTGTTAACATGGAAAAGTAGGGGTTTAAACCACTAATTTCTAACAAATTCAGCCCCTATAGAGCAATGACATGTCCATTACAAGCATATTAGGGTGTTGAGCAAATCATTATGGCGAATAAACCCATAATTTATCAATTAAACCACTGATTTGTGACAAATTAGGTTTTTAAACCATCAACAGTTACTTAAAACACCTAATTTATCAATTAAATGACTGATTTCTCAGAAATTAGGTGTTTAAATCACTGATTTCTCACAAATTAGGGGTTTAAATCACCGATTTATCACAAAATAGATGTTTAAACAACTGCTTTCTCATAAATCAGTGAGATTGGTTTAAACCACTGATTTCTCAAGACCCACTATATAGAAAGCAAATAATAGAGACACATAGCCGCCAAAAATTATTATTATTATAGGCTTTAAAAGGGGAAATGATATTTTCCCCCTATCTGACGGCTAAAATCCCCCCTTTAACGGTATTTGTTAAGTTAAGGGTTTTGTTAAGGAGTGCCCACTCGTTAGAGTTCATTAAAAATGTAAATCTACAATAAATTAACACAGGGATTAAGAGTTTTACATGGCTTTTGAGTCTTTTTCTCAAACAATGCGTAATTTACATTTCCAATGCACCTTAACAAATGCCCCGGAAGCACTCGTTAACAAAACCCAAGTTTTTAAGGCAATGAAAAACATTAAAGGCAGGGGATGTTATCCGTTTTTTTTTTTTTTTTTTTTGGGGGGGGGGGGGGGAATTAATATCATTTCCCTTTAAAAGCTAAATTATAGGGAATTTGATAGGCAATTTTGCAGCTATTTTGTAGGAGACAGCCGGCACCTCATATGCATTAAATAAATTAATAAGACAAAATCTGCTAAAAATTGAGCCTGAGTAGGCCACCAAATGGTTTCTGCTGAATTGCCTAGCAAATCCCCGTTATAAAATAGTAGTTATTAAAAATCAGATATCTTTTATAAGGGACTTGCTAGGCAATTTTGTGGAAAATCATTTATTAAAAATCTGATATCTTTTAATTTTGCGGAAAATCATTTCACGGCTCGCTTTTGTAGGAGAGAACCAACTCTGATGATTTAAATGAATAAGACAAAATCTGCTAAAAATTGAGCATACATGATTGTTCTCTCCTGCAAAAGTGAATTGCAAAATAGCTTTCTAGGAAATTGCCTAGCAAATAGGCAGGCGTGTATTTTAGTGTGAGTATGTGTAATATATATATTACATTTTAGTGAGGCATGTATTCTAGGATGATCCTAAATGGCTCATTTTTTGTACACACCCTATTCATGGAAGGGCCTTCCAAATGAATGCTTTTGATCACCCAAAAAATGTGGGGCCACATGAGTTTTTGAAGCAGCTGCTCAGACAAGCTATCTGAGCAGCTGCGCATGAACACTTTTCTCATATATATACTAGTAAAAAACCCCGTGCGACGGGCCGACAAAGAACTGTACAGACCACATCATAGGTTGATCCAAACCGTCCATGTGATGGAACACAACATAAATAGGTTGTGCCTGTAAAATCATTTCCATAGGCTGATCCTAGCCTTCCAATCTATAGAGGTCTCCATAATTGTTGTTCCTCTTAAGGTGCCCAGAATTCGTCAATATTTTTCAAGGTGTCATGAATCCGTAGTATTATGTAATATGAATCTGTTGTATTATGTAACATATGCACCCAATTCGTAATTTTGCAAAGAAAAAAGCCACCATGTTTACTTTGTGGACAAAATGTATAATAAAAGATTCATAAAGAAGGGTAAAATAGGTATTGTGAAGGGGGTAGGATTAAAAATATGGGGCTTTAATGGGGGCCTTTGTTAACAAAAGCAAAAAACAAGGTAACATGTAATTCTCATAGATTTTTCAAAAATTTCTCTCCTTTTCTCTTCTGCTATATAGTATATAGATATATAGAGAGAACTATACAATCAAATAGATCAGAAGCATACATTGGAATAATCTAATTGCCCAAAAAATATAGTAAAAGCAGAGAACGAAGAAGGAGATTAAGAATATTATAACAGAGGGGAAAACCAGAGAGCCAGAAAGTTTTTGTTCATTTTTTTGTGTTAAAAAATACAGTGTAGTCTCGGATTTTTATTAGGGAAAAATGTCTTTTCGAGGCACTCCTTAAATCCGTAAAGGTGCCCTGTCCAAAATGGCCATTAAAAACAGAACCGTTTTCTAAACATTCTCAACGGTTAGATTAGGGAGAAAACGGAGAGACGTGACTTTAGGAAATGCAACAATCCAAGGACATTTAGGAAAAAACCCGAACCCCCCACCCGCTCCCACGACCCAACGCTCGCATGTGAAATTTTGTTCTTTGTAAAAGGCCCTCACCCAAGCAAATCCAGGCAATGAGTAATGAAAATGCTCTAGAGAGCTCAAAAGAAGGATACAAATCAAATGCTCCTTGAGAGGCTCAAGCCTTTCCTTCCCCACTTCTTGTATGGGAGCAAAAGTTTCTCCCACTTTCTAACGTGGGACTAGGGGTGCAACTCGGGTCGGGTTGAGGCCAACCCTAACCCAACCCGAGATTGCATTCTCTCAACCCTAACCCAACCCAACCCAACCCGAGCCTCAGGTTGAGGATGGTCAACCCTAACCCAACCCGCCTCCAAATCGGGCCCGGTTGGGTTCGGGTTGGGTTTAGGTTGAGACGGCTTCATCTAAGGCCAAATAGAAAAATACAAGGAAAAACGTATAATCCTAGAAAAACGTGAGAAAACTAGAGGACAGAGGTCGGCTTCGGGTCGGATCGGGTTGTCAAGGCCTCAACCCTAACCCAACCCGACATTAAATCGGGTTGGCATTTCCCAACCCTAACCCAACCCGAGAAAATGCCAACCCAACCCTAGCCAAAATCGGGTTGAACCCGTCGGGTTCGGGTTGAGCCCGACCCAAGTTGCACCCTTACGTGGGACTGAGTTTCTTGGGAGGTAAGAGAGCACATTTTAAATTTTTAAATTTGGGTGGAAAAAGTACAAATGAGAGGAATCTCTTTTAAAAAGCAAAGTCAATTTTTTTTATATTAGAACACACTTATAAAAAGTTTGCACTAGAGAATTTTAGAAGGTTTGGATATGTACAGTCTCCCCTGTTTCCACATCGTCAGTTTAGTGATGATTTTCTTTCATCTGCATTTGTCCCGTATTTCTAGCATTTGGGGGTTGCCATTATAAGAGTTGATAGTTTGTTTGATCATGGATTTAGCTTGGAAACAGAAAAACAAGTATTCCGCCTTTGTTGGATCACATTGTTAGGGAAACGTTGTCCTGGAGATACTGATTCTATTTCTAAAGGGCATTTACCCTCTTTTATTCAATCTAGTAAATATTTTACTTCCACAGTTTACCCAAGGTAGTCCTAACCTTCTGTTCTTTATACGTCTCGGTAAACCTTAGACCAAGAATATAGGAAGCTTCTTTTAAGTCCTATATCGACCTCAATAACTTGTATATTCCTTCGACCAAGAATATAGGAAGCTTCTTTTAAGTCCTATATCGACTCAATAACTTGTAAATTTTCTTATTATCATGATTAACAGACTAAAAATCTTTTTAACTGAAATCTTAGCCTCCTCTTCAAGAAAAATCTTGCCCCTATTGAAATTATTCATCTTTTTCAGTTTTAGAAGAAGAAAAATCCACCAAAAATGAGTTAACCAAAAGTTGAAAAACTTATGTTTATGTTTGTTAGTTTGGGGCTTGTAATTCAAAGAATTTTGATCCATTAGATGTTCAAGTCTACAATTTCAATTTTTCTTTCATGTTATGATGCAAGTAAGGGTGGAAAGTGTGGGTAGAACAACCCTACCCCACCTTGATTTGGATGATCATCCAAGTTCATTCAACGTGGGACCGGATCATGTGTATTTGTCTCATGATGTTCTGGGAGATCAACGGTCTACATTACTCCTCCTTCACACCCACCCCCGGTGGGACCCATGAGTTGATTGTTAGGTTTGACCTTGATTGGTGTCCCAGCGTGCTCACTTGGTAAGTGTTAGACCGGAAATCGGTAACAGGTATAGCAGTGACGTAAGAGCTGAGCTAGATGACCCGAGGAGCTGAGTCCTAAGGGACCGGAGTGAAGGGACTGAGTCCTGCACAAAGGCAAGCGAGGTCGGAAGACCAACCCGGGTGTTACTCCGGACAGGCCCTTCGACGCTCAAGTCAGTATATGAGCAGGAGTGCAGAGCAAGTTTAAGAGTTTTTGGAGGAGAGGAAGTGCATTACCCATTGGTTGGAGCTTTGAACCCCCTTTTATAAAGGGAAACTCAATGACGTGGGATGACCTATGCCAGGACAGGTGCAGGCCTGCTATAGGTTTGAGTTTACCTACTCCAGGACAAGTGTCGGCCTGTGATAGGCTTAGGTTCACCTACTCCAGGACAGGTGTCGGCCTGTGAACAGGTGTCGGCCTGCTACAGGCTGCTGTTTTTACACCCCATCAGTTGCCCCCCAGTTCTCCAAGTCATTGTAGTGACTTGGGGAAGTGTGGTGAATTACATTCCTGAATGAGCGGAGTCTGTCCGGAAATTTCCTAGTCCGGCCTGGAAATGAGTCCGGAAATTTGCTGGAAATGAGTCCGGAAATTCGTTGGAAATGAGTCCGGAAATTTGCCAGTCCAGCCTGGAATCAGTCTGGAATTTTGTAGTCCGGCCTGGAAATGAGTCTGAAAATTTGCTGGAAATGAGTCCGGAAATTCGCTGGAAATGAGTCCGGAAATTTGTCAGTCCGGCCTGGAATCAGTCCGGAAAATCAGTCCGGAAATTTGCTAGTCCGGCCTGGAAATGAGTCCGGAAATTTGCTGGAAATGAGTCCGAAAATTTGCTGGAAATGAGTCCGGAATTTGTCAGTCCGACCTGAGAATCAGTCCGGAAAATCAGTCCGGTTTTTAGGCCATCTGTCCGGCCCGGGCCGGACTGACGTAGCAAAAGCGTCGTATCCAGTCCGGCTTGGGCCGGACTGACTTTTGTCGTTTAGCGAAAGCGTCATATCCAGTCCGGCTTGGGCCGGACTAACTTTTGTAGTTTAGCGAAAGCGTCATATCCAGTCCGGCTTGGGCCGGACTGACTTTTGTTGTTTAGCGAACGCGTCATATCCAGTCCGGCTTGGGCCAGACTGATGTACGAGTCCGGCTTGGACCGGACTGATGCACGAGCACTTAACGGATGCCCTTAGCTTCTTGGAGGTACGCGCGTATTCACTCACGCCTTCGCCTCGAAGTGTGTGTCCGTCATTAATAAGAGACAAGTGGCACAATCCAAGCGCCCTCGAAGTGTGCCCTTCATTAAATGCACACCACCTTAGGCAAAGCTTATAAAAGGAGGTTTTTACCTTTCATTTTTCACTTTTAACTTTTCCTCCTCCTCTTCTCCTCTCTGCTCTGCCAGTTCGACTTGCGTAGCGCGTGCTTGGGATCGTGCGCGGATTAGGAGCTTTCTACTCTGCCCGGTATTCTTCTCAGCCTTTCTCTTTTTCTGCTTCATGTCCCATATTAGTTCTAGTTCTAAGTCCGGTTCGGAGTCCGGTTCAGAGTCCTCTTCCAGTTTCACAGAGTCCAGTCTGGTTCAGGGTCCAGTAATGGCTAGTCCGGACGTTAGAGTAGAGATTGTAGATAGTGATGACGGGGTGAATCAGGACGAGGCGATTCTTGATCTGAACACAACTCCGCTCCCGACGGATAGTTATCTCCGAGCGGGGGGGAGTGTTGGTAGTGACGTCGCTGAGGCGTCCAACACGTTTCTTCCTGGCCAGGCTGTTGAGGTCATAGCTAGGGCCCGAATGGAAGCCAAGCCTAGATACAACATGCGGGCTCTTGTCGAGGAGAACTACCTTGATGAGTCCATGATGAGGGACATTAGAGACAGATACTGTGTGCCCCCGAGGTTTGGGCTGAGGGAGGCAGTAGAGGGAGATAGGGCTTGCAACGAAAGCTCAGATGTCTGCATCTATGATGAGTCGTTGAGGGCTGGACTCAGGTTCCCCTTGCACCCGTTCTTCACCGCGGTGCTTCAATATTACGGACTGGCCCCAGCTCAGGTTGCCCCAAACTCGTGGAGGTTGCTGACTGGGTTCATGTACCCCGTTCATGGTCGGCTTGAAAGAAACGTATCTGTGCCGTTATTCCGCGCTTGTGCACACCTGAAGAGGCATAAGGAGGGGGGCTGGATTTACATTAGCCAGCGCCCTGAGTTGAAAATAATCACTGGCATTCCCTCTTCAATACACTTGTGGAAGAATAGGTTCTTCTACGTCGAAGACAGGGAATCCGGCGAGCCCTGGCCGGTTCCTCTAATATGGAATGTCTCGGACATAGTTGCGCTGAGTCGCAAGCCATTTCTTGAGGGCGAAGATATGAGGACGTTTGCCCTAATGCGTGAGGAGGTGGAACGAGGGGGCCTCATTCACTGTGCGGACTTTCATGGGGAAGAGGTTCTGGTCGAGCTTGGTCTCAGTACTGCGACTCCAGCACGTATGTGGCTAGCCTTGTTCTAAACTCCCTGTTTGTTTTCTTTTTGCTTCTGACTGTTATGTTCATGTTTATTTTCAGAAATGCAGCAGCAATCAAAGGTCAAGAGAATTAAGCAAGGGGCTTTTCCAAGGGCTCAGCAAGTGGCCCAGCAGAGCAACAAAAGGAAAGCAGTCGAGATGGCGAGTCCGGCTCCTACCCAAGACATTGCGGCTCCTCCGCCTCCCAAAGGCAAAACTACGGTGAAACTGGTTGGTGCCTACGGCCGAGGAGCCGGCTCTTCAAAGTCCGGTGGCACATCCGCTGGAGCTGGAGCCCGTCCTCTCCCGGCGAGGACGGGAGATAATGTTTTTCAGCCCAACTGGGCCGTTCAGAAAGATGACACGGCCTGGGCGAGTGCCAGGTCGCTGCGGAGATCCTTAGCAAGTGTATCCTCAGAAAGGATAAGCAGCAGGTTCTCCACGAACCTCCAGCTACGGCCGACGAGGCCATATTCTCTTCACTCTACCAAGTAAGGTGGCCCACGAGTATGCTTGTTTTTGTTCTTTCTCTTGCCTCGCTTTCTTGTGGTAAATACTTGCTTGCCTGTAGATTGGAGTGTACTATAGCGATCTCCGGGAGAAAAGCAAGAAATTCTCCGAGGCCATAACAAAGTCAGAGGCGGAGAATGGGAAACTGGCGAAAGAGGCTGAAGAGCTTCAAACGAATATTGGATGGACGGAGGCGGAGAAGAAGCTGCTTAAAGAGGAGCTGGCCCATCAGAAGCAGAAAGCAGTCGAAGCCCTTAACGCCCAGAGGGAGAGAGCCAAGGAGAGACAGATAGCGGCCGTCGCAGAGGCCGTCGCGGAGGCCATACAGAAGGAGGACGAACTTTTCAGTTTGTCCAGTGAGGCCTACAAGATTGGATTCTTTGACTATCTCGAGCAGGACCCTGACCGGCCTGAATATCCCTGATCCACCGGCGCTTGAGGGCGAGGACCCGGTCACCACCACTACCGTAGTGGTCCCGGAGGCGGACTTACAACGGGGTGGCAGCCACGGGACCTCTTGAGCCGTCTCATCCGATTCTTTTTGTAATGGTCCTTAGAGACCCCACTTTTGTAACAGCCTTTTGAGGCCAAATTTTTTGTAACGGTCCTTCGAGGCCCTACTCTTTTATGAATAGAAATTATTTTTTGGCGTCTACCTGTTCTCTTGCGGCCTCTGATTAATACCGTTTGATTCTATGCTGTGGACAGACATTCGAGATAAACTATCTTGCGAGTTCCCGAGTTTTAGTGAACTGGGTTTCCAAGCGACAAGTACCCAAGTTTTAGCGAACTGGGTTTCCAGATATAAGTACCCGAGTTTTAGCGAACTGGGTTTCCAAGCGGCTTTCGCTTCTGCTGTCCGGGCTGGTTCCGGACCAGGATTGAACTCCCGGCCTTTGCGGAGACGAGCCGTGGCGAGCCAAGCAGCGAGTACCCTAGTTTTAGTGAACTGGGTTTCCAAGCAGCGAGTACCCGAGTTTTAGTGAACTGGATTTCCAGAGTACCCGAGTTTTAGTGAACTGGGTTTCCAAGCGGCGTTGGTTTTTGCATCCGGGCTGGTTCCAAACCAGGAGTACGCTCCCGATCTTTGCGGAGACGAGCCGTGGCGAACCAAGCAGCGAGTACCCAGTTTTAGCGAACTGGGTTTCCAAGTAATGAGTACCCGAGTTTTAGTGAACTAGGTTTCCAGAGTACCCTAGTTTTAGTGAACTGGGTTTCAAAGCGGCGTTGGTTTTTGCATCTGGGCTAGTTCAGGACCAGGAGTGCGCTCTCGATCTTTGCGGAGACGAGCCGTGGCAAACCAAGCAGCGAGTACCCAGTTTTAGCGAACTGGGTTTCCAAGTAATGAGTACCCGAGTTTTAGCGAACTGGATTTCCAAGTAGCGAGTACCCTAGTTTTAACGAACTGGGTTTCCGAGCAGCGAGTACCCTAGTTTTAGCGAACTGGGTTTCCAAGTAGCGAGTACCCTAGTTTTAGCGAACTGGGTTTCCGAGCAGCGAGTACCCTAGTTTTAGCGAACTGGGTTTCCAAGTAGTGAGTACCCTAGTTTTAGCGAACTGGGTTTCCGAGCAGCGAGTACCCTAGTTTTAGTGAACTGGGTTTCCAAGTAGCGAGTACCCTAGTTTTAGCGAACTGGGTTTTCCAGCAGCGAGTACCCTAGTTTTAGCGAACTGGGTTTCCAAGTAGCGAGTACCCTAGTTTTAGCGAACTGGGTTTCCGAGCAGCGAGTACCCTAGTTTTAGCGAACTGGGTTTCCGAGCAGCGAGTACCCTAGTTTAAGCGAACTGGGTTTCCAAGTAATGAGTACCCGAGTTTTAGTGAACTGGGTTTCCAGAGTACCCGAGTTTTAGTGAACTGGGTTTCCAAGCGGCGTTGGTTTTTGCATCCGGGCTGGTTCCGGACCAGGAGTACGCTCCCGATCTTTGCGGAGATGAGCCGTGGCAAACCAAGCAGCGAGTACCCGAGTTTTAGCGAACTGGGTTTCCAATTAGCAAGTACCCGAGTTTTAGTGAACTGGGTTTCCAGAGTACCCGAGTTTTAGTGAACTGGGTTTCCAAGTTGTACGAAGAGATTTGCAAAAGAGCTTCTATCATTCACATTCAGTGTATATTTACAAAGTCACTTTGACGCCGGGTAGCCTACTACTGATAGTATTTTGCGGAGGTCTTCGGCGGGTTCAGTCACCTGTGCTTCGTCTCTCAGATCAAGTAGTTCAATCGGCAAGGATTCCGATGCATTTTTGCCTTTTGAGTGCCATGGCATAGCACTCCCTGGACTGTGGTTGATCTCCTCTGACCTCACCCACGCCGTTTGGCGTTATGAACTTCATTTTCTGGTGATACGCTGAAGCAACTGCGCGGATTAAGTTCTGCCCGGGTCGTCCCAAGATAGCGTTATAGACCGAAATGGCCCTCACTACCTGGAAGTTGACCATGACAAAAGCTTGGCAGGGCGGCTCTCCGACGAGGACTGGGAGTTCAATCTGTCCCTCCACTTTGACGACCTCTCCTGAAAAACCGAACAGATCTGAGTTCGCCGGCCTTAAGAGGTCGTCCAGGGCCGCCAGTGTCTCTTCTACTGATATATATTCCTCTGCCCCTGCCATTAGATCTGCTAGTGAGTGCGGATTCCGGCGGGCCACTGCTCGGCGGAAATCATTAGATCTAGCACCTGCGAAAAGCGCGTTTGTAGCGGCTGAGGGATCTAAACTCGGCACTTGGAGTGCCTCCCTGTTGAAGCGGCTGACGAAGGCTTTCAGAGGTTCATTATCCTCCTGCTGCAAGGCCATCAAGGATGCTGTTGTTTTCCTTGGCCTACGGCTGTTTATGAAGTGGAGGACCAGATCCTCCCCGAAGTCATCGAAGTTCCTGATGGAGTTCGGTTTGATCCTTGAGTACCAGTCTCTTGCCGCACCAGTCAGTGTGGTCGGGAAGGCTCTACAAAGGAAGCCGTCTGACGCACCGTGGAGGAGCATCATTGTTGTGAACGTCTCCAGATGGTCCACAGGGTCAGTAGTCCCGTCATATCGCGGGACGGTTGGCATTTTAAATCCTCTGGGTGCTGGGGCACCCATGACGTCGTCCGTAAACGACGTTCTGCTTGAGAACGCCCTAGAGGCGGGCCGGCTCTGATCCTTTGCCAGCTCTTCTATTCAGTGGTCATTTCTTCCATTCTCCGTAGCATCGGGTCAGCTCTACAGTCTGGTGACCTATTTCTTTCCACCGATTGGCTTGCCGCGGAGCCGGACTGGCTTTCCGGACTCCTATGATGAGGCCGGAGTTTCTCCTGCAACGCGCGGTCTTCTTGGGCTTGATGCTTTCGTGCAGAGCGAGACCGCGATCTCCGGCGGTGGTGAGGTTCGGTATGGGCATGCCTGGCTCTGGAGTGCTTGGCTTGTCTCGTGTAGTGGTGAGTTCGGTCCTCACCGTGGCGCGCTGACTCTCCCCTGTGGACATTTGACCTTTCCTGGACAGGTCGTAGAGCTTCTGGGGGAGGTTGGGGAGGTGCCTGGAGCAGCTGCTGGTACTGACCAACGAGAGCCGTCATTTGTTGGAAAAGAGCTTGCACCTGATCCGGAGTAGGAGCAGGGTTGAGGTGTTCTGAGCGAGCAGGGCTCTGCTCGGCTGTAGCAGAAGTAGCCACCACCTGTGAGGCGATTCGCTCACTCCGAGTCCTTCGAGGCAGCACGGCTCAATTAGTCCGTGCGGTTGGTATGCGCGCACTCTTGCGCCCTGCCATTTTTGTAGGGGGATCTGAACAACTTTTAGTTCGTGGTCCCACGGATGGCGCCAATCTGTTAGACCGAAAATCGGTAACAGGTATAGCAGTGACGTAAGAGCTAAGCTAGATGACCCGAGGAGCTGAGTCCTGAGGGACCGGAGTGAAGGGACTGAGTCCTGCTGGGAGAGCTGAGTCCTGCACAAAGGCAAGCGAGGTGAGAAGACCAACCCGGGTGTTACTCCGGACAGGCCCTTCGACACTCAAGTCAGTATATGAGCAGGAGTGCAGAGCTAGTTTAAGAGTTTTTGGAGGAGAAGAAGTGCATTACCCATTGGTTGAAGCTTTGAACCCCCTTTTATAGAGGGAAACTCGATGACGTGGGATGACCTATGCCAGGACAGGTGTCGGCCTGTGATAGGCTTGGGTTCACCTACTCCAGGACAGGTGTCGGCCTGCTACAGGCTGCTGTTTTTACACCCCATCAGTAAGTAAGGTGGGAGTTGGGATACCCATTCTCTCTTCTTATTGTTACGAATTATTGTGTATCTCATGAAATGATATTTTGGCTTTCCTGGAGGTCGGATGTTCAATCCTAGCTTAACCACCAAAAAAAGGATTTAACAAAGTGACCAGGTTGCATGGAAAAAGAACAACAATATTTAGTATTCATCATGCCAATGTCCTATTTGTGGGCATACCGTTAGTGTAAAAGAGTAGTCATAACTCTTTTTTAGAAGGGAAGTGATATTCACCCCCTTTTTTAACTTGGGACAACCCCATCTAGTGTAAAAGAGTAGTCATAACTCATAAATATTTTAAATGCCTTGTCAAATATATGTTGTGATTGGAGGACGCCTCTTTTAAGTCGTATACCAACCTCAATAGCTTGCTTAATTTGTTTAATGTCACGATCAACAGACTCAAAATCTTTTTAATTGAAATCTCAGCCTCCTCTTTCAAGAACAATCTTACCCCTATTGAAATTATTCATTTTTTCAATTTTAGAAAAATAATTCCGCAAAAAATGAGTTAACCAAAAGCTGAAAAACTTATATTTATGTTTGTTACTTTCAGGCTTGCAATCCAATTATAATTTTTATTTCATTTTCTAATGCAAGTAAGGTGTGGGAAGAACAATCCTACCCCACCTTGATTGGATTATCCAAGTTCATTCAATGTGGGGCCAAGATCATATATGTTGTCTCATGATGTTCTACGAGATCAACGGTCTACGTTACTCCTTTCCCCACGGTGGGGCCCATAAGTTGATTGTTAGGTTTGGCCCATAAGTTGATTGTTAGGTTTGGCCCATTCTCTCTTCTGGTTGTTACAAAATATTGTGAAATGAAACCTAAAATAAGGGGGGTGTTACAAAAAAGAAAACGGGGGGTTTAATCCTTTTAGTAGGGAAGCAATACAAAATTAAGTCCAAGTTTCTGAATTTGAACTACAAAAATACACACTAGAGTTAATTACAATGACGAATACACTCTAGAATAATCAATCAGAATTACCCTCTCACTTCTCTCAAACATGGTTTTTCTCTAATGAAGGCTAATTAAAACATCTTCGGCCATAGCACATACAATATATTAAGACCCAATTCTAACCTCCATACATGGGCTCACCCTTAGTGATCAGAAGAGAAGCACACATTCGTGGTGATGGACAAATTGAGGTATCCTTGATCGAACGATCCTGGCCATCCAAATGGTAACGTGCAAATGGACTGCTTACTAGAAAATTAGGGAAAATGCTAGGTAAGGGGGTGGAGATATCATTATACATATACTATTTTACGAAAAAGAGAAAACAAATAGCTATTTATCATATTGCTTTAAAGCTATAGATATATATTAGAAAATTAGTGTGAAAATGGGTAAACATTGTAATACCCGGTTCCAAGTAATAATTTTTTTTTATATATAGTTGTCCTTATCAAATTTAAATTATGGCTATTTGTTTTCTAATGGGTGTCGTTATCAAAATTTAGCTTACAACTAATTGTTTGGAACGGGTGTCATTATCATAGTTGAGCATATGGATAATTGCTTATAATGGGTGTCATTATCAAAATAAAGCTTGTGAATTTTCTTTGAAAGGGTGTCTTTATCAGTTGAATGGGTGGGTAATTTGAATGGATGGATGGTTTGGATTAGCCTAATTAGCACATCATAATCCCTAAACTATTGCTAGGACATCTTATTTTATTAAGCAACTAAGGAGTGACTTCCAATTTGGATTGCAAATGGACCGGTCAACATTCTTTTTGATGTCCTTGCATAGCAATTGTAGCATCCGAACCATACATCTTGGAATGTTGCTGTTGGAAATGTTGTGTGACAACTGTGGCGTTTGGAAATTAGCTATTTCCTATGCTAATTGGTGGACTTTACTTCCATATATAGTTAGATGGGATTCTATTTTTGTTAAAATAAGAGAAGAAACATATTGGTAGTGGCTGACTCATTTTGTTGTACCTTCTAATAAGAGTGCCTTTATAGATGGTATGCAACTCTGGAAGACCTCTACATTGAAAATAAGTGGTCGTGAGTTTTGGAATAGCCAGGAACCTTATGATTTCCCCTTCTAACCCAGCCTTTGCAATGGAATTCTTTGCCATTTGTTGATTTGTTCTAAGATCCATAAGCTGCTGAAATTCATCCGGTAGTTCCTTAGTCCAAGAAGACACTTCTCTGATCCATTTGAAGCCCTTGTTGTCCTTCATCATCCGGATTTTGATAAACCTGCAAATATATTATAAAAGTCACATTCTTGTTAGTGGATGTTCACAAATTGACTGAAGTTTTCTAATACCATTGGAACTCGCCCGAAATAACTCCATCTGTTGGCGAATCGCCGCTAATATAGCAACCACAAGTTCCTAATCAGGCTGACTTTTTTTGCATTGGCAAACCAGTTTTTGGGAATTGTCTCCATCAACCACTACGATTGTTTTGGAAGCATGTTAACAGTTGTGTGCCTTATTTTTCATAACCAAAATTTCGGGTAAGTGAAATTATTACAAACAGTTCTTATAGCTAATGCTCTTGGGTGTAATTCACACCCCAAGAAATCCTATATAACTCTAAGATTTTATATGATTTCAGCCACGTACTTTACTCCATATTTATCTAAGCTTTAGGAAGATCTTCTTCGTGGACCTAACCTTGCAAATGAAATTTTGGAGATTTTGCTTGAGGTAGGTGATCCTACCCTATGTCAGTGCATTACGTATATTTCATATACTTAGATTTGTTGCAAGCTTTTATTACAGTCCATTATATGGAACTTGTTTTGGAAAGGTTTCCCACTGATATCTTTTAGCATGTCACACTAAATGGTTGAATTGTCATTATCCATGAAATGCTTTAGTCTTAATATGCTTTCTTATTTATACAAAAAAAGAGCTTTGTGACTAACATGATTTTGGAAACTCAAATTCATGAAACACTATTGAAAAGCATTCTATTTATGACATGGTTTCAAAGGATTTGAACAGGGGAGCCCCCTATGGTCTATAAAATTTATGGCACGATATTGCAGACATTAAATTGCTTCTCTTTATATTTGTATATAGTCTTGGTATGGAATGGGTCCCGCCAGTAAGGTTGATATCTGGTGGGGATCTAGTGCCCAACCTGCCAGTGGGTGGGTACACTGGACGTGATCACGTAGACCGGTTGAGTTTTATCTGCCCGTAAGGTTGATCTCGGGCGGCCAGTAGGGAGTCCTCTGGCTATTGATAATATTACATTGCGCGCTTTTGGACCTGTGAGTCCTGCGAACGAGTGTTCGCCTTGGGTTACGCTACTTGCCAATAAGTTGGAAATTGGCCACAGAGAAGACTGTTAAGTATTTGATTTCCAAGTGGAAAAATGCAAAACCAAGTGTTTGAAAATATATATTCTTTGTCATTGATTTCAAAGTGGAAAACTGCATAACCGAGTGGTTGGAACTGTTTTTTTGTAAAAACATGTATTTTTCTTATATAGCTTGTGTAGAAATGATTTTCTTGATTTTTATCAATTTCTGCATTAGCTAAATTTTATGGCATGTTACTTCCTTTCCGCACCAGCATTGTTTTCGTTTTCCTATTAGCTGGCTTGAATTTGGAAAACCGGCTGGGTTGTTAGCTCATTACGTGGTTTAACAATTTTCAGATACAGAGGAGCGACAGTAGACTTGCTGAGATCAGGCACTTAGATTGGAGCTTAGGAAATTTCTTGCTTTCTTTCATTATTCGAGTTAGAGACTTTTGTTACTTTATTAAGGTGATTGTCGTCTACTAAGAATTGTTTGGATTTGGACTTATGGACCTAATCTATATATGTATTTCATTTGAGCTTTAATTGGGACTAAAATTTTCACATTTATTAGTTGCTCTGAATGTTGAGAATAGTTGATTGTAAATGAGCCTCGCATGCTTGTGGGGGCGACCCTATGGGCGTGCGGCAGCTGTCATGTGTGCCTTACCTCGAATTCTGGGTTCGGGGCGTGACAAACATAAACCTATATGATAGAGTAACATAATGCGTATCCCGGCCGTTTTTAAAACTGCCGCTAAAACCCAACTTTCCTGGTAGGTTATTTTGACCGCCAGTAAATATACTCAGGTAACCCCAGCAAAATGCAATTTTCTTATAGTGAGGATATGTGTATGACATACGCACCGCCCTTCATTTTTTTATCCAACCACTGCGACTTATAAAATTGGCTGTAGTTGGATTAAATATCAAGGGCAACAAACCCATATAAAAACTCATGTAAAGCCATCGTCAATGCTTTATTAGGTTTGATTGTACTTCTTGTTTACGAAGATATAAACATGGTTGCCAAATTAAGTAGGCCCAGGGAAGACGTGGCACATTGTCGGCAAAGGTGGAAATGCTAAGAAAAGGGGTGAAAATATCATTTCACATGTTCTAGTCAAGAACATTAAGTTCCCCAAAATAGTACGATCGACCCCTCTTTACTCTCATTCTAGGGCTTCGGCTTCCTGTATTGATGGCTTGGAGGTTTCCCCTCCTCTTATATGGTCCCAACTTTAATTTATATATAAATTTGCCAATCCGCCCCGCGGTCGTTATCTTTCCGGGTTAAAAAAAAAATTTCCCCAGAATAGTGCTAGTCTAAGCATATTTTTGCAGATTGCGGCATATTTATTTTCTTTGTTAAGTAGGACAGTTTGATCACCCCCAAAAGCTGTTATAAATAGACCCAAATAACAGCATATCACTCCCATTCTTCTCTTCTCAAACCTTCCACATTTCCTCTACGTTCACCAACGATGGCTGACCTTCAGTCGTACGCCACCTTATTCCTCGTCTTTCTAGTCACTGCTCTCCTGGTCCGAACCTTGTTCCTCAAATCTCAAACCAAGGTCCGCCTCCCGCCGAGCCCAATGGCCCTACCAATTCTAGGCCACCTACACCTCCTAGGCCCTTTGCCCCACCAAGCCTTCCACAAACTCTCCAAACGCTACGGCCCTTTGATCTCGCTCCGCCTCGGCTCCGTCCCCTGCATCGTCGCCTCCTCGCCTCAAACCGCCAAAGAATTCCTCAAAACCCATGAGCTCGCCTTCTCCTCCCGCCCCCAAAACATCGCCGTGGGTCACCTAACCTACGGCACCTGTGGCTTCGCCTTCGCCCCTTACGGTCCTTACTGGAAGTTCATGAAGAAGCTCTGTGTGTCCGAGCTTCTCGGCGGCCGGACCATCGACCAGTTTGAACCCGTTCGGCGAGAAGAAATGCGATCCTTTGTGAAGCTCTTACTAGAAAAATCGAAAGCCCAAGAAACTGTAATGTCTAACAACCAATTACTCCAAAAGCTTAAATTATTAAAGTTGGTGTTATTTAATCTTTTATACTTCAACACTCCCCCTCACGTGTAGCCCGCACGAACAAAGCTCGGCTTCAGAACAGTTTGGAGGAAGTTCCTCCAGCACCCTCTAATAACAGGGGGTGTGGAAATATCAAATCCATGGCTACTTTTTATTTTCAAAATGATTTGATATTTCCACATCCCTTGCTATTATACTATTAGCGTGGGTTCTGGAGGAACTTCCTCCAAACTGAAGCCAAGTTTTGTTACTCTTTTATGGGGTTGGCCGTACACAGAATTTTTTTAATACTAAGGAGTTGTTGGGTTTTGAACTCTGATAGCATGTGAAACTACCAATTACTCCAAAAGCTTAAGCTGTTAGAGTTCGTGTTATTTAATCATTTATGCTTGAACAGGTACGTGATTTCACCACACGTCATCTCCTCGCCACCAAGAAAAAAACTCCATCATCAAGATTATAGGCAAGATTACACAACAAAAGCCACGCACGCCGTCGAACCAAGGGGGCAGCCCAATCCAACAAAAGAAGATTTTCTTTCTAAAATGATGAAAATGATCCACGTGACGCCCCATGAAGAGAATTTGCATGCAAAAAAAAAGTATAAATACACCATTAAGTCCCATGGGAGGGAGGACGATCTAGGATCAAGCACCATTAAAAGAAAGCTCTACACCGTTATTAAGGTTTTCCGACTCTAAGCAAGAGAGGGAAGAGGCGTTGGACGTCCTATCCCTCCCCCTATCTGCTGCCCCCAACTCACCCACCCAGATATCAGAAAAAGAACCCGTGCATTGGTCTTGGTAAACATGATTATATCTCAGCCATTTCTTGTTGTTCATTATATCGTTCGTCCAGAATCTGACTTGGGTGTCGAAGTGATCGTCCGGGACCCACCCTGGACCTCTCTGACCCATTTGTTTGTGATTGCAGACTCCAGCGGAGGTCCTCTACACACCGAGCGATCTCGAACCCGGATTCTGGCGCCATCAGGGCGTGTCAGGAAAAATTGTATCCCGAAGTAGGATAATCGAGCATTTTCGTTCCCTAGAGATTGGATATCATTCTACTGAGAAGAAGAAGGGAACAACAACTCTTCCTTAGGCTCTTCCAACTCTTTTGATACACTGTTGCAAGAAAAACATTTATGACTTAGATGAATATTATCTAATGTGTTTTTCTTGGTAATTTTTTTTTTCTTTTCACGACTCAGAGGGAAATGATAAGATTATCGTTGACTTGGACGGATATTTTCATAAATTGAAGGCCCCTCTAAGTAGAAATTAAGTAGGATGGGTTCAAGTTATCTCTTTTCATGTGTAGAACAAGTATGATCTTTTAGAAAAAAAATTCGTTTGCAAACTTTTCCAAAAAATAAAAAATAAAAAATCTTCCAATCCAATTAGGGCCTTAGCCCTTATCCATAAACTTTAGCGTGTGTAGAGAGAGAGAGACCCTCAACCAGCCGATCAATACCAAATTTCCCGGCTTTAACATATAAAATCAAGATTTTAGTTTTGTAAAATCCAGGATTTTACAATCATGGATTGTAAAATCCATGTATCCAAACCAAGGTTTTAAATTTCGTCCGAAATCCAAAATTTCTTTGTCAAGACTGAAACCGAGACGTTCCGAAACCGAAATTGGAAACGTACCAAATTCTGGTCGAAATCGAAAAAAAATTTAAAAATAATTTTTTATTCCTTCCCAAATTTCAGCCAAAATTACCAAAATTTCAGCCCAAAAATTCAAAAATTCGTGTCTTTCAATTTCGGCCCAGGTCCGAAACTCCCCCGAAACCCGAAATTTGAAACCTTGATCCAAACGTCCCCTTTGTATCTTGTCGGAGAGAGTGAGAGATGATCATTTTCATGTGTATGTCCCATTACCATAAAATGAAATAAAGAAAAAAAAAATTTGTAGAGATGATAAAGGGAAATTATGATGGTGATGTTGTGGTGCCATCATTATTAATGTGCATGTCCCATCAGTATAAATTGAAAGAACTAAAAAAAACAGGGAGATGATCTTTTCGCCCCTCTGCAGTACGCATTCGCCCCCTGTAATGTGATTTGACTTTAAAAAGTGTTGAAGTTGTCCACTGTTCACGTTATATAGCTGGGGAAGGAAAGATAGGCGAATTGGATGCCTAATTAATGGAGAAAATGGATTGAAGATATGCCTAATTAAAAAGGGGGCCTTTGATAGATTTAAAATCAAGGAGGGGGTGTTTTCTCTCTCTAAAGGTCGGCCACCATATAAAAACTCTTTTTGTTTAATCAGTATGATTGCCTTAAATCGATTAATTTGCTTAGGCCTCACCCAATCATACTTAGCCACATTTTTCTTGTTAGTCTGTCCATCTCAGTCATGTCCTCTCCCACCCGTCACACTCACCCAATTGGTTTTATATATACGAAAACAAACAACATATCTCTCTCAATCTCTCCATTCAATCCTTCCTCTTCCCTTTGCATGTAACAACCATGTCCAACCTTCAGCCCTACTCCATTCTCTTCCTCATTTTCCTCTTCACCGCTCTCCTAGTCCGAACCATCTTCTTCAAATCTCGAACCAAGGTTCGCCTCCCCCCTAGCCCAATGGCCCTACCAATCCTTGGCCACCTACACCTCTTAGGCCCAATAGTCCACCACGCACTATACAAACTCTCAAAAAACTATGGTCCTTTGCTCTACCTCCACCTCGGCTCCATCCCTTGCATAATCGCCTCTTCATCAGAAATCGCCAAAGAAATCCTCAAAACCCAAGAACTCTCCTTCGCAACCCGCCCCAAAACCATAGCCGTTGATCATCTAACCTATGGCACCTATGGCTTCGCCTTCGCGCCTTACGGTCCTTACTGGAAGTTCATGAAGAAACTATGTGTGTCCGAGCTCCTAGGTGGCCGAACCATAGACATGTTTGAACCCTTAAGACGAGAAGAGAGGAGGTCCTTTATGAAGTTCTTAGTAGAAAAATCAAAAGTAGGAGAGGGTGTTAATCTTAGCCGAGAGCTCTCTAATCTTACCAACAATGTGGTTTCGAGGATGGCTATGAGTAAGAGGTCATCTAGAACAGAAGGTGAGGCCGATGAGGTTCGAGTCGTGGTCCAGGCCGTGGCTAACCTTGTTGGGACATTTAATCTGGGTGATTATCTTGGGTTTTTTCGTAAATTTGATGTGCAGGGTTTTGGGAAGAGAATTAAGGATGTTCATAAAAGGTTTGATGTGATTATGGAGAGGATTATAAAAGAACATGAAGAAGAACGAAAGAAAGAGAAGGGTGGTAATGGTGTGAAGGATTTTCTCGATACCTTGCTGGACATATCGGAGGATGATAATGCAGAGATAAGACTGAGGAGGGAGGACATCAAAGGTTTTATCATGGTAAAACACTTCTCTCTAAAAAATCTGTTTTAGAAATGATTTATTGAACTGCGACAAGTGGTTGTAGGTCTACGAAATGCATGGCCTAGACCTGCAATCACGTGACACCTGCAACTTCGTTGTCTTTTATATCAAGAGAAGAAAAAATGTCCACGTGGGAAAGAAAAATGCTTCTCTAGATATGTTTGATTTTTTGTGGTGATTTCCAATTATGGCTAAACATATGAAAATAGATCTAGACCTAGGGGTATGATGAACTATATCACCATCCGAATCCAGATCCTAACCTCAAAGGGAAGGATCTAGACACTTTCACCATCCGAATCCTAAGCTTAAAAGGAAAGGGATCTAGACACATTAGGAAATCAATCGACACATTTACAGGATCCAAAAACCCCTGCCACAGCAATTTTAGGGAAATGATAAGTGCGCCCCGATACATTCCGATTCTCCGATGTATATATCCCCCACCTCTTGGCAGTGAAGCCACATTGGATTTTCAAATACCCTTGTTGAATGTTTGAATTAGGCCTGTTTGTTTTGGATTATGAGAACCTATCGCGCGTGAGTCCAACACTTATTATTGTACTCAAATTAAAACGGAATTTGAAGTGATTGCTTGTATATATAGTTTGTGAGGAATGATAGACGCAGAGGTCCTCTGTATGCAAGGCTAAAGAAGGGCCCTGGACTACATCCACGTCATTGAGTGCAACGAATTCAGTTTCTCAACTGAATTTAAAAATGACGTGGATCTATTCAAGGGCCCTTCTCCAGCCCTTGCATAAAGGGGGTCCTTGCATCTATCATTCCTCATAATTTGTTTTGCTTGTATTATTATTATTATTTTTTTGCCTTAAAAGCTTTCTCAGATGGGATGATGCCATGACAGCCAAACGGAGACTGCTACTGGTCTGACTTTTCCTTAAAAGCCTTCTCTTCCCTGGGCCAGGCCCCTCCAGTGTATTCTTGACAAACCTTTTATGCTATAAGGGGGTGGCCCAAGGAAGAAAAAAGGGGCTATTAATTCCCTTTCTTATAACTAATACCTTGAAACCGACGGGACTCTGAGCAGCTTCCAATTGATCTACCGGAACCAAGTAAATTGAAAAGTAAAAGTAGGGGCTTTCATTTTTTTTTGCTAGAGAATACTCTTCTTATAGAATTTTTCTAATGAAAAAGGTTGAATTTGGGAATTACTTGATTAAAGACTTAAGTTTATCATCAATGGCATTTTTGAAGATCTTCAAGCATTTCTCATTTGTGAAACAACCAATTACTCCAAAAGGCTTAAGCAGTTTTGGAGAAGGCGTTATTTAATCTTTTATACTTCAACACTTCCCCGTCATGTGTGGCCCCTCTTTTTAGGGTTGGCCTACACGTGGCACATGTGGCCCCTCTTTTGGGTTTGGCCATTGCATGTGGATTTTGCTATCGAGGAGGTTTGAACTTTGAACCCAGGCATTTGCTCTGATACCATGTGAAACAACCGGTTACTCCAAAAGCTTAAGCTATTAGAGTTATTGTCATTTAATGATTTATACTTAACACTCTTCTTGCAGGATCTTTTCGTGGCAGGCACCGATACATCGAGCGTTACATCCCAGTGGGCATTATCGGAGCTAATCAACAACCCCATTATGTGTGAGAAAGCAAGAAAAGAGATCGATTCCGTAGTCGGAAAAAACAGACTAGTAGAAGAATCAGACATTGCAAATCTCCCTTACCTCCAAGCAATCATAAAGGAAACATTCAGACTGCACCCAGCTAGCCCCATAAGTCTACGACAGTGCACTCAAGATTGCAAAATCAAAGGATACGATATCCCTGCAAATGCTTCGGTCTTCATCAATCTATGGGCCATTGGAAGAGACCCAAAATACTGGGACAATTCGCTCGAATTCCGGCCGGAGAGATTCATGAATGACCAGAATCCGACCGACGTTAGGGGGCAATATTTCCATCTCTTGCCTTTTGGGAGTGGAAGAAGAGGGTGCCCCGGTGCAACTCTAGCACTACAAGTAATACATGCAACAGTGGCTAATATGATTCAGTGTTTTACTTGGAAGGTGGGCCATGGAGAAGGGAATGCTAAGGTTGACATGAAAGAAGGACCAGGGTTGACACTACCAAGGGCACAACCTTTGGTGTGTGTCCCCGTTGCTCGCTTACATCCATTCCCTTGTATTGAGATATGAACAGAAATCTATTGGAATCTGCAAACTCTTTATTTATGCTGCATGTGAAATCTTTGATTACTTCCAATGGAATAATTCTGCTACTATGATTTGTTGTTTGTAAGATTTAATGTTTGTAGGATGTCATGTTTATGAGATTTTAATGGCTTTAGTTGGAGCAACAGAACATGGATTAATTATTAAAATCTGGTTTTAAAAACTCCCTTAGAAACTCACCGGAGTTGACACTACTTGGCCCTACCTGAGTCACTGTAAAAACTCGTTTGACTGCATGGAGATTTGGTTTTACAAGGGGGATTTATGATCTTTAATTGGCCTTAATATGTAAGGTTGTTCTTTTGTGGGTTTTGTTAACGAGGGGCACTGGTTAAGCATCATTTAATGACCATTGGGTACATGATTTTAAACATACTCTTATACTTTTACACCCGTTTTGAGATTTTTTTCCATCAAAGTATGTGTAAAATCATGTTCCTAATGGTCATTAAATGATGCTTAACCAGTGACCTTAGGGAACTCGTTAACAAAACCCTTCTTTTATTGGTAGTGTGTAAGGTGGTTGTCTGTCGGCAAGCTACCAACAACTCTCAGCAATTCTCACAAGCTATCAACAGCTAATTGGAAAAGCTTTTAACAAAAAGCTATGCAATTTTTCGGAAGCAAATACTCATTTTAATATGGCTACTGATGTTGCCACTATCAAGTTTTGACCAATGGACCTAATTCACCCCTTGTCTTTTATTATTTAACCAGCTCTAAAAGACACTTGCAATTCCCAAAAAGCTCTTAGCAGCTTATTAAAGAAGAAAAGACAAGGGCGTAAAAAGAGTAGTCATAAATGTTAGGAAAGTTGCCTTGTTTCCCACCACCTCTTTCCTAATTTGCTTTGTTTGGTTGCTTGTAGATAGTTGGGAGATTAGGAGAAAAAGAAGTCAAAGAGAAAAAGACAAGCATGGAAGATGGGGAGAAGATTAGGAGAGAGATTTGTGAGTAGTGTTCGGTTGCGTGAGGAAATTAGCGGAAGATGTAGGGTGTCGCTATCAAAATATAGGGTGGAAGAGAGAGAAAAAGAAGAGAGAGAAAGAGAGAAAAAGAATAAGACAACAATCTTCTCTTAATTCCCCACACAAATTTCTCCATTTTTGTGAAAAAAGGGGAGAAAATTATGGGGGGAGCATCTCCGCCACGTAGGCGCCACCTAGGATAAAATGCAATAATGATGTCTAGAAGTTGTCTAGTGGTCAAAAGTCTAAATGACAACCAAACATGCTTTGGGGAAATCTTTGGAAGATCTCAAGCATTTGAAACTCCTACAATCCTCCCAAAATGAGCCAACCAAACAACGCAGATATAGAGATTTGCTAGGAAAATGGGATTCCGTTTTGCAACAAAAAAAAAAAAAAAACGAGCATCAATCAATGTAGCCACAGCCACAAAAAGACAAAGGAAGAGGTTCAAATCCCTATAAAAACAATAAATACACCTATAAAAAGGTCAAATCAACGGCCACGTCTATCCCGTTTTTATTTTCCAAAAGGAATCCTGTTTTCAAAGCGTTTTCCTTCCTAATATAATTAGGACTATTGTTTGTGGTGGGAATACAAAACAGAAGGGTTTCTTAAGTTTTTAGGAAACCTGATCCGTGAATAGAGTTGCGGGAAGAGGCTAGAACATGAGGTGAGAGAGAGAGAGAGGATTTTCTTCTTTGGGGTTCCTCTAGGGTTTTCTTCTTGGGTTTTTCTCTTTGGGATTCTCCCTCAGGTTTCTTTTGTACGGTCTTGGTTGAGAAGCAAGGAAAGGGTTGCGGGTTTATGGGTTCTGGATTAATCCATGCACTATAATCCCAGTATATAAAGAGGAAGACGGATTTCACAAAACAGGAATATTCGCTTCTCAAATAGTGCAACCGAAGTTTACACTAGCCCAATATCCACAACCAAAAGAGATGATGAACAATCTCCGAAGATAGAGTTCAATATATGATAGAAGAACAATATATAAGATAAGAACAATCAATCAAGAGAACAAAGCCTCAAAATATGGAGAAAATATGGGGCATGTGATACCGTTCGGATCGACGAATGCAATCCTTAGGATTGTGGATTAAGAAGAAGAAGTTGAATTCTTGCCAAATTATTAGAAACTTTTTTTTTCTTCAATTAAACTCCCATTGCAGATGTTTGGTGCACTTTTAATAGAGGAATACAAGAGAAAAGACGTTCAACCTAGCCCACTAACTAGTTTAGGGCGTTGCAAACTCATAAAAAACTTAGTAAATCACAAACACATTAATTAGCCTATGAACTTACTGACACAATCCACGAAAATAGTCTTATCTCACTAACCACTGGGCCAAATTAAGAGTGCAAATACTCGTTGGAAACATATAAAAAAGGGCTATGAACTTACCGACACAATCCACGAAAATAGTCTTATCTCACTAACCACTGGGCCAAATTAAGAGTGCAAATACTCGTTGGAAACATATAAAAAAGGGCTACAACTTCCTAGTTTACCATATTTCCATATTCTTCCATCTAATTGTCCAAAATGGGCTTGAAAATCGGGTAGCAGTATTGTAGCGGGAATGCATCCCTATCAATCTCCTCCGATTGAGTGTCAACTCGTCCCTGAGTTGACCGGGTCACTTTCATGATATGGAATAATATTAGAAACATTGAAAGTAGCTTAAACAGCGTAATCACAGGGTAATTCAATCTCGAAAAAAGAACCATCCACACGATCTTGAAGTTTGCCAAACTTTCCAGTTGGAAAACCCTCCTTGCGTAGATGAACCCATACAAGATCTCCTTCAATGATATCATCCCTTCTCCTATGCTTCTCCGCCAGTGCCTTATACTTTTGGGTGTTCTTCTTAATCATTGTCCATCGAGACCATGGGCATGTGTCATCCTATCATATAGCTCTAAGATCTATAAATAGGAAGGTAGCGGATGCAAATTTCACTTTTGGAGAATGAGAAATTGAGAGGAGTTGTAGAAGTTTGAAGGAGGCTTGGAGGGATTCCAGCTCCTTGGGGTTGCTCGGTTCGTGTTCCATAAGAGTTTCTTCCTGGATAGACTAGGAGTTTCCTCGGATCTTGCAAGAGAACTCCTTCCTTTGCCACTCTATTTGTGAATCCCAAATAGAAATGAAGAATTTTCCCTGTTGTTTTCATTTTTTTCCTCTATAAATCTGCCACTATTCTTGGATATTTTCTCGTAATCTTTTCGTTTCTTCATGAAGGTATTGCTCTTCTTGTTGTAACTTTGAAAATCCAATGTTGCGCTTTGTTTTCCGTTGATCCGCACATCCGTACCACATCACGCCCCTACAATGTGAATTCCTACCTTTGGAAGCTCCTATGGCAGGTCCAAAATATTACTGCTGATTAGGGCGAGCTGATTACCAAGGGAGTTTTTAGAAGTGGATTTTTATTCAATATGTGTTGGTTCAATTATTAAAACCATTACAAAACATACAATCTCATAAGCAACGAATCATACCAAAAACACAATCTTACAAAATAAATCAAAGTAGCATACATCTCCTAGACAACAAATAACAACATTGAATCTAACAAAAGTTCCCTCTCGGAGGACTTATGTTGGCACGCACTAAAGCTGATCCCTTGAAGTTAAGGGTGCGACTCGGGTCAATTTTTGGGAATTCGGGTTGAGCTTGTACCACAAAATGCATTATGGGTCTCTTGATTCCAATTCATTTTTTTAACAAAAAGCTCAACGCGACCCGAACCAATTGCACCCATAATTCAAGTTCATACCTCAATTGAAGGGAACAGATACAAGCGAGCAACGGAAACACACACCAAGGGTTGTACCCTTGGTAGTGTCAACCCAGGTCCCTCCGTCATGTCCACCGTGCCCTTCCCTTCGCCATCGCTGGCCTTCCACGTAAAGCATTGAATCATGATGGCCAGTGCTGTATGCACAACTTGTAGTGCTAGAGTTGCACCGGGGAATCCTCTCCGTCCACTCCCAAATGGCAAGAGATGGTAATGTTGCCCCCTAAGATCGATCGGATTCCGGCCATTCTCATCAGACGGCATGAATCTCTCTGGATGGAACTTGAGGGGGTTATCCCAATATTTGGGGTCTCTTCCAATGGCCCACACATTGATGAAGAGCATACTTTTAGCAAGGATACATATCATCCTATCTTGCAATCTTGGCTACATGCTCGTAAACTTATGGGGCTAGCCGGGTGAAGTCTTAGAGTTTCCTTTATAATTGCCTGGACGTAAGGGAGATTGGGAATGTCCGATTCTTCGACTAGCCTACTTTTTCCTACTACGGAATCGATCTCTTTTCTTGCCTTCTCAAGCATAGTAGGATTGTTAATGAGCTCAGATAGTGCCCACTGGGGTGTAATGCTTGATGTATCAGTGCCTGCTACAAAAATATCCTGCAAAAAAAAAAGTAACAAAATTAAATAATTTGTTTAAAAAAAAAGAAAGATAACTATATTAAAAGAGAAAAGATTACAGGTTCCTGCTACAAAAATATTCTGTAAAAAAATTTAAAAAGTAATAAAATTAAATAATTTGTTTTTAAAAAAGAAAGATAACTATATTAAAAGAGAAAAGATTACAGGTGCAAGCATACATAGAATCCCTCGAGGTCCCTGTTTTGGCCAATCAATCAACAATAAATTATGGCCACGTTAGGTCCCTGCTTTGGCCAATCAATCAACAATAAATTTGGATTTCTCACATTTGCAGTTGAGATTTGGAACTGGATTAGATCCTGAGATTTCCAAATCAGCTATAACAGTGAAAAAAAATCTGATTTTCAAATCTGTTATGCAAGACATAATTTGGAAATCAATATATTTGTGGCAATTACTTTCACCCTCGCTGCTCCTCGACCTTGCTGCAGCAGCAGCCAGACGTCCCTCACTCCCTCTGTCCTTCCGTCTCTCTCTCTCTCTCTCTCTCTCTCTCTCTCTCTCTGTGTAACTCTCTCTCATACAGCATGAGCATGAGGATGATTGATGTATTTTGTATCCATAACTCAAATCCAAATCCAAATACAAAAACATGAGGTATCCAAACGTGGCCTAAGGGAAATGATTTTAGATTTGTATATTGTGTCAGCATAGGAAGACCCAAAATGTACCATCCTAGGAACTGTGGATTTCTTGAGGGAAAGCTGAAAGCATGTATAGTAGGGAGAAATGCTTGAATTTAGTCCTTATAAAGTTTGGAAAGGAAATATATTTATAAAATTTCCTATTATTTTACACATGAAGAGATAACTTGAACCATCACTATTCTTTATTTGCTTCAAGGGAACTTCAACTTCTGATAATATCCTCTAAATTAACCATAATCAATGAAGGAATCATCAAGAAGGATGCCTTGCAAATGAATTTGACTAATTACATGTTGTATTTCATGTAATTGATCAATAACAGACTTATCATCTACCATTTTAAAATTTAAAAATCGACTCACAGTGAATTTCTTGCTACTGGCATCTTCCGCCAAGTATTTGGCTTCAAGTGCATTCCAGATTTCACTTGCTGATCCCATGCCTTGATATATGTCAAATAGTGTATCTGACATAACATTTAGGATGTGCCATTTGCAAATATAGTCATCCTGTTCCCACTTCATCCTTGCACGAGCCTCCGCCGAAGTTTCATTTTCATTTGCTGCCGGCTTTAGAGTAGTGAGAACCTGGACCACTTTGAGTGATGTCAAAATAAAGTGCAACTTCTTCTGCCAGAACTTGAAATTTCCTTTGTCGAAACGTTCGAGTTTGACAAAGTCTTGGGTCATTTGACGAATCGAAGAAAGTGCCATTGAAACAACAGTAGATAATCTTGTCTTAAGATTGTTGGAAAAAATTGAGGGTACTGTTGTTTATAGAAAACAGAAACTTGTTGCTTCAAGGCGTGATATCACTTTCCTTAAGACAAGATTCGCCCCCACTAGTAGTGTGCAAAGGGGATCAGCGAATTGCCTCCAAGATACAATGAAGCCCAGTAGGGAAGCCCTACTAATGTTTGATGATGCATGGTACTAGCGGAATCAAACCAGAAATGCCCTTCCGAAATTTCAAGCCTTAGAGAAATTTCTAGATACTGTTTCTGTAGAAAAACAGTATCTAGAACAGTAAATAAAAGAAAAATAGTATGTAGAAATACTTGGGGATTTTGTAGGAGTGTAGAAGAGAGTGTAAAGTCTGTCAGAATTGCCAATTCGTTTTCCTATTTGAAATGACTGAATTCTGCACATTTTTTAGACCACCTGGTATCTTTTCAGTATGAAAAACACCTCTACAGGGCACCTTTTCAGAATGTTTGAAATCTGACCGTTAGATCGCGACGTTGCGTATGTGCGAAGTGCAAAGTGCGCCTAAAAAAATGCCAATAAAGCCCTATAGTCCATTGTCCACGCCGCGCGCGCGCGCGAACGGTGCGTTGCACCGTCCAGCGGGTCCAACCATGGGTTCAACCCAATGTGCAATCAACAAGTAATAGAAAAGTGTAGTGCTTTATAAGCCATTCTTTTTCCTTTCTCTCATCCGGTACGGGACTATCTTTTCAACTACACTTCTACATCCTTTTGTAAAAGCAAATCTTTCCAAGAAAACATTTTCTTTTTCCCAAACGCTCTTGATAAAACATTTTCCAAAACACTAAAACATGCAAAATACATGATTTTGAAAATCCAAAATCACTAACAATAATCAGATCGTTTTCCTCGTGAAGCTTGGAAATAAATTTTTTTCCTCATAAATGTTTTTCTTGCAAGTTTATGTGGGTGGTACTGCCCTTGATATTTGATCCAACATCAGCCCACTTTTTAAGAGGCTGTTGTTGGATCAAATATCAAGGAGAGTAGTATTTCAGATAAAAGTCTTTTCAAGTAATTTACTGTTCTTAAAGACGAAAATGACAAAAGACCCTTTACATGTCAACCTCAAGTACTTAAAAGCCCAGTGGTCCCACCCACGACACCAGGCTAGAACTGAATGATCTCTCCTGACACCCACAAAAACTTACTAATCAGGGATTCGTGCTTTGCCGTTTTAGCCTTTCAGGAAATCCACCAAGTTTCTCCGACAGAAGTCTTCAATTTCTTACCCAATGTTCAGCTCATTGTCTTGTTTCACTCCAATGACCCATCAGATTAAAGGCATTGAACACCAAAGAGATTTACACAGCGGCTCCTACCTGTTGGTTGATGTAGAGTTACATATACACATATTGCTAAGTTGAGATTTTATATGGTGTAAGGGGTTAGGGGTTAGAACAATACGGTACCCCTACCGCCTTTGATATTTGATCCAACAGCAGCTCACTTTTTGGGGAGCTGCTGTTGAATCAAATACCAAGTAGGGGTGGACATGGTTCCGGTTCGAACCGAGGAACCGAACCGAACCGGATTCTGCAATTTTTCATATAAATAATCAAAAAATCCGGATTCGGGTAAAACCCAATGCCTCATCGCTTGATAAAATCACCCCACCCCCTTTTAATTCACCCATCTTTAACGTGTTGCTTTGCCTTTAAAATTTTAATTTACCCCCCAAATTTGTGCTTGATTATTCCAAATTTGTGTATGTTTGTAGGTCATATATAATTTTTGCATTATCCAAATTTGTGCAAATTTGTGCCTGATTATTCCAAATTCGTGCATGTTAGTCTTTGTAGTTCATATATAAACAGAACCGAACCAATTATAAATACGATTAGGCAAAATATCTACATTTGGTGAAGGTTGGGTAAACCTAGAACCGAACCGATTATATATGGTTCTGGTTCAGTTCGGTTCTGGTTCCAATTTCAGGGAACCGATTATATATGGTTCGGTTCTGGGTATACCCCAAAACCGAACCGAACCGAACCATGTCCATCCCTAATACCAAGGATGGTACTTCCACCGTACAAAGGCCTTATTGTTGTAAGCCCTTACACCATATAATTTCTCTGCTAAGTTTAGCAAAATGCGATTATTTTGGGGGAAATGATATATTCACCCCTTTTTTTAACTTGAGACACCTCCTCCTGGGTAAGTGAGAAGTAATAAATTAGCCTTTCACTATTTTGTGAAGGGCCGAGGTTAAAGCAGGAACTGATATAAAAAAACATGGATTTGACGTGGAGCGCGGCCAAGAAAAATCCTTGTTGACTCGGCGTGGACTCGGCCAAGAACTCGGTTGACACGGTTGACGCGGTCATAACTCGGGAGAGTCAAAGGAGTTTATTGACTATATGGGCCAAAACGCGGAATGTAGATGTGGTGCAACGCGGAACGCGGCCGAAGTAAAAAAGAGTCGACTCGAGCGAGTTCCTTGTCGAGTTAAGGAGTTTTTAAACACTGATATAAACAGTTAAAACACAGTCATATTTTTTAGGCCCTGTTTGTTTGAGATTATGACAACCGATATTATGTCAACGGGCCTTATATGTAAGCTGGGATTGAACCCTAGGTTGAAAAACAAAGCTTTAATTTATTATTGAGCTAGTGGCTCAATCATGAAAACGATCATGTTTTGATAATGAACTGAAGTCACGTAGCTCTCCAAGACTGGTGAGAGCTTTTTGAAAACAGTAATCCGCCCCTTGAAACGTATAACACAGTTACACAAAATAACTTTGGCTCCTTATCAATACATGGTCGTGTAGCCTTGAAAAACAGACAAACTATAAGTTGTTAGGATAGGATGATTGGGCATAAGAGATCAAAAGCACGGCCTATCAAGTGAACGGTTCAGATCAATAAAGATAGAGGAGCATTAATTTTGTGAGAAGGATTACTTTTACCATGATGAAAGCTTTAATGTCTTCCCTCCTCAATTTTATCTCGGCATTTTCATCTTCAGATATGTCCAGCAATATATCCAAAAAATCCTTCACTCCATCTCCACCCATCTCCTTCTTCATCCTCTTCTTCTTCCTCGCTTCTTCATGTTCTTTTATAATCCTCTCCATAATTGTATCAAACCTGTTATGCACATCATTAAGCCTCTTCCCAATCCCCTGCACGTCAAATTTATGAAAAATCCCAAGATAATCTGCCAAATTAAACGTCCCTACTGTTTTCTAGCATCTATCCTAATCATGATTAGATTCTTCTTCCGCATGGGTGACACGTGGTGAGATCCAACGGTCCTGCCGTATTTATGCCTTATCACGCCCACGCCGACACCCATTGGATAATCCGTGACCAAACAACTTAGGTTTGCAATTTTCCTTGAAAGCATGTAAAAAACATTCAATTAGGCTACCAAATGCCAGGATATAACTTTTCCTTGTAAATTAGTCTACCAAATGCCGGAAAACTCATTTTCCAAGTGGAGTTCGTGTGAGCCTGTGAGGTGCGTAGCAGCACCCTTCAACTCTACGCGGAGGAGCACAAGTGCGCTGTGCGCACCACGCACCCCCGTGTATGGTAGAGCCGTAGAGGTACAAAAGAAGCAGCACGCTCTTTAACTTTATGTGGATCAGCACGAGTGCGCACTACACACCTAGTGTATCGTAGATTTACCGAAGTCCTTTTGCAATCTCTCAAGGCCAGGCGCGGGAAACCGAAACTGAAACCTTCAAAGCTGCTCCCGCCATGGAGATCTTCACAACCTGAACGAGGTTCCTCTCTTTTTTTTACCATAGTTTTGAAACCCTAATCGCTAATCCTTACTCATGGACAAATACGTGCTTCCTCGTTCCTCTTCTCCTGATACCTCCAAACCCTTGCGCAGGTATTAAAAACCCTAATCGCCATTTTCCCGTGTTTTCCAGATTTCTGTCTTTGTCTGTCTTTTCTCTTTTTTTTTCTCACGCATTATTTACTGCATTTGAGAGAATTGACTGATTGTGGGTTTTTATCAGCTATCAAAGGCATAGATGGAAGAGGACTGTTGCCGAATTGAATGGAAGATTTCTGTCAAAACAACAGCATGAAATTTCTGGTTTATTGCTCGATTCCTACTCTGAGGTTGCTGTTTCTCTTTTCTTTTTTTTTGTTTCTTTTTTATATTTTTGGAATTGGGTATATTTAGGATTTTATGGTCTTGCAGTTTTGACAAGGGCATGTGATAAGACCTTTTCTTTTGTCATTATCTTTATTTTCTTCCAATTTTTTTGACATTACTGTTTTGGATATCTTTATCAATTTTATAAAGGATTGATGATTTTCCAATTTCTGATTTTTATGTTCTTATGCTATGGGAAGATAGGAGCTTTTGGGCATTGCTACAATATCAACGGTGAAAGCTGTCCGACACATGTATGAATTTTATCACTTGGTTTCTCTAGTTGGTTTTATAGCATACTTGTTCTTTGCTTGAATTCATTTCTTAAGTTGAATAATTGTGCTGTAGCTGAGTCAAATTATCATTGACATGAATATGGATCTCCAACTACCTTTTAGAAGGTGAGTCCTTTCTTTGTATCTTTGATGCTCTATGTTTTCACATGCCGTTGAGGAATACAATTTCTTTCACCATCTAATGCATTTTATTGGCATTTAGAACTCCTGCTTTAAAATTAAATAAGGCTTGTTTGTTGTTTTTGTTAGTTTATGTGCCTTTAGTTTCCTGGAGGCTATCTATGAATTTGGAGGGAATTTTAAGCTTTTTAGAGTTTCTTGTTGTTTTGTCTTGGTAGTGCTCAAGCGTTTAGTCCCACATTTGTTTGGGAGACTAAACTTCATGGTATATATACGGAGGTGGTTTTGTTATGGGTGCGAACCCATGAGAGCGGGAGAGAGGCTCCTTCTTGGGTGAATCTTTATTGCGGGCTAGGTTGGACCGGGACATGGATGTGTCCGTCTGATGGCTTGAGCTAGGGCCCATTCTTCTTTCTCTTCTGTTTCTTTATTTATTTTAATTTTATGATTTACCACTATTTACTACTTGTTTTAACACATTATAATGACTTAAGTGGGTAACCTCACTTTCTAACCATTTGCAACATTCCCTAATCCATCCCGTGTAGGTGGAATTACTTACAATACAATTTTAGGATTCTATTAAATAAAGTTTTTTATTGGCAGAAAGAGAGAGAAAATAGATGCCTTGTTTTCTTCTCTGCAGCACAATTTAAATCTTCTCTTTCTTCGTAATGGTTCTATTTTCAATTGGGCAGATCGTGTGTATGTGTTCGCGGATTCGTGAGTACACACTCCTAATGTGATAAATTGTTGTGTTCTTGGGGGTGGATGTTGTGAAGCCCTTATGCACCGAGATTTTGATCCATAAATTGAGCAAAATCTACCTTACATTGTTGGAATAAGTGTATGAAAATAGTATGTAGAATGAGGAGAATGTAAACGGTGACTTCATGTTTGCTCCTTTTTTTAGAAAGATACTGCATGTTTGCTCTTAATGACATTTAAAATAACTAGGGACAACAATGAAAATTATAATGTAGAGAAGAGAAGTTAACTTATTGGATCAAGATTGCAGGTCTAGCACATGTTGATCCGACAAGACAACTTCTATTCTCTACATTCTAATTTTTCTTTTTTTCCCATTTTGAATGATTATCAATGATCGTGCAACTATTCACATTTTATTGTGGGGGCCCTGATTTTTCTTATTTTCCCATTTTGAATGATTATCAATCTCGATATTCATGACATGATAAAACATGTGGTTATTCACTTTATCATAGAGAATATTACTATAAGAAGATTTCTACTCTATTTGTTTAGTCAAAATATCATCTAGTTGAGCGTTTATGGCAAGAGTATTGCATTATATTTGCACAATTGCACTTTAGTCGTGCTATATGAAATCACATTATCAAATGTCAATGGGGCCAAGTTTTGTCCTCCTGTTATGAATTATGATTGATCTCTATATTTGTTTCCTAAGTAGTTAATATATTCTCTCTATATTTATTTGTTTCCTTACTAGTTAATCTGGTGTACATATATTTGTGCTTGTGTAGATATGGGGAACCATTTTTTGTTTTAAATCTCTTAATCGATCTCTATTTGTTCTAAATGATAATCCATTTTGAACATATTATTTTTTCAGGGAAGGTATATCTGGATTGGAATTTGACAAGAAGGTAAATGTTCTTAATGATCATCCATTTATTACTATATGCTTTTGGGTTTTTTTAGTGGGTTGTGTAAGAAAACATTCTAGTTTCATTTTGCTTATTTTGTAATTTTTATTCATTGGTTGTGCACCCTGTTGAGCGGTTGAGCCTAGTTACGACTGCAATTTCTAGTAAATTTGGTGTGCTTTGTACCGTGAAACTTATCAGCTCGTTGATGCAGAAGCATCAATTATTTGCATGCAAACTAAATAAAGTGGAAAGGAGAAGACATAAAAAATTGTTTATTTATTATGGGAAATGATATTTGCACTCCCTTGTTTATGGGAATTTACTTCTCTTTTATCATCTGTAGAATGGAAAGGAACTGAATGATGCTTGCCGGTCTAATGCATACATGGAATTAATAACTTTAGATTACCAATGCATGTATCACCGAGCCAATAGTGCCAAAGAGATATGTGACAAAATGAAGAGCAACTTTAATTAGGCTATGATCTAGATAATAAAGTCCACTTGACTCAAGTCCGCTCCCAATCGTCCTCTTTGCCTTTAGATCCTGAAACAAAAAAATGGGGGGAAAAGGATTTTGAGCATAGTAGGGACGTTCAGCTTACTCAAAATAATAAATTGAAAGAAAACATCAAAACAGAAGACAGAGAAAAAGACTAGTTGTTAATGAATGTTAGAGTTGTAGAAAGAGAGGAGAGAGAAGAGAAGGGGGATAAAATAGTTAGAGTGAATAGAATAGTTTCCACGATAGGTTATTCCTGCAGATTTATGATAAAACCCTACATGACAAGAAAAAGACATAATTAACCAACAAATACACTGTAATCCCCATACAAGAAATATCCCTTATTTCCTTACTATCTACTATAGGATCAAAGGATTATACATTCCCCATTTTATAGTTAATCTCAAGTATCACATATTCATATCTCAACAGGGCTCATTTCTCTAGATTGCTAGAAATGGTTACATTTATTGGTGAAAAATGGCTGCCTATTTTGTATTTTGTGGGATTGATCAGAAGTTCAGAACTCTTTTCTATATTGTAAAAGATGTTAGGATTCTTTTGGATCACAAGTGATCCCGATAACTTTGCTTCAAAAATATGAGTGAAACTAGAGAAACGATCATTTCTTAAGATTTTTGAAGTATTTCCTTTGTTATATTCTATGATTTCTAACTATATGATGTCAGTATTTTTTGTGACACGTCATATTATCTGGTTAAGCTATTTCACACACTCACACAATTATATAATGCTACTAGAAGCATTACACTTGGCTGTTTGATGCATCTAGTTATCTAAGTACTTAAATTGTATATACCATTTGAAATGCTGATTCTTTTAAATTCTAGGTTCCACAAATGATGTTAGCTCTTCACCTTTCCTTTGTTTTTTTTTCCTGTTTTATTATGTATTTTGGATATCCTTTTTTCTTTTCTTTCTTGTAAATGGACTCCTGGATTTGGATTTTTAGGGAATATATCTTGCATCGGTGACAAAATCGGGGTGTTTAACCGTGCATGACTTTGAAGCTCTTTATTGCTTGAGCAATGGTCTATTGTCAAGTAAGTTTTCTTTATCACAGTTGGCGCTATATTAACATTCATATATCTGTGTTGGGATTATATTAACTTCTATATCTCTATATATATATATGTGACACATTTCACTTTTGCTAATTTAATGAATTGAAGTTGTTCCTTTATTGAGCCAGATTTTAGAAGTTAATGTGGTGAAAATATGTCCTTTAGCGATACAGTTTTGTCCCTTTTCTCTACCATGCCAATTATCTTTAAGTCAAGTACATGTTACCTTTGCTCTTAGAAGCAGGAATCTTCTAACAAGGTGCTACGCACTACTCCCACACCCATTACCGCTTCATAACCTCTCGTTCCCCCACTGGCTATCATTGCCTTGAATCCAACTACACTTTTAACTCAATTGATTTTGTATTATAGAAGTTTTTGTTGCCTTCTGAATAAATTTTTCTATCATTATAAACATTTGGTATCTAGGATGAGGTGTCGTGGTGTATGTTATTTGGAGATGACATAGTATTAATCGATGAAACCAAAGCAGGAGTAAATGCTAAATTAGAGTTATGGAGAACTACTTTGGAATCTAAAGGTTTTAGATTGAGTAGGACTAAGACAAAATATATGGAATGCAACTTTAGTAATGTAAGGAGACGGGACGAGGATGTAGTAAATATGACTGGACAGGAAGTACCTAAGAGGGATATCTTTCGCTATCTTGGTTCAATTCTACATAAGGAAGGAGAGATTGAAGAGGCTGTTAACCATAGAATAAGACCAGGTTGGTTGAAGTGGAAGCTTGCCTCAGGAGTTATGTGCGACCGTAAAATACCTACCAAGTTGAAGGGAAAGTTTTATGAGACAGCTGTGAGGCCAGCCATGCTGTACGGCTCAGAATGATGGGCCACCAAGAAGCAGCATGTACATAAGATGAGTGTAGCGGAGATGCTGATGCTTAGATGGATGTGAGGCCACACAAGGTTAGATAGAATTAAAAATGAAGACATTCGTAAAAAGGTGGGGGTGGCACCAATTGAGGAGATGAGAGAGCACCGCTTAAGATGGTTTGGACATATCCAACCTAGGCCTTTGGATGCTCCGGTGAGAAGAGGCGACTTGTGCCAAATTGATGGAGTAAAAAGACGTAGGGGCAGGCCGAAAACAACTTAGGTAGAAACAGTGAGAAAGACTTGATGGCTAGGAACATAACAGAGAACATGACCTTGGATAGGATAGAATGGAAGAAAATGATCCACGTAGAAGAACCCAACTAGAACCAGGATTAGAGGCGGGTGGATTCCTTTTACCTTCTTCATGAATTTTTTTCTAAAGGATTCATTTAGCCGACCCCAACTTGTTTGGGACAAAGGCTTTGTTGAGTTGAGTTGAGTATAAACATTTGTTATTTCTTATCGTCTTTTTTCATTCTCTAATTTCACATGCACTTATAAGCTTGCTTGCTTCTTAACTTTTTCAGGCATTTTAGCTTCCTCTCTTGAATTTGCTGTTGCATTGTGCCACTATCTCAATTCATCAGATGATTGCCTTCACACAACCAGCTCGATTTCTTTAGGTGTTCATGGTTTTATGCTGACCTTTTTGAACCAATAATCAACTCCTGCTCTTTTTTTAACAATTTTATACATGTGTGTGTGTGAGTGAGTGAGTGATTGGGTACCTTTTCCCATATATTTTGTCATAATTTAAAATTATTCATAGTTCTTTCCCCCTTTTATTATAGTCCATGCAATGCATCCACATTTCATGAAAATTTTCTAAAGGATTCATTAGCCGACCCCAACTAGTTCGGGACAAAGGCTTAGTTGAGTTGCAATGCGTCCACATTATTTGTTTCATGACCTTGAATCAATTTGACTTTTGCTAGGTTCACGGGAAGATGAAACAAAACATTTGCTGCACCTTACTACTCATCAGCAGCTTGACGTTGTCCGATGGAATCTAACTAATCAAGATGAGGTTTGGATCTCTTCTATTCCAAAGGCATTTTGGCACAATTGGCATGTTCATCCTATTCTCATCCTTATGCATTTGTGCATTTGCACGTATAAAAGATAATATTTGTAGTTTGGTCAGCTCAAAATCAGCCCAGGCTTGGATATTTATATGCCAAGTGTTTCATAGGAATACTTAAACAACTAGTGATTGGTACCTTGCTAGTTTCCACTCTTTTTTTTTTTTTTGTGAATGGTGAATATCATTAATATAAAGAGAAAGAGACCGAGAAGGACTTAACAAAAGATACAAAGCGGAAATAATACAAAGTACAAGAGACTAATCACGGCGGTTAAAAATCACACTGCTCCAAGTTTCCACTCTCCATTTGCAAATTCATATGCCTGTCTCTTCAAATGCCCCTAAACAACATGTAGCATTGTTTCAAAACTCGTTGACTCAGCTCGGTAATTGGCCTAGTCGATGTGGTTTAGGGCCAACTACTTTTTTCGAGTTCAGAGCTCAGTCGAGTTTTGGCCTAGTCGAACACTTACCCTTGAATTCCAAGCTTTCAAAGCTAAATTTAATTTATTAAGAGACAACCACTTTTCACCCAGAAAATAAAATCCAGCACATGTAAAAAAGAATAAACATGAAAGGAAAGAAACATCAGCAAGAATGAAGGAGGAAAAAGTACTGAGAAAAAAAAAACATACAATCAAATTCCTCCAACCTTGATGAAAGGTCTGATACTAATTTATGATGAATAAAATTGAAAACCCTCAAAATTCAATAATTGATATTATTGCAATTTTGTGTATTCCATGAAGGTATATTTAACTCCAAAATCCTCAAAATCAAGAAACATCATTCAACAGAAATTTTGTGAACCATTAACTGATTTACAATTACAATTGAGGTTTTTGTGAACTCGTGCTGGGTATATTTCTCAAAACACATACACTTGCATTTTACTTCAATTCTTGAAACAAAATTTTCAAAGAGAATATCATTCCAGAAAAATTGTCACAGCTACTAACCTGATTTAGATAATAGATTAGTGTGCTGAAATTATAGTCAAAATAACGTTTAATCCAGGTTGATTTCATCCATTGATTAAACTTTCAAATCCCTGTTGAAATATGTAGGAAAATGTCTTCTAAATAGAAGCTTCTCCAAATCTCACGAAGAAAAAAAAGGGGGCACAAAGTGCAAGCAGCAATACTTCACAACTCTTTATTTCACGTCAAACAAAAAGTGCTCGAACTTGAGCTTTACATTCTCTTTTGTAGTCCCCCACATGGACACTCAATCTCTACCCCTAACTCCGTTGAAAATAAAATACTTAAACTCGCTCTAAAATTTGTGGCTTCTTTCCTTTCTAAAGCTTGCAAGGCAGTGGCCCCCCTTGTAATAACTTTACTAAAAAAATTAGAAGACAGTGGGTCCTATCACTTTAGTCAACTAACATAATCTATAACTAATTGAAATAAATGAAGTGGGCCCTATCACTTAACTAAACAACTTAAAAACAAAACCCATAATCCTATCTTGCACTTGTTTTGGTACTTCCATCTATCTGGGTTGCATGCTTTCATCCTTTACACTGCATCAATCACCACCCCATCTTGAAAAGAACCTCTAGAGTTATCGCTTTCATACTCCTTGCAGTGAGGAGAGATATACTAGATATTGAAGATGTGATTAACACGCAAGTCCGTAGGCAAATTTTCTTTATACTTTTCCTTATTCTCTATCTTTTATTTAGAAACACATACAATGTTGTTCCCCTGTTCGGCACTTGAATCACTTTTAATTGGCATCCATGTGTACTTATCATCTGAATGAAATGTGTAGATATTCTTCCTGCCATCGTACATAGCACCCCGGCAATTCTCCCAAGTAAGATATGGCACGTATCCATTATTACCAATTCACACCATACACCGTCATTATACTTATTTCCTATGGAGATTGATGCCAAACATTGTTGAGAAACCTTTACCTCATCAAAATCATCTAACCATGCTACTTTGTACGGTTAAGGGTATGCTTCCCTCTTCAAGTTGAGTTTCTTTGCTGCCTCTTAATGGATCACATTCTCATAACTCCTTAATCAATGATGAGCTTCGTCTTGTGGCCTCTAGTGGAGCACATCATAGAAGAGATGTTGTGCTTCAATCAATGTCCCTCTTCCTTCTTAGGCGTATAAAAAATCTTTCTATTCACCAAACAAGGGCCATGAATATCCTCATACAAAATATGACCATTTTTCTTCTGCATCATCTCCATGCTTTCATCACATCATTGCTTCTCCACGTCTTCATCCTTGTCTTCTTGCACTAGAAGCTCTTGTCGAAACTATGGGCACTCAGACGAGAAATGCCCCATTGTTTCGCACCATAAAAATTTAATGTTATCTCAGATTAGGGGCTGATTTGGGCTGAGCCATTTGTGAAACCATAGAAGGTTGTAAATTATCTTGATTAGTACCTTGTAGGCACACAACTGAAGTCGATGAAATGGACAGTATACTGCTGCCCGAAAATGGAGATGATCTAAATGACACACTCATTTGGATTTCTTCAACGGCTTGTGCTTTAACACAAAAAGCCTCAAACTCTGTCCCAAAGGTATGGATGTTCAAAGAATCATGAATATATAGCCTCAACCTACTCAAATATCTTGCAGCAGTACACAAAAGCTGCTCTAGAGTATCTCTCAATCGATTCCTCACTAATAGTTTATAGAACTCAGAACCCGATGCCCTTCTTGGAGGCATGGTTCTGAAACCACGCGATGTATGGTCTGATACCAATTTTTGTTTTTGTTTTTATTTTGGATGTTTCTTTATAGTTCTATTAGCTTAATTCTTTTTCCTAATTTCTAGTTCTAATTTTATATTACTTTTCCCTTTCTCTTTTGGTTTACATTTTAGTTTTGCTATGTTTGTGGTATTTTGTCCTACTCCTACCTAATTTTGATATTATAATTTTGAAATTTCAAATTTATTTAATTATTATGGAAATTTGACACATGGGGGACAAATAAATGACATAATATCACAGGGGTCAAGTGTTTGTTGAAAATCACAGAAGGGGGTCAAAATCCGGTTAACGAAAATTCGAATGACGAGAATGCCCCTCTGGCAGAAACAGAGTGATTTGACTTAGAAAAATAAAAAAAACATTTAAGTTTTCCCTCTTCTCTCCTCTGTCTCTGTTTTATTTTTTTCCTCCTCTGGTCCGGCGATCTCTATGGCAATCTCTCCGGCGATCTCTCCGGCGATCTCGACGAAGTTGAAGCACGTATCAAACCTCGCATTTGAAGGAAACCCATACCTGGTACGTCGTTTCCTTCCCTTCCTTTATTCAATCTCTTATTTATTTATTTTTTAAAAGGAAAATCAGGTTGAGAGAGATGCAAAAGGGGGGGGGGGATCCTTTTTCATGCAATATGTCTTATTTTTTTCAGTTGATATACATGTCAGTTACTGCATTTCCTCCTACAGAGTAAAATAGTTGTAAATGCTTGTAAATGCTGTTTGTTGCTGCTAGGGTTTTATGTTTTCCAATAATTTGTGAAATGGAGAAACGTTCTGCTGTTTTTTTATTCTGGGGTTTTATTTTGTACATTAATTTGTGAAATGGAGAGATGGGATTTCATTTCATATATGCGTATCCACCTACAGAGTAAAATAGAGTTGCAAGTTATGCTATTTGTTGATGCTAGGGTTTTTTTTTGTTTACGTTAATTTGTGGAATGGAGAAATGCGATTTCATTTCATGTACATATCACTTACCGCATTTCCACCTACAGAGTAAAATAAATGCAAATGCTCGTCTGCTATTTGTTTATGCTAGGCTTTGATTTTTACAATTTGTGGAGTGGAGAAATGGGATTTCAAAAACACCTTCTTCAATACCAGGTAGAGCTCCCCTATATTGCCCTTCAAAACCCTCTTTAGGTACTAGTAACCCCACCTGTGTAGCTGAAAACGCTTTTCTGTGAACTTGGGGACCATGTTGGGCAGTTCATGGCCCCTCTATGGGGACTTCTTCTACCCCATTTAAGGACCCATAACACCTTCTTTAATACCATGTATAGCTCCCCTATATTGCCCTTCAAAACCCTCTTTAGGTACTAGTAACCCCACCTCGGTAGCTTAAAACCCTTTTCTGTGAAGCCCCCCTTAGGTACTAGTAACCCCATTTATGTAGCTGAAAATCCTTGAGTTTGAATTTGAGGACCATCTTCTGGATTCGATGGACCCTCCATGGATTCTTCTGGATTCGATGGACCCTCCATGGATTCTTCTTCTACCCCTATTTGAGGGCCCATAATCCCTTCTGTAATACCATGCACAGCTCCCCTATGTTGCCCATGAGAAGCCCCCCTTAGGTACTAGTAACCTCATTTTTTTAGCTGAAAACCCATGACTTTGAACTTCAGGACCATCTTCTGGATTTATGCTAGGGTTTTATTTTTTACGTTAATTTGTGGAATGGAGAAATGCGATTTCATTTCATGTACATATCACTTACCGCATTTCCACCTACAGAGTAAAAGAAATGCAAATGCTCGTCTGTTATTTGTTTATGCTAGGCTTTTATTTTTACAATTTGTGGAGTGGAGAATTGGGATTTCATTTCATATAGGATGTCGACAGAAGAAATGTGACACAGGGGGGACAAATAAATGACATAATATCACAGGGGTCAAGTGTTTGTTGAAAATCACACAAGGGGGTCAAAACCCAGATAAAGAGGGCAGGCATGACGAAAATGCCCCTCTGCCATATAAACAAAAGCAGACAACGATTAGACTTGAAAATCAGTTTTTCCCTCTTCCCTCTTCCCTCTTCTCTCTTCGTTCTTCCCTGGTTTGTTTCCTCTTCTCCTCCGGTGACGTCATTTTCTGCGGCAATCTCGACGGTGAGCGCGAACGTGTAGCTTATACATGGTTACGGTGCAAAAAATGTGACTTATTTCGTCTCTCTCCCTCTCCTAACTGCCATGCCATGTTTTTTTTTTTTTTTTTTCTTGACCTATGTAACCATGAACTATTTTTGATGGGTAATCTTTGATTTGTAACCATTTTTCTGCTAATTTGTGCTTGGATTTGTGATAGGATTTCAATGGTTGAAATATAGAATTTTTGAACTGTGATGAGTGTCGGATTGAATCAATTGAAATGACTAAAGTTTCCAACAGTTCTGCTTGTTTAGTGTTTGATGAAAGCTGTGACTTAGCAATATCTTATCTTCCACAAAATTTAGACAATAAAACATGTCACCAAGTTTCCTTCTTGTTCCTTTTCATGATTTGTCTTCGGTGTGAACAGAATTTTGTCCAAGAGCTATTAATCTTACCTTACAAAGTAGTTGTTATCACTAAACATAAATCTTACTTTCGAAACATTCTTTAACAGGGGAACATTCAACTATATTATGAGGGAAACCATTCTTTAGGCTACATTAGGTATGAAAACAAAACAACCATTAAAAAAAAGGTGTAAAAGGGGAACAATCAACTATGCTACGAGGGCAACCACTCTTTGGGCCACATTAGGTATCAAAAGAAAACCATTGAAGAAAAGAAGGTATCAAAACAGGTTCATATGTCTTCTACTTCTTCATCTCAAGTGCAAACATCGTCCGAATGACATCAATCTCTAATTAGTTGCATTTATGCTTTTGAACTTTCCATGAATAAAAGCTTTCTTAAGATTCATTTATCTTGAGCATCAAATTCTTCAAACTAACAAATAAAGATTAACGTTAAGGAAATTGATGCTTTAACAATAGGGGTTGTGTATATTTAGAAAAAAAATAAACCATTTGTGGCAAACACACCGTTCTTACAGTTGGGGTACATGTTTCCAGATGGCATTCTTATACAATCACATATCTTTGTCCGTTGCCTTCACCCCCTTGTTATCTTTCATATTATTTTCTTTACTATTTGAAAGAAATAATTTCCAAAGATCTTATTTAAGACAATTCTGGCAGTGTGATATGATAATGCGCAAAGGGTGGTTGTGCTCCATAAGATATTGCTATTATTAGTAATTCAAAACTCATGCTATCCCATTTAGCTTTGGTGTTAAATGTGAAAGTGCCTGCGAAAACAAGACAGACATGAGTTTGATGAGTGTAGGGATTGAATTTTTCATGTTGTGATTTGTTAGTGACATCAGAGATTCGGTCCCTGTTAATTTTTTTTAATATCCTCTCTATTGAGCATTGCGTAAAACAAATGGCAATGATTTCATCTTGCAACTCATATTAGAAGTCTCACGTGGCGATTTGAAAAGAGGAAAAGAGCAGATTCAATGTGTAGGAGAAATATCACGATTTGAAGTATGACGGTAATTCAAGTCATATGAGATTGAGGAAGCCAAGTCTATGGTGACTTATTCAACCCCGTTTTATGGCCCATAATTCCTTCTCTAATACCATGCATAGCTCCCCTCTATTGCCCTTGAGAAGCCCCCCTTAGGTACTAGTAACCCCATTTTTGTAGCTGGAAACCCATGACTTTCAACTTGAGGACCATCTTCTGGATTTGATGGACCCTCCAAGGGTACTTCTTCTATTCCATTTGAGGGCTCATAATCCCTTCTGTAATACCATGCGCAGCTCCCTTCTATTGCCCTTGAGAAGCCCCCTTAGGTACTAGTAACCCCATTTTTGTAGCTGAAAACCCATGACTTTGTACTTGAGGAACATCTTCTGGATTTGATGGGCCCTCGAAGGGTACTTCTTCTACCCCATTTGAGGGCCCATAATTCCTTCTGTAATACCATGCGCAGCTCCCCTCTATTGCCCTTGAGAAGCCCCCCTTAGATACTCGTAACCCATTTTTGTAGCTGAAAACCCATCACTTTCAACTTGAGGACCATCTTCTGGATTTGATGGACCCTCCAAGGGTACTTCTTCTACCCCATTTGAGGGCTCATAATCCCTTCTGTAATACCATGCGCAGCTCCCCTCTATTGCCCTTGAGAAGCCCCCCTTTGGTACTAGTAACCCCATTTTTGTAGCTGAAAACCCATGACTTTGAACTTGAGGAACATCTTCTGGATTTGATGGGCCCTCCAAGGGTACTTCTTCTACCCCATTTGAGGGCCCATAATCCCTTCTGTAATACCATGCGCAGCTCCCCTCTATTGCCCTTGAGAAGCCCCCCTTAGGTACTAGTAACCCCTTTTTGTAGCTGAAAACCCATCACTTTCAACTTGAGGACCATCTTCTGGATTTGATGGACCCTCCACGGGTACTTCTTCTACCCCATTTGAGGGCTCATAATCCCTTCTGTAATACCATACGCAGCTCCCCTCTATTGCCCTTGAGAAGCTCCCCCTTAGGTACTAGTAACCCCAATTTTGTAGCTGAAAACCCATGACTTTGAACTTGAGGAACATTTTCTGGATTTGATGGGCCCTCCAAGGGTACTTCTTCTACCCCATTTGAGGGCCCATAATCCCTTCTGTAATGCCATGCGCAGCTCCCCTCTATTGCCTTTGAGAAGCCCCCCTTAGGTACTAGTAACCCCATTTTTGTAGCTGAAAACCCATCACTTTCAACTTGAGGACCATCTTCTGGATTTGATGGACCCTCCAAGGGTACTTCTTCTACCCCATTTGAGGGCTCATAATCTCTTCTGTAATACCATGCGCAGCTCCCCTCTATTGCCCTTGAGAAGCCCCCCCTTTGGTACTAGTAACCCCATTTTTGTAGCTGAAAACCCATGACTTTGAACTTGAGGAACATCTTCTGGATTTGATGGGCCCTCCAAGGGTACTTCTTCTACCCCATTTGAGGGCCCATAATCCCTTCTGTAATACCATGCGCAGCTCCCCTCTATTGCCCTTGAGAAGCCCCCCTTAGGTACTAGTAACCCATTTTTGTAGCTGAAAACCCATCACTTTCAACTCGAGGACCATCTTCTGGATTTGATGGACCCTCTAAGGGTACTTCTTCTACCCCATTTGAGGGCTCATAATCCCTTCTGTAATACCATGCGCAGCTCCCCTGTATTGCCCCTGAAAAGCCCCCCTTAGGTACTAGTAACCCCATTTTTGTAGCTGAAAACCCATGACTTTGAACTTGAGGAACATCTTCTGGATTTGATGGGCCCTCCAAGGATACTTCTTCTACCCCATTTGAGGGCTCATAATCCCTTTTGTAATACCATGCGCAGCTCCCCTCTATTGCCCTTGAGAAGCCCCCCCTTAGGTACTAGTAACCCCATTTTTGGAGCTGAAAACCCATGACTTTGAACTTGAGGAACATCTTCTGGATTTGATGGGCCCTCCAAGGGTACTTCTTCTACCCCATTTGAGGGCCCACAATCCCTTCTGTAATACCATGCGCATTAAATGTACTCTAAATAAAAATGTTATCATCTTCTTGTCATGTTTAAGTCTTAACCATATCATATACTCCTTTTGCAGACAAGTTCTCAATCAGGAAGCTCATATTTTCTTCTTTCAAAACCAGAGTTGTCTGGTTCACCTCCTCAACGTGTGCCTCCGAAGGTTTTGGTTAAGCCGGCCTCTACTTATTCGCCTTCAGAAGCCCCCTTTACGTAGTGGTTCTTATGATATCTTGTTGGCCCTTTGCAGGTCTTCGTAAAGTGGCACGCACAATGCTTTATCTACTGTTACACTATGATGGCATACTGAAGGATGAAGTTAATTGGGAATATGTTGGTGGGAGTAAGAAATTCTTATTGGTAAGTCTCCGAATGAATCTTAAAGAATTGGAGGCTCTAATCCACAGTCGAATTGGGAGTATTGCAGGACGGGTGTCACTATCCATCAAATGTCGATATGTTGTTGATCCATATATAAGCACTCTAATTGACGTCGATAGCGATGATATCTTCCAAACGTTGGTTAAGGTGCTTGAGAAAGATACTTTCAACTCTGTGATGCTATACATAACAAAAATTGACAATGGTCTAACAATGTTATACCTTCTACTTCCTTTTCACCGCGAAATCCCTCTCATAACCTGGCCATACCTTTGACTTCTGTACCACCGATTCCCTCTCAAAATCCCTCTAATAATGCATGCATACCTCCTACTTCCGTTCCACCGTTTCCACACCTAAGATATCCACCGGAACGAGTAACTGTCACTCCCGACTCTCGTTTTGAAGTAGACTTACAAAGAGAATATGAAACAAAATTGGGTAATACAAGCATAGGAGGTGACTCGGCACAATTTAGTTTAAGGTATGTCTTGTAGAATTTTATTTATATTCAAGTACTAAATCTACTATCCTGATTTTATATTGTTGAACTGTGTAGGGTTCGAGTTGACCTAAATGAAAACTTCTCGGACGATATGTATGGGAACCATATCTCCGAAGATATCATTGTCCCCGGGAAGGATGCAGATGTGCCGTTGGAGCATATTAATGTTTTCGAGGATGATTTTCATGTCTTCGGTTGTGATTTGGAAGAATTTAGAACTGAAGATGACAATGATGATGATCCTGTAGAGGATGATGATGAGGATGATGACGAGGCTGAGGTTCAGGATGAGCAGGGTGATGAGGCCGCCCATGATCCTGAAAATGATAGTGGAAATGAAAATCACGACGAAGATTCTGGTGAAAACCTTAGGCCAACAGAAGTGGGTCCCCCTATCGGCAATGGTCGGCCATTTTTACCTGCTGGCACATGTCGGGCAGTCGAAGTAGACGACATGTATGTTGGGGCTGATGAGGTAGATGCAGATAATCTTCAGTTCGATGAGTTAACTGTTGGGGCTATGTATCCAAATATGAAGCAGTTCAAGAAGGCCGTTAAGGAGTATCCCAATTATACTTCCCAATCTTTCCTATGTCGTCGATGTAGGGCCAGAACAGCTCGTCAGCTCGATGTGCGCTTTTTGTGAAAAGGACAGAGGCAAAAAGATGCAGGAGAACATATTTGAGGGTTTTCTCTATCGAAGCTTGATTTCGTTCTCTAACTATTGCAGTAATCTCATTCTCGATAACCGATGCCTTTACGTTGGCCTCTGAAAATGGCCACCCAGGCACTTTAGGTAGGGGTTTTGTCCTGTCGAATGACAGAACCCTCACCACCTCCATTCTCTCTCCAGTAAGTGGCAGTCCTAATGCCAATGCAACATCTCTTGGAAGGAAGGGGACATTTATACTCCCTAACGTGAACATCTTACTGCCAGGAGTCCACTTATCGTTGATAGCTCTTACGAGAGGCTTGTGCATGATAATGTCCTCCATGCCAAACAGATGTCGAAAAGGAGTCTTTTCTATGGCATCAAAATGGACTGGCTTGAACTTTATCCTGTCCATTGCCGATTTGAAAGAAGCTGGAGAACATCGTGTTGGGACGTATGGAGCCTGCAAAACAAATTACATCGCCAAAATATGTGGAAAATGAATTAACTTACTATGATTGATACAATTAATAACATACACACTTACATGTGTTTGTCTCTTCTTCACAGCTCCCATTTTCGTCTCCTCCCCTTTTGAACTCTTTTCTGACCTTCTTGGAGGCTTTGTTACTTTCCGTCTATCACTCTTTCACATCAACATCTTTCAAGGCTTTGCAATGGCTCCTGACCGGATAAAAACTGTATGGCAATGAACAACCAAATCAAAATCACCGAGATCAATTCATAACACAAAAACTCAGTTATATTGACCATCATTAAAATTCTGATCCTCATCATCTCTAAAAGAAATTACGAAGAAAATCAATAAAATCCAACCCATAGCATAAACTCATATTCCTAATCACTACTATTATGAAGAAAAACTAGCAAGCAAACCAACAATTATTACAATTCTCATACTAAGCTGAAAATATGTATCATGTCTGTAACCCCATAGAGGGCCATCAACTGCCCACCATGGTCCCCAAGTTCACAGAAAAGGGTTTTCAGCTACCGAGGTGGGGTTAGTAGTACCTAAAGAGGGTTTTGAAGGGCAATATAGGGGAGCTCCACATGGTATTGAAGAAGGTGTTATGGGTCCTTAAATGGGGTAGAAGAAGTCCCCATAGAGGGGCCATCAACTGCCCACCATGGTCCCGAAGTTCACAGAAAAGGATTTTAAGCTACCGAGGTGGGGTTACTAGTACCTAAAGAGGGTTTTGAAGGGCAATATAGGGGAGCTCCACATGGTATTGAAGAAGGTGTTATGGGTCCTTAAATGGGGTAGAAGAAGTCCCCATAGAGGGGCCATGAACTGCCCACCATGGTCCCCAAGTTCACAGAAAAGGGTTTTCAGCTACCGAGGTGGGGTTCCTAGTACCTAAAGAGGGTTTTGGAGGACAATATAGGGGAGCTCCACATGGTATTGAAGAAGGTGTTATGGGTCCTTAAATGGGGTAGAAGAAGTCCCCATAGAGGGGCCATCAACTGCCCACCATGGTCCCCAAGTTCACAGAAAAGGGTTTTCAGCTACCTAGGTGAGGTTACTACTACCTAAAGAGGGTTTTGAAGGGCAATATAAGGGAGCTCTACATGGTATTGAAGAAGGTGTTTTTGAAATCTCATTTCTCCACTCTACAAATTGTAAAAGTAAAAGCCTAGCATAAACAAATAGCAGACGAGCATTTGCATTTATTTAACTCTGTAGGTGGAAATGCGGTAAGTGATATGTACATGAAATGAAATCGCATTTCTCCATTCCACAAATTAACGTAAAAAATAAAACCCTAGTATAAATCCAGAAGATGGTCCTGAAGTTCAAAGTCATGGGTTTTCAGCTACAAAAATGGGGTTACTAGTACCTAAGGGGGGCTACTCATGGGCAATATAGGGGAGCTGTGCATGGTATTACAGAAGGGATTATGGGCCCTCAAATGGGGTAGAAGAAGAATCCATGGAGGGTCCATCGAATCTAGAAGATGGTCCTCAAATTCAAACTCAGGGGTTTTCAGCTACATAAATGGGGTTACTAGTACCTAAGGGGGGCTTCTCATGGGTTTTCAGCTACCGAGGTGGGGTTACTAGTACCTGAAGAGGGTTTTGAAGGGCAATATAGGAGAGCTCCACATGGTATTGAAGAAGGTGTTGTGGATCCTTAAATGGGGTAGAAGAAGTCCCCATAGAGGGGCCATCAACTGCCCACCATGGTTCCCAAGTTCACAGAAAAGGGTTTTCAGCTACCTAGGTGGGGTTACTACTACCTAAAGAGGGTTTTGAAGGGCAATATAAGGGAGCTCTACATAGTATTGAAGAAGATGTTTTTGAAATCCCATTTCTCCACTCCACAAATTGTAAAAATAAAAGCCTAGCATAAACAAATAGCAGACGAGCATTTGCATTTATTTTACTCTGTAGGTGAAAATGTGGTAAGTGATATGTACATGAAATGAAATCGCATTTCTCCATTCCACAAATTAACGTAAAAAATAAAACCCTAGCATAAATCCAGAAGATGGTCCTGAAGTTCAAAGTCATGGGTTTTCAGCTACAAAAATGGGGTTACTAGTACCTAAGGGGGGCTTCTCATGGGCAATATAGGGGAGCTGTGCATGGTATTACAGAAGGGATTACGGGCCCTCAAATGGGGTAGAAGAAGAATCCATGGAGGGTCCATCGAATTCAGAAGATGGTCCTCAAATTCAAACTCAAGGGTTTTCAGCTACATAAATGGGGTTACTAGTACCTAAGGGGGGCTTCACAGAAAAGGGTTTTCAGCTACCGAGGTGGGGTTACTAGTACCTAAAGAGGGTTTTGAAGGGCAATATAGGGGAGCTCCACATGGTATTGAAGAAGGTGTTATGGGTCCTTAAATGGGGTAGAAGAAGTCCCCATAGAGGGGCCATGAACTGCCCACCATGGTCCCCAAGTTCACAGAAAAGGGTTTTCAGCTACCTAGGTGGGGTTACTACTACCTAAAGAGGGTTTTGAAGGGCAATATAAGGGAGCTCTACATGGTATTGAAGGTGTTTTTGAAATCCCATTTCTCCACTCCACAAATTGTAAAAATAAAAGCCTAGCATAAACAAATAGCAGACGAGCATTTGCATTTATTTTACTCTGTAGGTGGAAATGCGGTAAGTGATATGTACATGAAATGAAATCGCATTTCTCCATTCCACAAATTAACATAAAAAAATAAAACCCTAGCATCAACAAATACCATAGCATGCAACTCTATTTTACTCTGTAGGTGGATACGCATATATGAAATGAAATCCCATCTCCCCATTTCACAAATTAATGTACAAAATAAAACCCTAGAATAAATAAACAGCAGAACGTTTCTCCATTTCACAAATTAATGTAAAACATAAAACCCTAGCAGCAACAAACAGCATTTACAAGCATTTACAACTATTTTACTCTGTAGAATGAAATGCAGTAATTGACATGTATATGAACTGAAAAAAATAAAAAACATATTGCATGAAAAAGGATTTCCCCCCACCCCCCCTCCTTTTGCATCTCTCTCAACCTGATTTTCCTTTTAAAAATTAAATAAAAAGGAGATTGAATAAAGGAAGGGAAGGAAACGACGCACCAGGTAGGGTTTCCTTCAAATGCGAGGTCTGATACGTGCTTCACCTTCGTCGAGATCGCCGGAGAGATTGCCGTAGAGATTGCCGGAGGAGAGGACCAAAAAAAATTAAACAGAGACAAGAGGAGAGAAGAGGGAAGAGAGAAGAGAGAAGAGAGAAGAGGGAAAACTTAAATGTTTCTTTATTTTTCCTAGTCAAATCACTCTATTTCTTCCAGAGGGGCATTCTCGTCATTCCAATTTTCGTAAACCGGGTTTTGACCCCCTTCTGTGATTTTCAACAAACACTTGACCCCTGTGATATTATGTCATTTATTTGTCCCCCCTGTGTCAAATTTTCAATTATTATTTATTTAACTATACTTTTTATTTATTTACAACCTTTTAAGTTTTTCATATTTATTTTAATTTTAAAGTCAGAAGACATTTTTAATTTTTATTTTTGTTTCTTCTACTATTATTTATTGTAATTTTGATTTAATTTTTATTGACCTGTAGTTGCATACATGAATGTGATGTGTGCATGTGTGTTTTGATGTATTTTTGTTATGAATGGTTGCATATCAAATTCTATTCGGTTGACCTGCTCCTATTTTTGGCAATGGAAGTAAGGATGATTCAGACTTGCATGTGTAACTTAGTCCATGTTTTGGTCATTCTGGAGTTAAATTTCCCCGTCATTATTTAATTGCTTGCTTCTGCAGGTTGCTTGTGCCTCTATGAGAAGTGATAAAGTTCTTTTGTTTGATATTGGTTATATATCTTCGGAACCAACCGAAGTAAGTCTCTCGTCTTATGTTCGTGCATGATAATACTTTCTTGCTTTGACATTTAGTTTGATGTTATTAAACTTGTTCTCACTACATATCTCCAACAAGTCATCCTATTTGGTTCTTGACACAAGGTTCTTGTTGTTAATTCTATTCAGTCAATATCTGGAATGGTTTCCTAAATTTTGCTTCACCCAAGTGTAGTTTTATTCTTTATATTGTGATCCGGTTTTTTATTTTCTACTATAGATTGAGCAATCTGATTCTCATTGTTTGCTTTAGAAGACACTTGGAAAGTTCTATTGTGCTTTGGAAATTTGTGGAGAGTGATATTTTCTCTTTGCATGTTTCAGGTTTCAGTTTTGGTATGTGTTTCGATCGTAGTGGAAATGAAATATTTTAGTTTCAATTGGTAATTTTGGTGGAATCCTGCAAGAAACTTATGGAAACATATGCTAATGATGCACATTTAAGATTATACTTCTGGAAGTGCTAGAATAAGCACAAGTACACATTAAAAAAACCATTATTAAAAAACACAACAAAAAATCATCGCATAAGTAAAAAACTACCCATGATGGGTTAACAATATCGAACACTTAGCGTGCGTTCGGCTGCCACGAACTTTTTTCCTGGAATATTAGCTTACCAATTATGTAACACATACTGAGATAGTAATAGTATACCGCTACAACACTAAATGCTAAAAAAATATCGCTTTATTTTTTGAAATGACTTGTAATATTTTATAAAAAAATATAACAAAGATAGGGAATAGTGAGAAAATACAACAACAATTTTTTTTGTATAACAAAGTATGCCTAAATCTGCATATGCCTTGATTTTGTTAGTTTTTTTTTAAAGTTTAATGTTTTTTTAAATTATAAATAAGATATTTTCTAGGGACCATCGCAGAAGGCATTTCGCGGAACGGCTCTTGCATGGGAGGGCAGCCACATAGGTTCAGAATTTGTCTTATTCATTTAATTCAATGCCTTCTACGAAGGTCCCTAGCAAATCCCTATAAAAAAATAAAAAAATTAAGTATATAATTATAAAATGTAGTAACACTGCAATGATATGAATTTGTGCTATTTATATATTTTCTTGCCCATTCTGATTTTTATGATTTTTAAATATTATTTATTATTTTTAATAAAAAATAATCATTTTCAATATTTTTATATAAATTATATAATTTTCTAGCATTCATCTTAAATTTTCATCATTAGCATACATTTCCATACATTTTTAGTTTTTATAGGATTTCATGGAAATTTCTTGCTTAAACCGGCATGCTTCCAAGTTTCGATCGAAACAATGTAACATATGCACTTATAATTTTGATTTCGAAGTGCGTGTCAATTTCGGTATGCATATCGTGGAAATGGAAGCGAAAAAATTTTGATCGTTTCAAGTCAGTTTCATTCGAAATTTAAAACCATGCATGTTGCTTACTTTCTAGCATAAGAGCACACTTAACTCGTGCAACACCCGCCATTAGCGCTGACTCGGCCTGACCCAAGTGACCTACTCTTGGCTTAATGCAAGGACACTTAAACTCTCGCACAAAGGAAGCACAGAAGTGACTAGAAAGAATCCCCTGAGACTATTGTGTGGGGGGTTGGTGTAGGTGATGGTGTGTTATAATGTGGAGGTGTAGTTGTCTTGTGAAGATTCAGGGAAGTACATGTGCTGCGGGTTCTGTGTATGAGTTTGTAGTGGTGCTTCATGCGGATTTATGCCAGTATAATGCAGATTTGGTGCAATTCTGCACATAGCTACTTGTGGGTACAAAGTACAGGTGCTGTGAAGAGCCAAGATCCACATGTGTTGATTGTTGGATAAATCTGAAGTGTGTCATCCTGCGTTGGCTGTCCTAAGCTCGTAACTTTTTTGTTAAGAGATCTCCGCCCTTAATCTGCGATGACCGTCACTGAGGATGGCATAAATTGTGAACCGCTGTCAGGGGGCACCCGATTCGCCCCTTTCATTGGGGCATTCAGTTACTGCAGAGGGGGGAGCAGCTTTGTGATAATGGAACCAACCAGCAAAAAGCATTAACCCTACAAAGACCAATGCGCCAAAAAAGGTTCACTTTTGTGTTGTGGGAAATGGAAATTCTTGGCAATCCTAAATTCATAAATTTTTGTTAAGAGATCTCTTCCCTCAAAAGGTTCTATTTTGTGTCGTGGGAAATGGAAATTTTGGCATCAAGTAGTGACCAAGGTTTTAAATTTCGGTTTTTTCGCCATGGAAACGGAAACATTTTGATTTCGGATGGAAAGTTAGGTGGAAATCCTATAGAATTATGGAAATATTTGGAAACACATGCAAATAACAGAATTTTAAGATGGAACTTCATGAAATGCTAAAGTACAAATGCATTACTAGAAACTATCATATAAGCAAGATTGCCATCCATAATGGTTTAGCAACATCAAACACCTAGTGACATGAGCTGATACGCATGTCTGATAATTCAGTACATACCGCATTTCACATGCAATTCATATAAATATATATACATGATACATACACTATAAGTCATTCCTAATGGTTTGACTACATCAAACACCTAATGACGTGCTGACCTAGTGGTACGCGGGTTATTCTCAATGGGTCTCAATGGGTTGATCCTCACATAAAATATGACAACCAATCGTAATGTCAGATTAAGCGTACGGAAAGTTAATCTATTTACCCTGAGGGTTTTACGTCAAGGTTAGATTTTTAAGAAATTTTATCAATATTCTTATATCTGCCCAAGCATGAAATTTTCTATAGCAAGTTACACCAAATGATAGCAAAAGAAATAAATATGGGGGAGCAATAAATATGGGGTCTGAGTACAATCTGGAAATCAAGAAAAAATGAGAAGTTGAGGGCCCAAAGAAACCACAATTCTAGGAAAAATAGGCTTAAGGATAAGGTATATGCAAATATTATCGTCCTAAGGGTATCAGTGGCTCAAAATTGGGTCAAATGTGACTAAATCTGTGGTAGGAAGGATCTCGCCTGGAAATGTTATTGCATCGACCATGAATCTAGTACACTGGAGGCCCAAGTGGGTGGTGGAGAAGTCGGGAAGCTCGAACAGTCCAAGAACCCACAATCGCTACCAATTGTGTGGGCCAAAGAGGGGTAAATATGTCGGATATAGGCTCGCGCAAACCCTCGAACAGCAAGATGTAGTGTAAGTGAAATAGGTGTAGGAAACACAAAGGAAAAGAGATGAAAGAGTAGGTTGGGACCATAACCAACGAGGTTATAGTTGCTTGAACGAAAGTAGATGAAGGGGAAGTCAAGGGGAAGCAACGGAGGCAAGGAAAAGAGAGGAGAGTACTGTTATGAGGAACAATTCCTGAAACAATCATATGGATTGTTGGATCAATATGGGAAGGAGAGGACATCACAAGGGGGTAGGAATGTGGGGGCAGTCACGACTGGAAAAATAATCAAGTGACTGATTCAGAAGGGAAAATCATGAAGGTGGATGGTAGAAAATGAAAGGTGGAAGAAAGAACGGAGGAAGAAAGAAGAGGGGAAGAAGGAGAAGAATAGAAGAGGAAAGAGGAGAAAAGGGAGGAGAAAAGATACCTTGCACAAAGGATGAGATGTTTCTCTCCATTTTGCATCAAAGAGGGTGGATAAACTCCACTTGTGGCTGCTCCTTGGGGGCTGCACGAAAATCACTTCAATAATTAGGGCTCTCCTCCCCTTGGCCTCCTGTTAACAGTTTAAGTGATGGTAGGTTGGTCCTCCCTATTAGTGAATAGGAGATAATCACTTAAGTCATTAGTGAATGACTTAAATGCTTCTACTTAATGGTCAATGAAACAAACTCATTTAAGGTTAATATGGGGACCTGATCATGGTATGCGAATAAAAAGGATAGTAAGGTGGTAACCCTAGTTGATGTGGACAACCCCCGCATCTAGGCTCCCCAAATAGAACAATCCAAATAGAAATGGCGTTGAAAATAGAAACTATCCTAGGTGCTGAAAATAGAAACTAATCTCCATATTTGGAATTTGCATATGTATGCAGTATGTTATGGATATGTATATACAAGTTATATCTATCCTATTTAATTTTTGTTACAGGAATATTAAAATGATAATTATTGATATAGAATCTCACTAATGTTTTTGGTGGACTATGTTCTGTATTATATTTATGTTGAAGGTGTTCTTTTGGTTTAAGAGTATGGGCATGTTATTTGTTTGTATTGTAAGCACAAATGTAATTCCTGTCCACTACAAGGCTGTTGCTTGGATTACTTTACGTGGGCAGCTGTCCATCTGCTTATGTATTAAAAAAAAAATTAGTTAAAAGTTATCTTGCACTTTCATAGCAGTGATGACAAGATTAGCTTCTTCTTGGAGAAAGCAATGTGAATTGTGAAGTAAATAATTTTGATCAGCTATTTTACCTGGATACTCTATCATGAGTACCATAACCTGCATTTGGTACTTCAAATAGTACTTATTGTGTACTACCAGATTCAATGGTGATAGGTTAGCCAGTGTACTTCAAATAGTACTTATTGTGGCTTGTAGATTGTCGTGTAACTAACAAATGCACGTGACAGTTTAAACTGTTTTCGAGCTCTGTTGCAGTCGTACATCTCTTTAGATTACCGGTGTTTCTTTTCCGAGCTGCCAAAATATGTTAATCCCTTTACCAAGTCTGTTGTAGTCATACATCCATTTAGATTACCAATGTTTCACTTTCGAATTGGCCTTATTAACACATCTCTGTATAAAAATATAGTACTTATGATAATACCATCAGTAGTTTCAGTTTGTCAATGGCATAATATTCTAATTAGTTCTGTTGATTAAGGAATTTATAAGGTAAATGGCTTTGATTTCGGGTTTTTACTTTAAAGCATGGGATCTCTGATATGTATAAGATTCATTCAAATCTTAAGCATGGTACCATATTGCCCAAGACAAACAATGACTTGGACTGGGTTACCTTTTTCGAGGATGAATAGTGTATGTATTGGATGATGCACAGACTATATTTTTTGTATCGTTCAACTGAAAATTCATGATCATGGGGTGATACGTCTTGGTACCGGTGGATGCCGTAAACCATAATTACAGCTCAAGCTAGGTGTGCAATATCCTCATGGTGAATTGTTGTCTATTAGAATTACTCTTAGAATTTTATTTTGCAATTGGCCTGCACTGTATACTTTATAGTACAATAATGGGGCTTTATTTTTTTGGTATCCCTATTTCAATGAGGGTTTCTTATTCATGTCTTGTCTTGATGTTTAGGATACCTTGATCTTTTCAAAAAAAAAAAAGGATCTTAAGGCTGCCTTGTAGTTTAGTCATATTTCCTTCATTTCACATTTCCACAATGATAATGATGGCCTTTTGGTTCATTGATGCAGGTGTTAGAAATGAGGCCTACCTCCACTATGCATCATTATGAAGCCAACAATGGTTTTTCTGATATTGCTTTTACTTCGATTGATGATTCAAGGTAGTTAACTCATCCTTAGATTAGAGAGTATCAGCTCGTGGATATCTCAGTGAAGGTAGAGTTGCTCAATGTTTAGTAATGCTGTAATGGTGCATTTTCCCTTTCCACAGTTCCATCTTATCAAACATCTACTTTTGATTGAAACATTTTGGGTAATGAAAAGGCCCTCATGTCATCAACTCTGCTTAAAAATTTAAACATTCTGCGAAGTGTAACATATGATATTTTACTATCGAAGAATAATTGGAAAAGAAAGTAGCATGTATGGATTTTGGAGGAAACCAATTGTGCGATAGACCCACCCTTGGTTCGTATAAAAGGAACTAGTAAATCAGATACGTGTATGCTCTATGGGGAGTAGACCTTTGGCATTATTAGTAGGGTCAAAGGAGTTGCTCCTGGTGGTTTTATGCAGTGTAGGGAACTTTTGGGAACCCTATAGAAGTATTAGCATTGAAAAACAATGGGCTTGGATAATTGAAATGGATTAGGGATTTAATCTATGATAAGACTTAAGGTAAGTGCCTTGGATGTCTTGTCTGAGTGCGTTTTAAAACGATGGTCTCTACGATTAGTGTCAGTGATGTCTTTAAGAAATTACCATGCATGCTCATTACCACTACTCATGACTGCAAATAAATAAAGATAAGCAATAAGGAAAAAATAAATAAGAAAAGTGGAAGTTAGGGTTGGCAAGCTAGAGGGCGAACCTTGGCGCAACGGTAAGGTTGCTCCATTGTGACCTGGTGATCATGGGTTCGAGTCACGGAAACAGCCTCTCTGCAAAGCAGAGGTAATGCTGCGTACATCTATCCCTCCTCAGACCTCGCAATGGCGGGAGCCTCGTGCACTGGGCCGCCCTTTAGGGTTGGCAAGCAAGTAATATTATAGATGTTAGCAATATTATAGATGCAAACAAGTTAGTAAAGGGAGGTAGAGGCTACAAAAGATTTAGAAGTTTTTCTCACTTCCCTAAAACCCTTACCAAATTTGCTTGGAGTAGCCATTTCAAAAAAAAAAAGAAGTTTGCTTGGAGTAGAAAGAAGGGTTCCTAATTTCCTATAGGTGTAGGAGGTAACTAAGGCTTGTTATATGGGATGTTAGGCTTGATAGAGGAGAAAGGGAACCTAGAGGAGTGACTAAGGGAAGCTAGAGGAGTGTGAAGGGTGAGTAGGTTGAGGGGTAGAATTTACTTCATATGTTTCAAGACCCTTTGCACCTGCGAGGCTTATATGCGTTCCATATGTCAATAATTGTTGGCTAAGACCATGTAATAGGAATGCTAAGGATGAACTAAGACCTATTGCAAGGCTACCCACATACCTAAAGGATAGGTGGGTTTCTAAGACAGACAAGTTATGACCTATGGGTTGAGTTGGACCTAAGATAATCAATAAAAAGAATGGACTAATGCATATCTTTATCATCTACATGTTGCCGACAACAATATGGCTAATATTAGCCCCGCAACATGCTAATGTCAACACCTTCCATTTCATTCGAGCAAGAAAGAGGGTGAACTTGGCTTTGATGCCAAGTTAAAATAGAGGATGAATTTAAAGAGAGGAAGAGAAGACAGGACGAAAAGAGAGGGAGAAAAGTTTTGAGCGTGAAAAATCTGTGGTAAGTACCACACACGATGCTTATAATAAAAAGGTTATAAGGAGAAATGTATGGACAAATGTGCCCCTGATAAATTCAAGAAAATTCGAAAAAAGGGAAATTGTTTGACTACCATAAGTTAATGTGCACACTTTCACCTTAGCTTAAACACTGCCTACTTAAATATCAAGGTAGACTCCCCTCTAAACATTCAGATGTGAAGATGACTTAGAAATCCCAGCACCTTGAAGATGGAGGATAAGGCAGCCATTCCTAATTCAATTGTGCATAATTTAATTCAAGTGATCAGAACGTAAATATGTGCGCATACACATTTGACAGAAATACAGTACTAATAAAGCATGATATGTCAACCTTCAGTGCTGATTGTGCTTGCTATACCTTTTTTACTATTAGCATGCAGTCTGATTCTATCTAGGATACTAGCTTCATTATCCCTCATTTTCATTATTTTTTAATGAAATTTGTGATATTTTTCATTCGTTTATTTATTTTTTGGCTAATGACGTGTTCTTTTATTGTTTCTTTTTTTCAGGTTGCTTGCATCTGATTTATATGGTGCTATTTACATATGGGATAGGCGATCAAGTAATCATCCATGTCTTAAGCTCACCTCTAATTCCCGAAGCACGCTTAATAGTATCCGGTTAAATGAGGAGAATAGGGTTAGTAGCGTACATCCTAATCTTCTATAAGATGCGAGTTTTACTGTTTGCTGTTTTTGAAGTAGCCACACGTATATTAGCAACAAGATCCTGTTGGTCTCAAAGAACCGACACAAAGGGAGAGGAAAACAACAGAACCAATCCAGGTGCATGATAGTATCCATAGGATGAGATTCAGATATAATCATGGAGTCTCTAGGAACTCCCCTACTAAGCTTACCCATTCACAATCTCGTTGGTCGATTGTTTAATATGCTGAAACCAATGATTTAAACATTAGTTTCGTTCCCCATAGAAGTGGAAGTACTTTGATAAAGTCATGTAAGTTAATTTAAGTCCATGAAAACGATGAAAATTTGAGATGAAACTTCAGGAAATGTCAGATTTTTTTTTTTTTTAATGGTTCAGGAAATGTTAGATTAAGCCTAAATACATGGTCCCTAGGATCCGTAGATGAATTACATGAGGTCAACTCTGGATGGGCTTCATTGGTACGCCTATCATCATAAATTGAGCTTTCCCCCTCAGATGTAACAGCATGAGCACTTGGGCCTCTCATCCTCTGTCGTAGATGAGGATGAAGGTTCCAAGTCCCAACACATAACTATCGTGGACGTGGACCCTTAGCATTGGCTCTTCTACCAGCCTCGCCACAAATGTAGTTGTAAATTGTTTCAAGAGGAGGGAGAGTCCCTTGCTGGAACTTGAACTCAAGATCTGAATTCATCCTTGTTAAAAACTCAAAATTCTTTCCTTTTGAGTTTTCTTTCTTATATCTTCAACACTAGGAGCAATTAATTTTTTATTTTTTTTCATTTGCTCCTAAGAATACCATAGTATTCTTCGACCTGAGCGATGTAACTGGTAGACCTTAGCAAAAACTTTTTTTGTTGACACTAGACCTTAGCAATTGTTATAAACTCAAAAATATGTTTTTCATGGGGTTTAGCTTCTACGATTAGGATTTGTTTCTAGTGATATTTCTTCTCGTCCCATTGTATTATTTCTTTGTCCTCAGATCTTATCCTTCAAATGAAGGAGCTGTCCATTTTTCTTGGATTTGTTATCTGTCTTTCAACATTAGGATTTGTGGCTCTGATTTTATGATCGGGGTGGGCCGCATGGCCACGAGAATGGAATATTTTCCTAATTTATTTAGTTGATTACCAAGGCTTTAGCAAAATTTTAATCTGCCTGTTTGTAAAAGTCATTCAACAACCGAGTTGCTAAGTCACTAATGTCATGAATTTTGGTTTGCGTATTATGATTCTTGATGTTTCTTATTAGGAATTTTTTTTTTTCGGCGTATAGTGAATCGTGATGTTATCTTAAATGTGCCCTCGATCTTGATTCTATGATTTCGATCTTATTTGAGATATCTCAAATGAAATATCAGATCTTGATTCTATGATTTTGATCTTATTTGAGATATCTCAAGTGAAATATCAGTTCTTTTATTTAGCTTTCAAAGAAACCTTAAGGATGAGGAAATTCATGAATTCGAAAGATTGTTGCTGCAACTACAATCGATGCACTGCTCTAATTTGATTGATGATGATTTAGTATGGGCTCCAGAATCAAGGGGGATGTTTACAGCCAGATCTTTCTTTGCAGAATTTAACTCAGGGCATTGCTCTGACAAGAGGCGTGTATGGCAATCTTTGGCCCCTCCGCGAGTGGTAGCTTTTGGGTGGACACTTGTTCACAGGAAGATTAATACTCGTGACCGTCTGAAAAAGAGACATTTTAGTCTTGCTAGTGTTTGTGTTCTCTGCCATCAGCATGAGGAAACTTTGGACCATTTAATGCTGCATTGTCCTTTTACTTATCAAATTTGGGCTCGGGCTATTGGAGCTTTTGGAGTCTGCTGGGTCTGTTTGAATTCCATCAGTACACTGCTCATCAATTGGAGGGGAGGCCCCTTTGGAGAGATTGGCAAAATTCTCTGGGACACTATTCCTTATGCAATCGTTTGGAACGTATGGAAGGAGCGTAATGTGCTAATATTTAAAGACCAGCAAAGATCGTTGGGGCGAGTGGCTACGAATACCAAGATGGAGCTAATTTTGTGGTCAAAGAATAAAAGAAATCTGCCACATGGGGTGAGTAACTTGATAAGGAATTGGTGGGCAATCATTTGGGAAAGAACTATCTGAACGAAGCCCAAACCTAAATGGATGGCTCCGCCGGAAGGATGGCTTAAATCCAACTTTGATGGAAGCTCGGTTGGGAACCCGGCCAAGGGAGAAATTGGAGGTCTAATAAGAGACAGCAATCAATCAGTCATTATGTCCTTCTCGAGTCCAGCAAGACAGTGTGATGCAAATGAGGCAGAAATCAAGGCTTTGCTTTTTGGTTTGCGGTGGGTTTTGGAAATGAACCTGGGGCCGTTGATAGTGGAAGGAGATTCAACGAATGCGGTAGGATGGGCTTCGGGAAGTTCACCAGGACCTTGGCATCTACAGAATATAATAGCGGAAGTTCTTGATCTAATGAGGAGTCTGCAAACAAGAATTGAACACAGGAGAAGATCTGCCAATGAAGAGGCGGATGTCCTTGCTAAAGCGGGAGTGCTGAAGGAGAAGACCACGATCTACACATCTACGTAGATAGCTTAGTTAGGAGTTGTAAGAGGATCTCATATATAACCCTTATCTATAATGTACTCGAACCCTTACCTATTTACAACTACTGGCCATATGTAGTCACTTACCATTTTACGTATGTAATCGACACCCCTAAGTTCATTGAGAGTAATTCTTGGCCATTTTTTTATGTTTCAAAATATAGTCCTAATTCCATTTGTATCATGATTGTTGATTATTGTTAATTCTTTGCCAGCTGCTTAGTCCATGGAATTTTCTGTTATAGACTTTTGGGAATTGGAGCCCTAAATTTTTAGGATGCTTCAAATTCTAAATTGATGAGTATCTACCATGGTTTTAAATTTAGGCCGAAACAAAACGTTTCGGCCGAAATATTTAGGTTTCGGCCGCGACCGAAACGAAATTTACATGAAGTCGTTTCTTTACAAGATTTCGGCGAAATCTCACAGAAATTTCGAAATTTCGCTGAACCGAAAAATTTCTTTTTTAGCCTTTTTTACAAAATTTCCACAAAATTTTAAAAAAGTCCATTGAAATGTTATAATTCCCACCGAAATTTATGAAGTATTCACTAAAATAGCCAAAATTTCCACCGAAATTTTAGACATTTCGGTCAATATATATATAAAACAAAATCATAATCATATTTTTACATGATTTCAGCCGAAATTGGTGATCGAAACCAACACCGAAAGAAAAACTGCTTCTTTTTTCCGGTTACGCAACTTGGTCGAAATGGGGTTTCTATCGGGAAACCATGGATTTTTGAATTTTCGCCATTGTTTACTGGTCGAGCCACGGGAATGGAATGAGATAGAATCTCTGGAGATCTTTCGTCTCCGCTTACTCGTAACAGGGTTTCCTCTCTGCAGAGGACTTCTTCCGAATGCTATAATTGTCCGATTTTTTCCTCGATCTTCAAAGAAGACTGACTCCTCCTACTCCTTTTGAATAGAGTGATAGGCTTCGATTTAGGTGAAAGCAAGAAGGATTTGTGTAACTTCATTGCTGCTTTCCAAAAAATGGAGATTAAAGAGTTGGAGGGTTAGGCATTTTTTTAAAAACCTTGGTATCTACTTTTCTGGTGCTTTCAAGTTTCAACTTGTATATCTTTTTGTGTATGATTTTAAAGAACCTCGATTTGTCTTCTCTGTTTTGTAGATTGTTTTTGGGGCAAGTAAACAAGGGATCATCTATGCTTGGGATCTTCGCGGAGGAAGAAATTCTGTTGCTTTTCAAAGTTGTAAAGAGGTATGGAGGCGTGGACATGTTTCTTTCAACATTTTATTTTGTTTGACTAACGACTAATATTCCACTATAGGAATTCAGTGTAAGGAGAATAACATCATTCAAGGTTTAAAGACTTTAAACCAAACACTAAATAAGAGTTTGAGCCAATTATAAGTTGAGCCGTTGAGGTGTCATTAGCTCCTAAATTTACTAGTTTTTTTAGTTAAGAAATTGTCTTCCTGCTGTATATGGCACAGCCAATAAGCCGATCCATGGGAAGTTGCTCTTGAGGAAAAGGCACCAGGTTAGGGAAGAGTCAGAAGACTCCATCAACCATATTTTTGCATTAGGGGATCCCATATGGCTCATATAGTCTAACGAGGACTGTTGATTAGAAACTTAAAGCTTTAAATGAATTTGCATTAGCTATTATTTAATGCATGTAGAAACCACCCAACATCATTTGAGACCACTCCACCAAACCCAGCTGATCCTTCACATCAATGCCCACAATCTGCGTGTTACTACTATCAAATTTTTGTTTTAGCCAGGCTACCAAATGCCTCGCTGTCTTCTTTTGTACTCTATAGTCTATAGTGGGCACCACGGTGAGAACCAAATACTTATGCCCACAATTTCCTTTATCTGTTTTGCTTCATTCCCACTATTTTTCAATGGACTAAATATTTGTAGACACTTGTTTGCATGGCATGCAAATAAGTGGTTACAAATAGTTAATATATTGACCTTTGAAGAATGATTTTTTTTATAAAGTTCGGTGATTTTATTTGAACTCTGGGTTTTAGAAAGTCAATGTTTTGGGAGATGTGTTTGTTTGAAGCTTTTAGTGTTTCTATTTTGAATTTAGGATGTTGAAGCTGAACTAGGAATGCTGAATTAGGGCTATTGTTATTAGAAACAGTTTAGGATAGAAAGTTACTCTTCAGAGGAGATTTAAGTTAGTTTTTTTTTGGAAAAGTTTCAATTTTTGGTTTGATAGTATTCTATTTCATTTAGGACTGTTTTAGAAGTGTTTTACAGTTGGACAGTGTCTAGGATTAAGAGTCGTTAGTTTGTAAATGGTTTACGGTTACAAATGGGCAAATATATGGTCTATATAAGGGGTCTTTGGGCTGGTTTTGTAACCATTATGAAAATTGAAATTTATGGGAGTCATTTTTCCTTTCCCCTGCTGTTTTCTTTCAAACCATATCAGAACTTATTCTCCTTTGTTCTCTGGTAACTTTTTATTTGATTCCTAGTCATGGGTTGTGTTCCATCGTTCCTCTTACAAGATTAGTTGGTCTCTGGCGAATCTTAACCAGGGTTTCATATACTTCAAATTGGTGTGCAATATAAATGTAATTGTAAACGATGTAAACATTCCATACACTGGTGTCATAGGTATATATGTGCATCATTATTCAAATATGCTTAGGAAAAGCTTACCGTCATGCATTCGAGTTTGATTATAATTGACCTTCATGCTTGTCAAGGGAGAGCTACAAATTTATTTTGCATTATGCGTCATCTGTTTTTCCTCTTTCTTTCTCATCTAGCTTCAGTGATGTCATAACGTTTTAGGATTGGTCTTTGGTAATACTTATTCCCTTAAATTTTTATCGGCATCTATTTTTTCCTACGCAAAAAACATCTTTCTGGATTAATATTAGTTATATCCGAGCAACATTAGTTATTTGAGTATAGTAACATGTTTCAACGATATATTTTGATTGTATTTTGGACCAGGTATATCATCCCCCTTTATCATGTACAAAGCTAGCATACATGCTTGAGAAAATTCCATCCTTGAAGGTACGTAATACTAATCAGGCTGCGTCTTTACTATTTTCATATAGAATGTGGCACAGTTTTGTTGAAATAATGTGGCATATTCAGTTTCAGGTAAAATAATCAATGCTCCTAATGGCTCTCTAGAGAGTGGTATCTTTTATTTCTTGGAGAAACTTATTGAAGACAACCAAACATATGAGTCTAATTGAGTGGGATATATTCCTCGATTTAAGTACCATGTTTCCTTCATTTCTTTCATTGTTTTTGGAATGAAATGCTTTTAAGGGGTTTCCAAGATCTGTCTGAACATCAAATCCATGGGCCTTTGTATGTTATGGTGGTGTGGATGTACACTTCAAACAATGTGGGTTCAATAAAACATTTTTTTGAGTCTACTCTACTAAATGTGTTGTAACTATTGAAAATTAGGATTTACATATTGTAAATACAGTAAGCATTGCCACCTCAACATCCAATATGTACCACATGTATGTCTATTTTTTTATGACTATTGTAAGTGTCGGACAACAAGTACATTTTTTTTTTCTTTTTCTTTTTTATTTGTATAATCAGACTTAAAAAATGGTACATATGGGGTGATACATATTAGCATATTCACAAATACATTTTTTCTTTTTCTTACATACTGTGAAGGATTTGTGGGATACAGATAGATACAGATCTTGTTCCCATAAGCATGATATTGTTAGTCTATTAATTACATCAATACATAACAAATCTTGCTCAATGACTATGAGAGATGTCTATAGAGGAGTACTATGGTGTCCTTAAGATCAATTAAGAAGAGATACGTAATTAGCAACCCATTGCCCTCACTGTTGATGATATGGGGCAACAAACCAAGCAGAGAAAAATTTCTGAATTCCTAACATGATTGAATGCAGATCTTGAGTTACAGAGAATGAATGCGGATCTTGTTACAGAGGATTCATTTCCTAGGGAAAGATTATATTCCTCCACTTGAGCTTGAGATAGATTATTGAGAAATCTGTCACTTTGTTATTTTATTTTTCTTATTGTTTTCTCATGTTTTTTTTTATGTTACATGTACTCTTTCCACTTAAAGCATTTATGTCATATTTTTATCTATTACTTAAGTGAATAAAAGAGGGATGCTACACCACGGGCAGCATATCCCAATTCCATTATTTTTTTAATCTCTCTTTGACATTCACAAGAAAATTACAGCTGCCATATTCGAAACTAAAATTTATGAAATGACTTGTCATTATTTCTGCAGGCACAGACACATGTTTATTCAAGGGGAATACATTCAATTGACCTTGATCCATCTTGTCCCCATCAATTGGCATTCCATCTTGATGATGGTTGGTGGGTTGAGGAAATAATTCAATTTTTATTTTATTGTTTATTCTTGTCATCAATGGCTCTCTAGCATGTTTTCATAGTGTTTTGAATGCCCATCACCATTATGTAACTTCGGTAGGTTTGAAGTATATTCTCCTGCTATCACATTTCATGCTTTCCCATTTCATTGACATATTTTATCGGCACATTCTCTTCTCGTTGCAATGTAATACACTAATATATGTGGAGTCTGGAAGAAATGATATAACCTGCATACTAAAACTTGGCCTTGCACTTTTTGACTGCATAACTAATGATAATGTTTATGATGATCTTATCTGATATTTATACTAAAAGGATTTATGATTGTGGTTTGGTAAGGTTTTGCATGCTTAATTGTCTGAGACAACCCGACATATGCGATGTTTCACCAACTTTGTATCTGAGTATCTTCTTTCCATGTACTTGGAAAAAATGGAAAAAGAACCCCATCAATGCATTATGTAAAATCAAACCAAGAAGGCTACAAATTTCATTATGGTATGGGTAGGCTATGTTTCTGTAAAGATTAATGTTCCACCCCTATGTGGTAGTTAAAGCTTTAAAATACACAAAAAATGGAATTGCAAATATCAAGGACATGAGTTGAATTCAAAGATGCCCCTACTGCGGAAAAGTCTTCAAATCTCATGCACATTTGACAAGGCCTGGTTCAAGGCCCAAGTTTTCTGAATTCATTTGGGTGACTATTTCCTCATGTTAGGTACATACCGCATACTAGTATTTGTGCAAAATTTTGGGATACTATACACGCGCATATTCTCCATGGTTCATAATAGGCACATTGACAAAAGCTTTTTGCTAGTGACGCTTCCTTTGGCCTGGTTTTTTGGGGGTTCAAATTTTTTGAAACATCACATGGCTATTTTACTGACTCATGGGAGGAGAATGATGCAGGACAATACCTAATTTAGGGAAAATCCTACACTCCTAGTGGGATTAAGTCTTTAGGACAATTTAGGGCTTACGCGGAAAACTAAAAGAACACTTAACAACTTACCTAGGGCCGAATTAACGCCTAATTAATCTATGGGCAGCAGCAATAATGAGACTTAAATAGCATAAATAATTGTAAAGATTGTAATTAAGCATGAACTAAACCTTATACAAATCAATCAAAGCGATAAGGATTCGTTGGATGAATTGATAATAGAAAGATTAGTCCGAAACTAGGCCTACGCATGGAACCAATTAAAAGAACTAAAAGCTAATGCAAGTACTAATGAGATAGATGTCACACAAGCATGAAAATAATAATATCCAATGAATAAAAACAAAAAAAAATGTCCAGCAGCTGTAAAAGGCTCAAAACGGTCCAATTTTGGGTTGTAGGGGTATTTTGGTAATTTGGCAGATCTGGGATTTTGGTTTAATACTGCTGTCCAAATCTTAGGTTAAGGTTGAGAAGGTAAAAGAAAGGTAATTCTAGGGTTTAGGTTCTGATTTGATGGTTGGTTTAGGCTATGGATCTTTTAAAAGGGTTTCCGGGCTTGAAAAGGGGTGAAAATTGCAATAAGGCTAAATAAGGGTTTAAAGTTAGGGTTCTTGGGTGTTTAGGCTGAAGTTTAATCATAAAAACAATCCCTCAAAATCTCATCACAAGATCTTGGAGAAAAAGGGAGATCTATGGATTTTGGGTTTTCAAGTTTTAGGGTTCAAGAACAAAGAAAATAGAAAATCTGATTTACTATCCTTTTTTGTGTTGATTTGATTGAAGAGATAGAAGATAATAGATGAGAGGAGATGAGAGAAGAATGCTTACCTAAAATAGTAATCCCGTAATAGTCCTTTACCACTTCCTAAAAACACTCATAACTTGCTCAAAACACATCCAAATCATGTGATCTTGGGCCCGTTAGATAGGTAATTGAAAAACCTTTCCAATAATACCAAAAACACGCCAAACGGATGAGATTTAATGCCTAAAAAGTAGGCTACAAATAAAATGACGAAAATAGAAAGTAAATAAAAAAAAAGGCGACAATGTCTGTGACCCATGCTAGAGTTCCCGCCACCAGTCTCGTCTACGACTGCGCTTGTAAACCTTGAATCCACGCCCATTGTTGATGTCCTCATCAGAGAACATCGTTCTTTGAGTGGCCCTGGAACCTGCCTTTTGGGTTTTGTTGAATCTTATTGGCCATGCCCACATACTCATGAGTCATGACCATACCCTGGTAATATAGTTCAAAGGTGTTGCTATGTTTGATGCAGCGAGCAGTTGGTTTTTCAGTCTGTTCAGTCTATTGTTGCAATGAAGACTCATAAATTATGGGCGTTGCAAGTATGACTCATTGTCATAGTCACATTGACATAATGGAATGGATTATTGTTTTGAAGCAGATAACAACTTTATTCAAGAGAAACGGCAAAGCAATTATAAAAGGGCTGAGGTTCTACCACAAATCTTTGCTAGTTTCCTCGCCCAACGAACATGCAATGTCATTGGCCTCTTTTAGTACATGACAAAAGGAGACCCCTTCCTCTAATAAGGTTGCCAATCTCATTGATGATAAAAACTCAATCGTTGGGGACTCTACTTACCCAAGTGCCCCAGTTCACTGAATTTTGGGATTCCTAGGGCTACCCCGAATTTATCCACAAAAGTATGAAGACTAGTAATGAGTGGTCTCACGTCTGCCTCATTGGAGTCTACCACCTCTATGAGCCCAAAAAAGCCCCTAAAAAAATCACTGTTTTTATTCTTTAACACCTTTCTGTTCCCGGATTCCCCAAGGAATATCCATCAAAGTTTAGTTTGATTTATCATGGATTGGATGATTATCACTTTTGAGAACTTGCATGTTAGGGATTCAGGTTTTAACTATTGTTGTATGTGTTCTACAACGCCGCTCTCACTTTAGAATAACATGAACCCTGGTTGCTTTGGCGCCAAAAATAATTTATTTTATACTTCTTGTTTGCCCCTCTCACTCTTGCACTGGTCATTTTGTAATAGGTATTCTTTGTGCCGTTTTCCCTTCACAATGGACAATACACTAAATTTCTGATTTGGTTAAGTATTATGTATCATTAATCATCATCAGAGCACTATGACAGACTTGACACATCAAGCGGTAATTGTCTGAGTTAAGAAATGGCTCATACTTTTAGAAAAGCTAAAGTGATTCAATAGACTATATTATGTCAGTTTATAAGTATGTTTGGGTGCTTTGGAGAATTGATAAGATATTTTTGAGTATCTTGTGATATAACAAGCAATAGAGAACTGATCTGCAGCAATTCAGTAGCTAAACCCAGAGAATTTCATCTGAAAATTCTGAGTTACATCTGAAAGTATTTCCTCCTGCAGGTGTTAGAACTGATGAAAATACTAAACACAGCACACCATGTGAAACATAGGTAGAATAAAAGTACAAGTGCTCTGAAACTTCGAGCAAATAAAGAAGAATTTATTGCTAGGAAAAGCATTAACTTTGGACTGTGTTCCATTCTATATTTATAAGCTTTGAACACACCAATTCTACTTTTAATCTGGCTTTCCCTACAGTTTTTCTCAGCTATTTCCATTGTAAGTCTAATTCACATTCCTAATTCTTTCAAAAAATAAGGAAAATATCAACTACAGTTGGGGCTCTAATAATTAATGTTGCCGTTAACAATTTATATAAGGTATTAGAGAGTATTAATTATCATATAGGTGTTGCCCATCTCCCCACCCCTCCACCCCTAGCCACACGGCACTTACTTTGTCCAAACTCTTTGTTCATGTCCTACCCATGTTTCTAATGCACCGGGTTTTATACGTGTCTATCTAGCAATAAGAAAACCAGACCACCTCCTGCTGCCACTGCCATGTAGGACTCTCTTGGCTTGCATCTGCCTTTTATGTCGCAGCTATTGCCATGTCAGATTCCATGGCTATTGCGATCACGACAACAAATTCCACTGTTTCCTATGTACCTATTACCGTACGTACTTACGTACAATATGTACTTTGAAGAGCATTAATGTTCACATATATGTACTTTGAGTGTTTCCTTAGAAGGTACTCTCTTATTTCTTATATCATTGGATTTTTAAATAAGAGAGGATGAATTATCATAGGAACGGTGCTGGAATTCCATATTCCAGAAATTGTGATTGTTCCTATGTTGATAATTTATCGGGGCAAATTTCATTACTTGATTCTGCAACTCAAGCTTTTCGATGCTAAGATCTAGTTTGAGGATGTCATGACATACGTCAATCATATTGGTAGTTTCAAGACATCCTAGCTATCTCATTATATTTATGCAAGCTATGGTACCTCCAAATTTGAAGCATTGAAATGTTTGGGTGTAGATAGAATCCATATGATTTCTTTCCATACTTGTGCTTTCTATGTGAATCACTTATTTTATCAATCTGTGTCATTTCTGCAGGTCTGGTGTCCTGAATATTCATATTTCTCAAGTAACACATGTGCATTGCCCTCCACCTGCGTGGTTGTAAGTAGAGATTATATGACATGATATTTTGGAGACCACCTTTAATTATTGAAAAATTATTATGTCATCTTCAACTCCCCACCCTCCCACCGAGACACACCCTTTAGCTCTGTCTTTCCCCTCTCATGTCTTGACAAAGAGATGATGCTGACCCTTGAATAAGAAATACATTTTTCCCCATTGAATGTGCAGTTGCCGTTTTCAGGCTGCGATTGTGCGCTTAGGGTCATTTGTTCAATGTGGGGGCAATGTTTCCCAATTTTACATATGGCAACCAACCTTATCAATAACTCAGATCACCAAACATGCGTGCTACATGTCGTGCTAGGCAGACAAGGCTAGATTTTGGTAGGAAGGAAAGGGTCACCTTTGCACAACTCTTAATTATTTGTCTTTTGGAACTAACAATTGACTTTGTTTATTTGTGGGGCTAGGAACGGCAAGGAAGTGTCGATCGAATGTTCATATTTGCGAAAACCGTCTTGGTTACCAACATGTTCAGTAAGATTCATCATCATATACTTACCTAGTTTTGGTTTCTGATCTCATTGCCAAGCTATGTGACATTCATTCATGTGATATAATTCATGTCTGTACTACATCAAGAAAGTATGGTTCAATTTCAATCCACTAGAGACATAAGTGTGGGACTATAAAGACATGAAATGGAGTTGTAGCTATTTCTCCCTTCTACTATTCTCCATATTTCATATGCGACAACATCCCTTTCTTTGAATGTTGGAATAGGAAATCTTACAGCATTATCGTGATTGGTAGATGATTGGATTTCGGGAATATGAAAAAACGAAGTGAGGAAACCATGAACTTAAGTTTCCTGTTTTGATAAATTATTTCCATAAGAAAACGTTTCTTCTAATTGTTAAGAGATAAGTTGTACATTTATTTTTGTTTCTTTAAATCTTACACCTTTTCATTGTCAAATCTTGTGTAAAAAATGTATGGTTGTAATGCCATTGCTTACTGAAAACACAAAACTTTATCAATGATCCTTTAGAACTCTTTCATTAATCATTAAAATATGGTACCAAAGCTCTGATGTCAAGGGATTCATTTATGATGCCCCAATCTTGATTTGGCATGAGGAAGAGGGTGTAGGGCCGACGTGGGAGATTGCCTAGCTAATGGTGCATTTTACCCTTTTCTAGATGTTAAGTAGTTAAGTCTTTTAATTTTTATTTCACCAAACTCACTTATGTGAATCAAGAGGGCCCACTTTTAATTCACTTAAGTGAACCGTGAGGTCCCACCTAAACCTTGTGACGAGAGAGAAGATAAATAAGGGTTATCTTCGAAGAATGTTACATCTGCAAAAACATACTTCTTTGGAATTTGTATCACCGATATCATTTTTAGTACGAAAATATCCCAGAAAGACACATTTGACTGCACAAGAATCAAATTTATCTAAACATTGATTCAAAGAATGAACAAAGCAGACAACCAAAAACTTTTTTTTTGAAAAGCGACATATATATTCATACTATGAAGAATACAGTGGGGACAAGAAGTCCCTAGAGACAACAACCAAAAACTTTAGGAGACAAAAAATAACAGATTGTCAGGAAATAAAACAAAATAAGTAAATTTTTCACGCAAGATAGGGGATGACATTCGATAATCAAGGCGAGGTTAGTACAACACCTGCTCAACAAAGTTTACGCATTAAGTAATAAAGTTCAAACAACTTCAAGTTCAAGAAGTTTAATGCAAATTGCAAAATACTAGAATTGGCTAGATATTTTTGAATGTCTTGTGGCAGATACTCATTTGCATCATCTATACAAAACACACATTTAAACCAAATTGACTTTTGCCCAATAATTCATCGATCCATTTGGATGATATAACAAATCCGTCCTAAAAAAAATGCATGATATGGAGGAATAAAGACTCCTTCTTTTCTTATATATTCTCTCCATTTGTTTCCGCATGTTCTGATGTTTCTAACGATCTATAAGTATTAGGCAAAAAAAGAGTCCTTTACCAAAAACCTTCCCCCATTGACAGAACGTCCCGCTACTGACACTTGAAAAGCAGCTTTCAATTTCTTTATGAAACATTTGCAATATAGATAAAACCTCAGTGTTCATTAAATATAACCAAGTCATGCAATCATTCACAAAAATAAGAAATTATGACCTTACAAACTAGAGGTTCTTGTTGGTTTAGATATTAGAAGGAACAAATGAAAAAGGAACCAATTTCCTTTTATTATTTCTCTAATAAAAGGGAACCCTGTGATGTTTATCTGACAAGCTTTACAATCAAGCATTACAAACTCAAGATTGAGAGCTACTATCTGTAAATTATGAAGTGAAAGACTTCCAAGACAATGCAAGAGCTTAGGTGAGACTGTAGTATGCAAAGAAGCACTGGCCAAGCTGTGATCCAGTTAGTAGAGTTAGTCCACTGGACTCAATCATGCCACCAATCATCCTCGTGATCTTTAGATCCTAAAACAAAAAAGAATAAGAAGTTACTGAAGAGCGGAAAGATTTAGAGTTTACTGACAAAATAAATTAAATGGAAACTTAGGAACATGTAAGACTGAACGTGGAAGAGATGGCACACTGTCCTTTGAGTAGCTATAGGGGCTAGAGATCAATCAGCCAAGCAATGGATGAATTAACAGGAGACTTGTCGGAGGAGGTAAAATTTGACAATTCACCTGTCATTTGGTCAGAGAAACCGGAATCAATGACCCAATGAGAGCTCATGAGAAACAAAAAGCGATGCATTATCAAAATGTGCCAAAGTAGTAGAGAATGAGGATGGGCAAGAGGGTGATTGTTGAGTGTTCTTAGCAATCTTGTCATAAATGCGAGAGCGATACTAATCATGAAGATTACCATGTTAAGTCTATGGGAGCGTGCTGTGAAATATCATCTCCATCAATGTTATAGGACGCTTGATTCGCTTAGGCTGGTTTCCCAAACTTACCTTAGCACTTGTCAGATATGTGATTCGGTCTTCCACAATGAGTATATTTTCGGTTACCATGTCCTTTATCGGCGCCAATCTTGAGTCCTTAGCAATGGTTGGTTGTGAAGAAGAGGAAGATGGTCCAACCCATTGAAGCTGTGAGTAAAGGATATTCAAAGAGGGGACCTCTTTGCTACCAATATTTTCCTACAAATTGAATTGTGCTCTAGGTCAAATCTAGAGAGGATTTTTTTTTTACACTTTAAACTTCTCTTGTTGTCACTTCAAGAGTTCTAGATCTTCCACAATGATCCACTTCTCTTGTTATCCCACATTCCATGAAGAGAATTGTAGCGATCGCTCAAACTCTTGTTTTCCAGTTGGAACAAAAATATGTTCTCAAATAACTCATACCAACGAGAGATATTGGCACTAGCATGTGGTTCCACATAGTTCCAAAGGCAATTCATTTTCTGATAATTTCTCTGAGCCAATCCTCATACTTATTATCAGATTAAGGTTCATCTTCATTAGAAATATGGATAAGGTAAAGAGAGGAACAAGAAGAATAAAGAAGATGAAGAGTCTCTACTAAGGAGTTCTTCCATGAATATGATGTATATATAGGCCCAATTAGGGCAACATGATACAAAGACTTTAATACCCCTCACACATACATGTAATGACCAAACGTACCCTACAACACTCCTCCCCCTTAAGCTCTGGAGTGTATATACTCTAGAACTCCAGCTTGTTACAAAGAAAACTACAACAAACAACTAAAATACCCATACACAAAACCAGCTTGGTTACAACACTCGCCCTCGAGCTAGTGTGGGGAATACATAGTGAAAAACATGACAAAAAGGGCAATGACCACAGTGAATAGAACGGCATGATCAACGTCCATCAAAGATAACAGCTCCCCCTGAATCAGCACTACGGCGAGGGCGATCACCACAGGGCCTCCCCCTAAATCAGATCAACAGCGAACATCGAGATCAATGATTGAACAAAAGCGTCCCGGCAGGGAAAACAACAACGATCCTAGAACAAAATCAGCACACCCAAGGCGTGCATAGTGAACAACAACGAAGTAGCACGAGCAGAGACCAGCTGAGCAGCACAACGCTAATAGAAGAACTCCCAACACCAGAAAGGTGAGAGGAACCAAACAACGATGGCGGACAACACATCGCCTGGAAAGACAACCAACCAACGACGGGGGACACCACGTCGCCTGGTGAGACAACCAACCAACGACGGCGGACACCACATCTCCTGGAGAGACAATAAACCAATGACGGGGGACACCACGTCGCCTAGAGAGAACACCAACTGACCAACAAATGACGGCGGACATCACGTCACCTGGAAAGATAACCAACGATGGGGGACATCACGTCTCCTGGAGAGGCAACCAACCAACGACGGGAGACACCACGTCGCTTGGAGAGAACACCTACGAATGAAGGCAAACAGCACGTCACCTGGGGCAGATAATGAACCAACGACGGGGGACACCACGGTGCCTGAAGAGAACACCGACCAATGACGGCGGACAGCATACCGCTTTGGACAGATAACCAACCAACGACGGCGGACACCGCGTCGCTTTGAAAGAACACAAACCAACGATGGCGGACAGCATGTCGCCTGTGGCATATAAGGCCAAAAGCAACCCTAACAACCGTGCATATAGTAGGATAATGAGAAGTAGATTGCAACACAAACCGTGATGAATGCGTAGAACTACGCAAAGCAACTAGACACGCGAGTAAAAGCACCAAACGAGAACCCGGAAAAACAACAAGCAATATGAAGAAGCAACTAACAATGCGAAGAAGAAACCAAACAACCAGAATGGTGAACAACATCAAATAGAGAAGACGACAAGACAGACGAGGAAGAACAACCACCAACAAAGAGATGTCAAAATTTGGTTGGAGTGGAGGGAAGAGGGAATTCATAAGAGAAAGAAATGAAGGATTTAAACCATATAGAAGGGGTTAAGGAAACTAGAAAGACCCCAACAATGTACTAAGATCGAGAGAGAAATAGATTTATGGATGTAGAACAAGAAGGACAAGAAAGGAACGAGAAAGAGAGCTATGGAATGAGAAAAGGAAAGGAAAGAAAAGAATAGACAGAAAAAGAATGGATTTTTTTTTGGTGGTTTTTTTTTTGTTTGGGATGGATGGATTTACAAATGGTATTTACAAAAGAGGTTGAGGTTTAGGGACTCACAATAAGGGGTTTTGGGTTGAGATTTAGAGTTTGGGGATGGAAAAGGGACCTCAAATGGGATGGTGGTGAGAAAGTATGGAATTAGGAATGGAGATTTGGGGTTTTAGGGTTATGGATTGGAGATTGGGGATATGAGGATTTGGATAAGATATGGGGAATAAAAAGGAGGAATATACGACAACAAATAAGTGGTTTACGGCAAAGGGTGGAGAGGGAAGGACAGTTTACAGGTTTTGCGTTTTTTCGGTCTTTTTTTTTTGTATTGGATTTATTGCAAGCGTAAAACCGAGAGAGATGCGGCAACCTGAAAGGAGAGGGACAGAGAGAGTGCGAGAGATCAGGGATGGTGACACTCGGCGATTAAGGCGTGGAGAAAGAGAAAATCTGCAGGGGGAGGAGGGGCAGGATTTTAGGGGGTTTAAAGAGAGGAAGATGAGGAACGGAGAAGATGGGAAGGTGAAGAGTCTCTACTAAGGAGCCCTCCCATGAATATGATGTATATATAGTCCCCAACTAGGGCAACATGATACAAAGACTATAATACCCCTCACACATACATGTAATGACCAAACCACCCTACAACACTCTTCAACAATCTTCAATTAAAAAAATTAGTTTACCATTGGCACCAAGTGCCTACCTTTAATGATTGACGCTAAAGAAGGTAATTAGACACATTGAGCTTAACGTAGGTAAGTTGTGCGCCTGGCATCTCCATGATTGTTGGCTTACATTCACTTATCATGAAGAGTCACAATGATCTTGATATGTAAGTTCAAAATAAGAGAACAACAGGGCACACCAACAACGGGAAGGATAGCACAAGACACGTTGTAAAGTAGCAGCCTACACTTAGGAACAATAGTGCACAAAAGAAGAGATTGGTGCTGACACATGAACACATCAGTCCACAAACAGATTCAGCAGCCCAAAGAAAAGCACAGCAGTCCTTACAAGGCACAACAGCCCACCAAGGAGAGCACCCCGGTCCACCAAAAAAAAAGAAAAAAAGAAACAACAAGCCTCTTTAAGGAACAAAAGCCTATGGAGAGATCATGACAGACATGAGAGAACAGCAAGTCGCACAAGACCAAGATTTCAGGTTTTGATTTTGGTTTTGGTTTGCATTTTTGTCGTGATGAAAATGGAATCATGCCGGGTTTGGATGAAAATCTTGGTGGAAATCTTATAAAATTACGGAAATGTGTGGAAACATGTATAAATGATGGGCATCTAAGGTCTACTTCAGGAAGTGCTAGAATACACACAATTACACACTCACATAACCAAAAAATTCACCCATAATGGTTTAACAGCATAGAACACTTTGTGATGTGTGCCGTCACACATGCTTGATAATTCAATACATACCGTATTTTGTAATTCATATAAATATTTATACAGGCACTACATTTTCTTGGAAAAAGATGGGATTTATATAATTATGAGTTATGACCATTGCAAATGTGATGAGAATGTAATGAGAAATGGCTACGCGAAAGCTCTTAGGCGACCACTGCGAATGTAATGAGAAACAAGCTTTCATATTAATATAATTATGCCACACATACTAGTATAGTATACCACTAATACACTTTCTGTTTGATTTTGGTATGTGTTTCGGTGGGAATGAAAATAGAAACATTTCGGTCATTTCGTCTCCTTCTCCGTAGACAGCACAAGACACAGTAGCCCATGAAAACCCAACAGTCAACACGAAGGGAGAACAATCTTCACACAAAATCATAGCCTCTACAGCAAGACTTGGCAAGCAGCAAAGGCACAATAGTCTGCATCTTAAACAAAATAGAACCACAGTCCAGTCTCCATGAGTTTAGCTTCATTACAATTTGTCCTCCTACAATCGGCACCAAAGAGGAGTATATTGATTGGAACACCATATGGTACGTGTTATTTGGGCTTTGATTTACATTGAGGTAATACATGTCCTCTATTATGTAGGGTTTTGGTTTTGGGTTCAAGTTTTTGGGTATAGGGGCTGTAGATTGGGGTGTGGGTATATGGATTGAGTTGTATAAGTTTAAACAGTTAGTGAATCATCCAATTTGTGTCCCACCAATTTGCAAATGAGATGAAAGCAGAGTTGGAAAGGCATCCTTTTCAGAAACTGAGTTAGGATCCGTATCAAACGATATTTCACTTGTTTTATGGTTTGTAAACATGCTCATCACCCCATTCTGATATACTTATTTAACTTCCAATTCACAAATTAGCAGTTGTTTGAACTGAGCCTTAAGGTGTCATTTTAGATGTACACAAGTTTGTGTATTTGGCAAAGTTAGGCGTATGTTTGGGGTTTGTTACAAATTTGTACTGCGTTAAAATAAAGGTCCTTTAGATCATATGACAATGTCACAGCATCTGCCATAGGAAAGTTGTATATTAAACATTTTTGTTTTTTCCTCATTCAGAGTACCCCAAAATGAGGGCGAGGGTCTGTGGTTACAATAGATGAATGAAAAAATTGAGGTCCCAGTAGGGGGTTGAGCCCTGTGTTTTAAAACTCATCAACTCGGCTCGGAACGTGGCCAAGTCAATGCAGTTTGAAGGTGACTTTTTGGAGTCCAATACTCAACAAATTTTGGCCAAGCCCTGGGCCAAAACTGATTGAGCCGGTAGCTCAATTAGATGTTTATGCCTCAACGTTAAGGAAGTTGTAGATTCAATCCTACATTACCAACCAAAAAATAAGGTTTCCATACATATATTAGAATGTTTTGGGATGAAACTAAGTTCAGCAAGCCCTGGGCCTGTTTTGGGATAGAACTAAGTTCAGCAAGCCCTTGGTCGTTTTGTACAGTGTCAAAATTTAAGGTATGTTTGGTTTTGTTATAATTTTGTACTACGCTTAAATATAGGCTATTTTGACGTTTATGACAATTTTTTATAGTACATGGCTGTTGGAACGTTAATTATTTTTTTACCTTCTATTGTAAGTACCCTGAAAAGTAGGCGTGTTTTTAGGCTCCTGTGTGAGAATTTTTTTAGTCAATATGCATTCTCAATCTAGCTTTTTAGCCACGATATGGGTGCTTTGGAAAGAACGCAACGCAAGGACCTTTAAGGGATACTCAAAGGGAGCACATTTTATATTTAATAAGGCGATTGCTTTAACTATATCTTGGGTTCAAACTAGGGGTGGACATGGTTTCGGTTCAAACCAAGGAACCGAACCGAACCAGCACATTCGGTTCGGTTCGGTTCAATATCTACATGGTTCGGTTCCGGGTTTGAGATCCTGGAACCGATAGAAATTCAATTCGGTTTTGGGTTTGGGATCCCGGAACCGAGAACCGACCCTCAACTTAAAACCCAATGCCTCAACTGATAAAATCACGCCACCCCCTTTTAATTCACCCCTCTTTAATGTTTTGCTTTGCCTTTTAGATTTTAATTCACTCCTCTTAAGACAGATTATGTCTCTGATGCCACTCACTGTTAAGGTTTACTGGATATACATTGGATTGCACTTGTCTTAAGTTTACTATGACAAATTAGAGTGATCTGGATTAAGGATTGCATAATCTGTCTTAAGAAAGTGTGAAAGAATATACATTGGATTGCATGACTCAGAAGTTAGAACCTGGATATATGTTACATTGCCTGACTCAGAAATTGGATAAGTGGATATACATTGCACCTGGGTAAACCCAGAACCAAACCGAACCGAACTGAACCAATCAATTTCGGTTATGGTTCGGTTCGGTTCTCGTTCCAATTTCTGGGAACTGATTGTTTAGGGTTCGGTTCTGGGTTTACCCCAGAACCGAACCGAACCATGTCCACCCCTAGTTAAAAACATTAGAATGCTTTAGATTTGTATCAGCTTATGATCTTTGGCATGGTTGGAAAGAGATATGCATCGGATCTTCAAAAAAGTCCAAAGTAGCTCAGACGTGGTTGGCGCCCATGCAAGGAATTTTAAAATTGAATTTTGGCAGCTCTAGTGTTTGTAATCCGGGTCCTTCAGGTATTGGGGGTCTAGTGGGGGATGAAAAAGGTGGTGTACTTTGGGCTTTTAGAGGTCCTATAGGCGTAGCGGACTCCAACGAGGAGTACGCGACGCACATCATTGGTATTAAATTGCTCCAAAATGTAGACCTAAATAATTTGATTGTCGAAGGTGACTCAACGTCATTAGGTGGTTAAGAAGGTCAAAGGCAGCTCCGTGGAGATTCTTGTTCGATGAGATTCATGACAAGATAGGGATGACAACTATTTCTTTCAAGCATGTAAAGAGGTCGGCAAATGGGGAGGCGGATAAATTGGCCAAAGAAGGTGTTTCTAGGGAGAGCATTGAATTTTTTTTATTCTCCCTCCCTTCCCGTCCCCCGTCCCCCCCCCCCCCCCCCCCCCCCCCCCCCCACCCCCTCCAGCGTAGTTTTATTCTTTTCTCTTTCGTTTGTTTCTCTTTTTTCTTTTGTATCTTCCTCTTGAATTTGTGGGGATCGTCTTGATCCTTTTGGTTTCAATAAAATTATCCTTACCATTCAAAAAAAAAAAAAATGCATTCTCAATTTCTCTTTCATTATGAATGAACAAATTAAGGTGCCCAAACTTACGAATATTTTGAGACAAACAAGTTCAGGAAGCCATGGTCCCTATGAGCTGCCGAGCTGGTTCGCTATGGCTGAAGCTATCATCCTAATCTCTTGTATTCTCTTGTGTACAGATCTATGTGGTTGGGTCTTCTTCTGATGATGGGATTCATCTCCTTGATTTCTACCCAGACAATACCTCTGCTTGCCATGTAGATTTCAGGTGAGCAGTTTCCAAATATACAAATATCAAGCTGGTTTTTGTATTCGCTTCAACTTGATGCAATGCACATGCTCGTACTTAACTGTGATCCATTCTATTGGAATTTGTTAAGTTAAAATTTATTTGTTAATCCGCTTTCTATTTATTATTTCCTTGAGGTCCCATTTAGATGAACGTAATATAAGAGTAGAAGAAAAGGAAAACAGATTCCCAAATCTTTACTTTCCTTTTCCTCGTGATTTGAGATGAAATTCAAATTATACAAAATGGCTTTCATTTGGAAAATTTACAGTTGACAAGGATTATCATGTGAATAGTAAATGATAACCAAGCAATGCTAGGAAAAAGGAAATGTGACCTTCTAGTTTGATTTCCTCTATTTCTGGTGCAACTTACCAAACAGACCCTAAGAGAAATGAAAAGTAAGAAAAGATGTGTTCGGGGATATGTTTTTCTGAACTGCATGAGATAACTATTATTTGTGTCAGCATGCGACATAGTTTCAAGCTCCTTGTCTTATTTATTTGATTTTTGCGTTGCTCTTTTTAACTTCTAAAATACTAGATATTCATAATTATCTGTTTCTCCAGTGAGGGAGTTCAAAATATTTCTGAGGAGAACAATCGAAGGACGGGTAATAGATTCATTCCCTTATCAAAAGGTGTCACTGCTTGTGCTGCTCATCCCCTCAATGGAACCATCATAGCTGGGACCAAGGTTTGTGTTTCATGAATGTTAAATTTTTGGGAAATAAACAAATACCACACCACCTAGTTTCCTACAATTTTCATAGTTGTGTGCCTGAGATTTGCCTAAACAGATTTTTTCTTATTTTCTAAACCTATGCTCAGACACCTATTGAAGAAAAAAACAAAATTTTGTAACAAAAATTTATACAGATGGAAGTGAATTTGATTTATAACTGCAATGTATGATTGGTTGCAGCAATCTTCTTTGCTGGTGGTTTCGCAAAGGCAGCAGTCCTTTGACAATGAGAGTTGAAGTCTGAGCAATGAAAGACCTGGCAATATCTTTAAAATCCAGGCATTCAAGAGACGTTAAAGACCATGTTAAAGCTCTGAAGCTACCAAAGATCTTGTGTTCATCTCTTTTACAAGGCTTCCTCTAGTAAAAATGAATGAAGTTCTTGTTAACTGCTTTGTGCTCTGGATCAACGGATGCTGTGGGGAAAGGTTCTGACACGTGAAGGCTGCGACTTGGGTAAAACTGAAAGGACTTGGCACAGTGCAAGGGAAATCATTGTTGAGTTATTCGAGGATCCTATAACAGGTTAATTTTCCTATTTGTTTCTAGTCTTTAAGAACCGAGTCCAAATAGAAATAAGGACGATCCACTAAATGTGGGGCTGTTATGTAACAATTGCCGTGCCTCATTGTATTTTACAGTTGGGTTGTCATTGGAATAGCAAAGAAATTGCAACCTGGTTAGGATCCCTTTTATTCTTTAAAATGGTCACATTTTCTTCTCTACTCACTGATCAACATATTTTTGAAGTCTCTTTTCCAATTGTTATCTACACATTTTTTTTTCCCTGCATGAAGACAATGCGGTGTCGTGGCAAAAAGCCAAGTCTTGTCCGAACGGTTGCTTCTTGGAAGCGGCGCAGAGGAGTTTGTGGGGCAATATTGAAAGGTTTCCTAAAAGGGAGGGAGGTCCTTCAAAAAGGGGCTTGGTCTGGTCCTTGAATAGTAGCATCTTGAGTATTGAACAGCCGTGAAAAGCTAATTAAAAGTGTAATACAAAGTGGAGAAATTGTAGAATGAAGGGAGCCCTTTCATCTCACTTCTGCAAGGGGTCCCTTCATTTTAGCATTCCTCAACAAAGTGGCTACCCCCGTCATCAAAATATGGTGGTCTAGAAATCAAACTTTTTCTTGTAAATAAATTCTCTTTAGGAAGTTGGGGTTGTCCTTATTCAGGTATCAAAATATACGTCTTGTAGGTCTGTTCAATTGACAGGATTTTTTGAGATACAACATGGGATTTGCTAGGGGCAGTCACAGAAGGCATTTCTCAGACCGGCTTTTGCATGAGTGCAGCCACATAGGATGAATTAAATGAATAAGACAATAAAGGTGAGCCTATGTTGCTGTTCTCTCATGCAACAGCCGGTCCGAGAAATGCTTTCTGCCATGTCCCTGGCAAATCCCTTATTACAATCTCTCAACTGTAAATGGTATCCATACCAGTATTGATAATGGCACTCCACACTTTATTCAGTGCTTCTCTATTCAGCTATTGACAGAATTTCAGTTGTAAAACCCTTCATATACAAATTAGAAAAGCTTAAAGATGAGTGCCAGTATTAAACCAAAGGAGTACACGCATCGATTGCCTTCTTTAAATCATATTTCCTATTGCAAGGGCACCCTGTTTCTGGTAGGTAAGCTGGGGTTTGGCAGAGACTCTTAATTTATTAGATAAAAAGAAAGTTGTTACGTTCATAGGTACAAGACACCATCCCTAGTTCGGATCACTTGAGAGGGAGATCTAAAACTCAGGAATAGACCAAAAACAAAGCATTAAAGCTGAGAGATCAAACTGCTTAATACTCTTCAGTTACACAATCTGCTAGCTTAATAGGAGGACGTTGAGATTTTTAGGAGCGTCTTAGGTGAGGGATGCCATGCTATTCCTTCTTTGGAATCATATGCCATGGTTCACCTTTGAAATCGATTTTCAAGGGTATTTGAGAATCACTCTTGGAAATTTCTTCTTTGTAATCATCTGCCATAGTTCACATTTGGAGACGATTTCTAATGGTGTTTGAGAATCACTCTTGGAATTTACTTGGTCTCATTTGGTGTGAGTTGGGTCTTGCCTCACAAGAGCTTCTACCAAGTACTCAAGGATTGAAAAATTGTTTACCAATTGAGTATTAAGGGTGTACATGAAGCACACCATTACTTACCTCCTTTAGGTTTTGTTTTCTCGAGTTGCTATATTTACTTCATTTTGCACTCTCGAAGTGGTTAGAATGGGTTCTCTATCACAGAGCTTCTTTTGATTCACTAACCCTCCACTCTTTAGTAGGAACTTTTTTCTAAACACCTAATTTTTGTGTCATGTGTGGCTATAGTCTTGACAATTGCTGTAGCCTGTAGGTTTTAGGTTTCCAATCATAGACATTTTGAAAGTAAACCACCATAGGAGTAAGTTTAATTGTGCTGGGAGGTTCTTGCCATCTGTACACAAAACCTTGCATTGCTTAGCTATAAATCTCTGCTGTAAGGATATCATGTAACACTAAACCAGGAAGCAAGGGCGCCACACCAACCAAAATTTGTGGGACCAATAAAAGGTAATTGATATCTGAAATCATTTGGACCATGCTTGACAACCATGAAGATTTTTTTCCCGAAAATATTGGATTTTACCAAGAGCAGAGGTTAAGGAGATGCTTGAAAACGGAGAGGGGTGCAAAGCTTAGCTAAAAACAGGGAGAAGGAATTTGTTAAGGACCGTCACAAAAGGCATTTCTCAGACACTGTAGCATGAGAGAGCAGCAACATAGGCTGCAAATCTTCTTTTACACTGTTAGTGTTAGGGATCTTTGCAAACTTGGCCGAAAATTTTAGATTCAATAATTAAAACAGCAAATCCATAAAACAGGAAAACACAAGATTGCCAACTGAAAATTCACCCAGATCATGAAATTTCATTCATTCCCAAAGATATACATCACTACCAACAGAACCCACAAAACACAGAAAACTAAAAAAAAAAAAACACAGAAACAAAAGTCAAAACAGAACGAAACAGAGATTTGGGTATTTTCATTCAGATAACATTTAAGCCCTCTCACCACGAATCCTTCGCGCAAGCTGGATATCCTTGGGCATTATGGTGACCCTCTTGGCATGGATTGCACACAGATTCGTGTCTTCAAACAGACCCACTAAATAGGCCTCTGCAGCTTCCTGAAGGGCAGCAACAGCACTGCTCTGGAACCTAAGATCAGTCTTAAAATCCTGAGCAATCTCACGAACAAGACGTTGGAATGGAAGCTTTCTGATGAGGAGCTCAGTGCTCTTTTGGTACTTTCTGATCTCCCTCAGAGCCACCGTTCCCGGCCTGAAACGGTGAGGCTTTTTCACACCTCCGGTCGCCGGAGCAGATTTTCTGGCCGCCTTGGTGGCCAGTTGCTTACGTGGAGCCTTCCCTCCCGTTGATTTCCTTGCCGTCTGCTTAGTACGCGCCATTGATTTGGGTTTTTTTGGGGGGATAGAATAGAAAGAAGAGAGGAGGGGTTTGATAGAGTGGGATGGGAATGAGTGGGATTTGAGGGGTGTATTTGTAGGCTCGAAAAGAGGCGGGAATAGAAATTTTGACATTTTGAATTATTTTTTTTCGAAATGAATTTGGACCCGTTCGATTAGGGTACAAATTGACGGTTTAGATTTGTTAAAGGGAAGTGACACGGATCGCAATCCGGCTCTCTCTCTCTCTCGCACTGAAGAAAGCATAAGACGGGGGATGAGGAGCGTCATCTGAGCCACGCAAATGACGCGGTATGATCTAGACCGTCCTTTTTGTAGGTGAGCTGACGTGAACAAAAAATTACAATATACTTAGACTGATAGAATCTAGACACACTATTAGGATGCATGGACATATTTCGGATCCTGGAAAAATTACCGATTGGATCCATAGTGATAACAAAAGCCTATGGGACAGTCCTAAATCCAATTTTATTATATGAGGAATGATAGATGCAAGGGCCCTCTCCGGCCCTTGCATCTATCATTCCTCTTATTATATTATTTTATGAAAATACCCACCAATTTTTGTAACATTAGAGGATTAATAGAATGAAGGGAACCACCCTTTCAAAAATCAGCTTCAAGGGCACCCTTATTGATTGATTTCTTCAAAGTCAAGGCGGTTTCCACTTTGTTTAGGCACCATCCACTTTTTTCAGCGCCACACTCTTCAGAAATTAACCAATAGGGGCGCCCTTCATTCTGTCATTTCTCATAACATTAAATACTATTTCAAGGGTATTTTTGTAAAAAAAAAATATTTCTATTTGTTTCAAATAATTCCTATTTTTTCATAATTTTGTCATTCATCTCTCTCTAGTCTCGAGTCACCCGGAGATAATATGTGAAATGAAGGCGGGGAGGAGATTCGGGTTAGGCAAATGAATGCTCAAGGCTTTTTCCCAATGGAGAACCAAAGTCCTAGAAGACACGTGAACCAAACTCGATAAGTCTTTGTCTTCCTTTTATTTCTGTTTCGATATCTGCATCTTTCACTTTATTTGTTTCGTCAACAAGAATCTATCTCTCAATGTGTGGGCCAAGAGCAATGGTTAAGGCAAGGGTCAATCTAGGGTATCTGTTGTTTTCATTCAGTTAGTTTGTGTATCTCATCTGAGCGTTTAGCGTTGACCTCTCGAGGAGGATTTTAGAGAGAAAATGGAGGAGGAAGACGGTGACTCTCCGGATTCACCCTTTCCCAGCATTATCTCTAACCCAATTCATCAGGGACAAGCTCATTTCTCCAAATACCGTGTTTTATGCGAATGGATGGATGAGGAAACTAAAGGACGTCGCTAATAGGGTAAGGCTTGATGAACAGTTGACATCACCTCCAGAAATGTCAATGCAAGAAAAATTAAAATTGCTGAAAAGGATTAATGATGAACTCAAGTTTTCGAATGAGTTTCCAAAGGAAAACAAGTCCTCAAGTAAGAAGAAGAAGAAAAACAGATAAAAATTTGACAAACTTCCTTCAACAAGACATAGAGGAAGATGAGAGTGTTTACAACCTCCTTAAAGCTAGCCTACCTGGTTTGGAAGATAGTTCTCCAAAGAAACTTCCAGATCTGGTAGCCCTCTCGACTCACGAGAATCTACTGGAAGCAAGACTCTCTTTCTTGTGAAAGAAGATGGTAGGAAGGAAGCTGGAAAGGTAGACATTTCAAAGGTTTCCCATGGGCTCTTCCAAACCCCATTCCCTAAAACATCGAGTCCTCCTTCCACCCCACCGAGCATACTTGGAGGGACCACCTCCAGGGGCGATGCCAGAAATTTTGCACAAGGGGGGCAAAAATTATAGTAATTTTTTTATCTATCTTAAAATTAAGATAGAAAATATTTCTATCTGAAATTTTGCACGGGGGGCAAAAATTATAGTAAATTTTGCACAAAAAAGGGAGATAAAAATGGTAAAATTAAAATTTTAAACTTATTTTCTATCTTAGGGATGATTGGAAAGGGGGGCATATTTTAAAAAAAAAAGGGGTAAAGATAAAAAAATATTAAAACATGAAGGTATATTTTTTTTTTTCCAAAAAATTAAGGGGGGCAATTGCCCCCCTTTCCTCTCATGTGGCATCGCCCCTGACCACCCCCAAAGTGCCTACTGCCACTACCTCTATTGCTGGCGACATACATAAAGGTCCTTGGAGCTCCTTGTTTGGAAAGGCTACAGCTCAATCCACAAGACTTGATTATTTAGCCCCATCGAGGGGAGAAGAACACAACTCAGAGTCCTGTTTTGAAAATGAAGAGTTTAATGACGCTGAGTAAAAGTGGGGCCCATAGCCTTATTTGATATTTCTTAGGTAGAAGACCCTACTTCTTCGCCTTAAGAGATTATATCACTAAGAAATGGAGATTGAAAAGAGATTTCCAGATCTTCATGCTTGAAGCCAAATTTACAAATTCGGAGAATTGCAACTCTATCTTAGAGTCTCCAATCCATAATTATGGAGGAAGGCCTCTAATTCTACAAGAATGGTCCCCTCATCTAGCAATAGAGAAGTTGAAGCTCTCTACAATTCCTATTTGGATTTGATTCCCCTAGCTACACCTAAAGTTTTGGACAGCAAGAAACCTGAGTAAGATTGTAAGTCTTGTTGGGAAGCCTCTGTATATGGACAACGAGACGGCGGAAGCATATAAGCTAAACTATGCTCGGGTTTGTGTCGAAATAAATGCTGGAAAATCCCTCCTTGATACAATTTGCATCAATATACCAAACAACCCCATCATTCAACCAATAAAGTACGATTGAAACCTAAATCATGTGAGACTTGCAATTTTAGCACTCGTCAAAAGTTTGTGGAAAAAAGTCCAATGGCCATCTCAAAGAAATCAAGAAAGAGTAGAGGCCGAAATCATATGAGAGGAATGGAGAGGCAAAAATGGACATACGAGAAAATTCACCATTAAAGGAGGGCAATCTGAAGCAAATGAAGTCCCGTGTAGAAGTTTCACACAGATAACCCCTCAAGAATTAAGGAAATAGATTCTCACCTTTAGATTCCCTGGAGAGAGAGACTCTCCACATTAAAGAGTGAAAATCGGAGTATGAAAGGATCATCCTTCCAATTGGAATGTAATCCCACTAAAGAAGACTCATGGCTAAAAGTCCAAAGGGAAAAAAGAAAACAGAAAGCTGGTGTAGAAGAGCACCCCCAATAAAAAAGAAAACAAACCTTCTCCATCAAAGGAAACAGAACCCCCAAAGGCCCAGGAATTGAGGAAAAACCAAAGAATAAGGGCGTATAGCAAGAAGATAATAGACCTCTTTGATCACAGTAAACATGGCCTCACCTGAGTATGGGGTCTTGCTCTAGGTATCACGCGTGTCCCAAGCCCCATCAATTGCTCAAATCCAGCCAATGCTTTACTTTTCTCTTACTTGTGTTGAGTTTGTCTTCAAGGGTATGATGACCCTAATTGTCATGCCCTTCTTCTTAGTCATTGTTTAAAGAATTGGGCAGTGGTCTTGTTCTTGCTATTGTATCATCTTTCTTTATTTAATATACTGGTAAAGGGTCCGCCTAACCCCACTTACCCTTCAAAAAAAAAGAAGTCTCGAGCCACCTTCTTCTCTTCCCTCTCTAACCAATGACTTTTAAGTCCCTAATCCAATGTGTCGTGGTCGTTACGACTCATCCATGCCCTCGTCCTCTTTTGAGAATTTTTAGTGTGCACAATGTAAGTAGGATCTACTAGGACACTCAGTCTGATTGGAAATGGATTGTGACCAATACACACGGGAAGTATGGTCCGAAGAACACTCCAAATCTGATCTAATTAGTGGTGTAACTTAGGTTGGGCTCAACCTGAACCCGACGGGTTTAACCCGATTTTGGCTCAGGCTGGGTTGGCATTTTCTTCAGTTGGTTTGGGTTAGGGTTGGGAAAAGCCAACCAGATTTAATTTCAGGTTGGGTTAGGGTTAAGACCTTGGCAACTCGAACCCGACCTCCATCCTCTAATTTTATCATGATTTTCCTAGGGTCATGTTTTTTCTCTTGTATTTTTCTGTTTGGCCCTAGATGAACCTGAACCCAACCCTACCCTGATTTTGAAGCGGGTTACGTTATGGTTGACCATCCTCAACCCGAGGCTCGGGTTGGGTCAGGTTAGGGTTGAGGGAATGCTATCTCGGGTTGGGTTAGGGTTAGCCTCAACCCGATCCAACCTGACCCGAGTTGCACCCCTAGATCTTACTGATAAGTGGGTTGAATGGATCTTCACTGAGAATCTGAGACATAGGTGGATCCGAAGTGGATCTATTCACACCCCTAGGTGATGCCATCTACATGATTGATGGATAATTGAATGAGTGATATCATTGAATTTCTTCCCTATTTTAAAACGCTACTGATATTGCCACTACCATGTTTTGATAATTGCACAAACTCACCTTATTCTAAGGGAAATGATTTCAACACAACTATGTTTTGATACATGCGCTCATGTATCTTGTCTATTAGCATTTAATTGTCACGTAAGTGCTTCTTGGGAACCGTAAAAACCATTTTACAGCTCTTTAAATACTAAAAGACAAGAAACATGAGCGTCTGGTATCAAAACATGTTTGTGTTGAAATCATTTCCCTATTCTAATGATCATTTGAGTTTTCCTAGTAGCCCTCTTAATTCTTACAGTCTTACCTGATTTCTGCACAACCATGTTTTGATAACGAGACAAACTCACGTTCTCTTTTATTCTTTAACCAGCTGTCAAAAGCCTATTACAATCCCAAAAGGTTCTCAGCAGCCAATTTACAATCCCGAAAAGTTCTCAGCAGCCAATTACAAAGGAAAAGAAAAGGTAAGTATGTTTCATTAACAAAACATGCAAGCATTCAGGAGGATTTAGACTTCAAATTTGAATCCAATGACAAGAACTAATTGTTATTTCTGTCTAAATATATAAATACTAATAAGGCCACTCACAAACAATTTATTGGGTTTTCTATCTAAACTTACAAGGGGTAATTAAGTTGACATTTTGGACTTTGGAGAATAAACAGAACTATTGTTCTTTCAACAAGACAAACTAAAACACCAACACCAGCAAAGAGAAAGGACAGACTCACAAAACTCTTATGTAATCATAAGAAACATCCATAGCTACTTGTATCACAAGTGTATGGACAAAGACAAATGCATGGAGTATTTGCCCTATCTGGTGGCTTTTTTTTTTTTCTTATTTTTTTTCTCCCATCTTTTGCAAGTGTCTTTTTACTCGTTTATATATATATATATATATATATATATTTATATACAAGAATAATAACCCAAAAATAAAAGGAAAAAGAACTCATACCCAGTTGCTTGCAAGTGAAAAGTTATGGAATCTGAAAGATAACTCCCCAGCCGTGTCTCTCTCTAACTTGGTCCCAGACCCGTCTATTGGATCACCAATTTGGCTTGGAAGATGTGGCAGTTGAACCTGAGGTGGGAGAGACATGAGTGGAAGCATAGCAGCTCTATTCCTGGCAATACCTTCATTCTGAGGTGAAATCGTACTGTCCCACATTAACACATGGATGAGAATTGGTCGCAATGCATGGCGATGCAACGACAACTTTTGGCTTAGGGAGACTGTGTCGAAGCATCGGATGGCTCCCGTGGAAGAAACCATCCAAGGAAGAACTTTCTCATTAGACACTCTTGAAATAACCAGGAGCTTAGATGCTTTCATTGCCTCCCAGTACAGTTGACTAAGCCCTGATCTGGTGGAAGCTACTTCATTTTTGTCATCGTCGATTACCGAGGATATGTAAATGAAACCCTGCAATTTGGGAAGAAAGAAGGCAGAATGAAAAACAAAGATTGGATAGATGTGCATGCCCTACTAACTGAAATGTGAAATTTGAGAGGAGAATATGTTGGGTAATCTATGATTAGATGAGAGGTTGGTTAAATTAAGGTGATACGGATTAGGGTAATCTTTCTGCAAATCTTATCTTTATCTTCTATCATGCTTATCCGTAAGAGCTTATCTAAGCACCTGTTAGTGTTAATGAAAAACACCGAGATTAGTACGTAATGGCACAATCAAAGTGCGGAGAGGCTCTTTGTGTGGTGGCGGCAAAAAGGAGGTACGAGAGTGAAAAGGAGGAGAGGGAAAGAGAGAAGAATGCTACTTCGATTTTTTTTTTCTCTCGTGTTTTTCTCTAGCTTCTCTTCAGTACTGTCTTCGTAGGGAAGGAAGTGAAAAGGTTGTTGTTAGCGAGTTTGGGGGTTTTGTGTCAATCCATTGTAATCCTTGTATTTTGATTTCTCATAGTGATGATTATGTTCTCACCTGTAGGCATAGGCATCTTGGCCAAACCAAGTAAAATATAGGTGTCCATCTCGTTGTTTGTGTTTATTTTATCTTTCTGTTTATTCGTGCACGATCTGTTCGATCAGATCAGAATTGTCCTATGGATTTTCTCAAACAAAATTAAATATGAATTTTATTGAAATGAAGGCATGTTGGTATGAATCGTCAAGTAAACTAAAAGGGCAAATGATATTTCTTAGAGGTGCAAGTGAACTGAAAAACCTCTTCTGTACGACTAATGGCAAATCCAAGTCTTGTATCGCCTTCGTTCAATTTGATCTCCAGTGCTAATTCTCCTGCGACCGCAGCATACCAGAGACGGACTGCTCTCACTACTCCAATATCAACTCCATGATAATCTTCAAAACCATAAAGGCTTACATTTGCTAGATTTGAAAGATCAGACAAAGATCTAGTATTGACAGTTGAAGAAGCCGTTTCTCCGGAAATCTGTTACAAAAAAATAATCATGTGTCGAAATTCTGACAAAATCTTTAAAAAGTGGAAGAAAGTAAACCAAATTATGAAAATCGTGAGGTTCCTATTTAAAACCATGCAATGTAGTGAACAAAAAGAGTCCGTGACAACATCCTGGACACAACCATCTCTGTGTGAACCAACCAATTACTCCAAAAGCTTAAGCTGTTAGAGTTGGTTTTATTTAATCACTTATAATTGAAACTCTGAAGTCCGAACCCAAATGCAGATTTAGTGAAAGCTGCTGATATTTTCACCCCCATTTTTTTAAATATTTGCAGCCCTATTCCTTAGGGAAATGATATCAGCATAACCATGTTTTAATAATTGCACAAACTCGGGTTGTCTTTTCTTTTTTAACGGGCCAAAGCTAGCATTTTGGGAAGCGTAATTTCATTTGACAGCTCATTATATAATAAAAGACAAGATGAACCAGTGCAACTATTAAAATATGGCTGTGCTGATATCATTTCCCATTCTTTATTACAAACTCCTCCATTGGCTATTGGAAGTTTGAAAGTTGGCTGGGAAATGTAATCTCCAAGAGTATTAAATCCAGGGGCACTAAAATCAACTCCATGAAGTGGAACCTCTTTATAGCTAATTTACCCAAACGTTTGAGGAATTTACCTTGGTAAGTAGGGCCTCCGTTTGCACGTTGATGAAGACTATAGGGACCCCAAAGGCCTGAGAGGAAATGAGCCACGCATTTGCTCTGGTCAGTGTGTCTTCAAGGTCATTGTAGCGAGAAGCAACAGGATCAGAGGCCTTGGGAAGGAGGAGCAGGGAAAGGAAAGAACTTGAGTTTGCAACGGGCAACGACTCTTTCATCTTCTTCTCCCACGGGTAAGATACGTATCCATCTTGAAGCTGTGCCTGTGTAAGAGCACACACCACCCTCGAGCTCCTAGAACCTTTACATGGATAAAGTGTATCGTATCACAAAAAACAGACATTTTTATACCAAGGGAAACTATAGGGAACTTTTTTCATGTCTCTAATATGTTGACAATTTTCTTCAAAAAAAAAAAAATATGTTGACAATGGCACAAAAGGGGGTGGACATATCCATTTCCCGGAGTTATTTTAATATAATAGAATCCATTTCAATCAGAATAACTGATATTATGGAGGTGGCCCCGGAAATTAAGTAATGGCTTTTATGGTATTTGATATCAGACTAGTAGGAGTAATACACACAGAATTAATTCCAAAGGGTGGCAGTAATAAAAAATGAAGTTGATTGCTATTTAGGGCCTATTTGGATGCCACAAAAATTGGTCCTTATTTGCAGATAAGATTATCTTAATGTTAATATTATTTGCAAATTGGAGACCAAGCCCTCTTTGGTATAAGATTATGTTAATGTTATCTTATTTGCAAATGGGACACCAATCCCTCTTTGAAAGTGATTGACTATATCATTTCCCTATAATCGTTTATGCAAAGTAATAGTCATATATAATACTTATATATCTTAGTTAGTGGCTTCCAAAGTGGCTTTAATATCTCATCTGCCGATGAGATTAACTTTTATTAATCTTACTGTTAGGTACCATACCAATACATCAGAGCTGATGGAACGCGTTAGGCAAGGCCCTTTAAACCTATCCCATACTAGGTCGGGTCCTACTCATGACCGTAACACTTACTTTAAAAAAAGTTAGTGTAATTTGAGGATGTTTCACCTTGGTCGCAACGGAAAATCAGCCAAATTCACTTTCTTTTGAATTCCTGCATGAGATTAGTCTAACAGTAAAATATGGCTTTAATCTCTCAGCATTCACGAAAAAGTGAATGGGGTGATATTGGTTGCTCACTTGGTGGCGATGGAGGTGAAACAATGTGTGTAATTTAGGAGAAAAAGTGAAGTAAAATGAAACAAAAATTAAGGCAATGATGCTCTAAATGTCTAAATGCATGAGAAAAGCATGATTTGGCCACACCCACATGCAATAACCATGATCTTGAACCCTTCATTTGGTAAGACGACCAGAGCCACACCTATGAGATGGTCTAAGAAAAACAATGAACATAGCTCTAGACTCAAGTTCTATGAATGAATGTCTAGAAAAGTTCAAATGGACTGATTTTCAAACTATTGCATCTACAGTTCCCTGAGATAAAGGATGAAGATCATGATATCGGTGGGTGGGCCCAGTTAATAGATTACCTTGGAGAGTAGAGCACTCGCCTTCCGTCCGATCAACAAATCCAACGGCGTAATTCGGATCATGAATCGATCTAAGCATATATTGCTTTCTCCCAACAGTCTTGTCAGGCACGATGCAGGCCTGCAACTCAACGGACTCGTCGCGACCGCGTCGGACTCGGACCTGGATCGAGGTCTCCTTCCCCTTGAATGAAGTATGTAGAAGCTTCTGGACCCCACTCTTCCCGCTCTTGAACGGCGATCTGACCGGTGATGAATTCCCGATCTTCAGCTCCTCCACTATGTCTCCCGTCTGGAGCATGTCTCCGTTCCACTCATCGGCTTTCGAGCTCCCCGTTAAGCACTCGATTGCCACAACAGGACTTCCCTTTGATTCTTGAAACTCGTTTGACTGAGTTCGATCCATTGGCATTTTCTAAAGGGATTTGGAACTTAAGAGATGTTGAGATCAAGTCCTTTGCTAATTGTTTTAGATCTTATGGATCTCAGAAATCATCTTAAGAAGCTTCCACGATTCAATTTTTGATACTCTACTAGGAAAACTCGTCAGATCACTGAAATTCCCCCAAATTCCCAGAGAAAAAGTCAATTCTAGAGTAGAAAGCTCTACATATGCGATTGAGCAAAGAAAAAGGTCTGAAATTTCAAACTTAGACTGAAACTCTTGCAATTTCCTCGAATCGGAAACGCTGAGATTCCCTCTCCTCGAGGTGATCAAAATTGAGATTTTTTTAATGGGAATTTTTGAAAGAGATGGATATTTTATTTTATTCTCTGGAAAGCGGATATTCAATGAAGAAAGTGAAACCAATAAATTAGAAATCCGCGTGTGAGGTTAGGTTAATGGAAGTTTCGTGGGTTGAAAATTGGACACGCGTTCAAATCAAAGAAAACAATAAGATGTGATTGAGTTGATGATGGACCGGATCGAGGATCCAATTTTTTCGGATTTGCTATGACTTTCCCTTTTTGTTTTTAGTTTCGTTTACACCTCATCCCTTGTGGCATCAAGGAAAGTGTGAGGAAAGGATAGATTCTCCTAAAACACGGGCTTATTAGCTTGGTAGAGCTTTTAGTAGAGGTGCAACTCGGGTCGGGTGGGTCGGGTTTTGAAGAACCCTACCCTACTCGAGAAATATCTCAGGCCGGGTCGGGTTGGGTTTTTTTCCAGAAAACCCACGATTCCCAAACCCGGCCCTACCCATGATAATTCTCAAGTCGGGTCAAGTTAGGTCGGGTTTCTTTTACGTTGACGCGTTGTAGGAAAAAAAAAACAAATCTTCACCCAAAAAATCTCTAAATTTATATAATCATGTGTATAAATTTAAGAAGAAAACTATATTTTCACACAACTAACATGATCACCTCAATGAAAACAATTATATCAATATATTGAAAAATAATTCGCTACGTTATTCGAGAGAGAATTAAAAATGTCACAGTACACCTACATAAGTCGGGTCGGGTCGATGCGGGTCGGGGAAAACCCGACCCAAGTTGCACCCCTCGCTTTTAGGGTAGTGTAATAGCTTTTGACAGCTGGTTAATTAATAAAAGACAACCCGAGTATGCGTCCTTATCAAAACATGGTAGTGCAAATGTTAGTAGATATAATTTTTAGCTTTTTTGTTTTTCGCTATCTTTTTTAACACTTGACGAGATAGTTATGATTATTGGATGGGTGAGATTTTCTGTCATTTGAGATGGGGCCCGTCAGATGTGATGCCTTATGGTTAAGTTATCCAGACCATTCACATGGTAGTCTCTACTTTGAATGGACTAGGCACAAAAAATACACTGGGTTCTTTTGCCCTATTGATTCTAAGGAGCTAGTGGGGCTAAACAATTCAAATAACGCCAACAGTTCATTTGTTGGTTCCCACATATATAGGTAGTGCTTCAAAATCATATTTATAAGATGTTACTAATCTTGTGATATACTCTGTTTGGTTGCTTGTAGATGCCCGGATGATTAGGAAAAGAAAAAGTCATAGGGGAGATCTAAGGAGATCAGTCAACGGGGAGATTAGGGGTGGACGAAAGAAACATTGTTTGGTTGTCTTGCAAATATTGGAGGGATTTGGCGATAAGGGCAAAAAGATCTCACCAAGATCTTCTCCACAAATTTCATCGATTTGAAGAAATTTGGAGAGAAGATCTAGACCTGGCAAAAAGTGACCCGGACCCGTGGGTCCACCCGGCCCGCCCGTAAATTCCGGGTCCGGGTCACCAATCTGTGACCCCTTTGAAATTGACCCGTGGGTGCCCGTAGAGAAGTACAAAAGTTTTATTTTGGTCTTTTTTTTCCGTAATTGTCATAATTTTTTAATTTTCTTTGTAGTTTTTTTGGTAATTGTCATATTTTAATACATTCTTTTGGTATTTTTTTGTGGTAAATTTTCTACTTTGCTTCCATTTTTCCGTAATTTTTCATTTCAAACTTAGTACCCGCATGATTATTATATATTGCTATTATTGCTAGCCACCTTTGCGCAAATCGTACTTATGCCGATCTTTGCAGCAAAGGATGGGCGACAAGCCGTAAAGTAGCATCTGCGAAGGTGGCTAGCGAATCCCTATACCAAAAAAAAATCATAAAAAAATACGTCAAAAATCCGGGTGACCCGCGGGTCGACCCGGCCCGTACGGGCCAGGTGCGGGTCCAAGCTCAATGACCTGTAAAATTTTCCGGGTCATTTTGACCCGACCCGGCCCGCCCGTTTGCCAGGTCTAAGAAGATCTCAAGGGCGCCACAACACCCGACGTCGCCCGACAGCGCTAGTGGTCAAAGCCCTAAAAAGCAAACCAAATAATCTTCAGTAGATGTCATATATAGAAACCTCCAGAAATAAATAAAAATGTTGTTTCACGTTAGCAGGGAGTCCAAGAATCTGGCTTTCATCTCCGAAATGCATGAAACAATGAAACATCATTGGTTGAGAAAATCGGAGTAGGTGAGCCCTACTGTGCTATTCGTCTACTAGTGTATTTTTGTGGAATTACAAACCAATGTATCATATAAAACTTCATATGTTGTGTATACCAAAGTCTTGGATTTTTCAAAAAGTATTGTCGGGTCTGATGGGACATAAATATTGCGCGACTCCCAAATCTCGCCACATGTCGTCCATGCACCAATGGAGCTTAACCATCATGAAGAGTGGGACTAAGCTCCCGGCCTCCTCTGTCGTTGCCTTCCCTCTTTCTTTCTTTTCAGGTTGTCTTGAGGGAGATTCCATCTGTCTTCTTCTTCCCTTCTCCTCCTTTTAAGGGGTGGCGTGCGGGCCTTTTCATCTTCACGGAGAGAAAACCTTCCTTCGCAGGATTGGGCCGTTCTCCTGTTTTGACGGCGCGCGTGGTTTCACTGGGTAATCCCTTCCATAATTTGTGATGATGAGGCTTGGACGGCGAGAAGGTGACACGTGTCATAACCGTATGGTCTTGCCGTTTATCAGCACCTTTCTTCATGATGGTTAAGCTCCATTGGTGCATGGACGACACGTGGGGTAATGACCAGGAGCCAGGCCCAGCACGCACAAACCCACACCTCAAATTCCCGGGAGCCAAACTCGCCGCTCTCGGGCCAACACCAGCCCGCCTCCAGCACACCGCAAATGATCCCCACCATGAAAATGTTTAACGAACTCCGCCAAGAGCTACTCCAACATTTGCCTCCGCCGGAACCTCCGGTCCTGGGGAGGCCCCTGACAACACATGACCAGACGGAAGCCTGTGACGAAGGTGACGAGGAACCGCCGGGGGAGTGTCATCCCCGGCGAAGGCGAGTACCGGCCCACCGGACGCCCTCCCCTTCGACAAATAGCCCTTTGCCTCCCACAGCTAGGGGGCACCAGCGAAACGACGGAAAGCAAGCTACACGCTAAGCCGCACTCCCCCTGCCCGGACGGGTTGCTTCCAGGAACTACCCCCAGCTCAGACAGAGGAGGTAGTCACCTCAACGCAACCCCCCGGACTGGAGACGCTAGCCGACCTACAAAGGCAAATCCGAGAAGTAAAAAAGAAAATGAAAAAACCTTACGCCCACGACATCCTCGACGAGTGGGAGAGGAAAACAGCATCCCCGTTCACCTCGGAGATCTTAAAAACCCCAGTGGAAGCAGGAGTAGACCTCTTCCGTTTCGGTTTTTACGATGGGAGCACAGACCCTCTTGAGTTCCTCCAAACTTTCAAAAGGGTAATGACGCTCCGGGGCCCGTCAGACGGATTTATGTGCAGAGCCTTTGTCTACCTGTTAAGAAAGACCGCCAATGACTGGTACATGTGGCTGGAGCCCGACTCCATCGCATCCTTCCATGAATTCAGGAGGAAGTTCAGCGCAAGATTCGCCAACAACAGCCTCCGTCACGATCCGGCGGATGCCCTCTTAGCCCTCCGGCAAGGAAGAAGCGAGACCCTAAGAGACTTCATGTTGAAATTCAACGCCGAGCTAGCCCAACTTTCCAACATCGACATCCAAATAGCGGTCACAACACTGAAGCATGCCACTACCGACCCGGATCTCAAACTGCACCTCACCCTCAAGCCGCCACGGGACCTGCAGGAACTTGAATCCGAGGCTAACAAGTTCGTGCGAGCAGAAGAAGCATGTGCGCGAGAGCGGAGCCGACCCGGCCCCGTGGAAAGAAAAAGGGAAGATGGCTGAAGGGTCATGAGGCAACGGGCCGAGGAAAGACAGGCAAGTCGGAACCCCGTCCCCGTCTTCGAGAGGCTGGGAAGCGCCCCCTTGAAGGTTCCCCTCTCCCATGTCCTGCTCGCTATCAGAGATTAGGGTCTCCTGACCCCCCCCAAGAGAATGACCACGGACCCGAAGAAGCGCTCCACCGGAAAGTTCTGCGATTTCCACGGGGACCACGGCCACGAAACCGACTATTGTTTCCACCTTAGGCTCCAGTTAGAAAAACTGGCCGAGGAGGGGCATCTAAATCAGTACCTCAGGAGCCCTGTCGAAAACTCGCACGAAGCCCATCACCTCGCCGACGGACCAAGAAGCAGGCGTCGGTCCAGTAGCCGACGCCAATCCCCCAGCAGGTATCGCTCCCGGAGCAGACACCGATCCCGCAGCAGGCATGACACACACCGCCACTAGCGCCCCAAGAAAGGAGAGCCCCCTGAACAGCCGCCAGCCCATGAATAGCTGCCTACCATTGTCAGAAAAATCAACATCATCGCGGGTGGACCCGCGGTGGGAGGACCAACAACAGCTGGTCGACGAGCGTACGCGGAGCGGGTGTTCTCCCTGGAAGTGCCTTCCAAAAAGGCCCGGACGAATCCTCCCCATGAGGACCAGATCATCACTTTCTCCTCCGAAGACCTCAACGGGCTACAAGTTCCACACGACGACGCACTGGTCGTCAGGCTAATCGTCGCCAACTTCGACATAGGAAAAATTTTGGTTGACACGGGGAGCTCCGTCAATGTGCTGCACCTCAGAACCTTTGAAGAGATGAAACTGGGCGAGGGGAGACTAGGACCCGCAGAGTACTCCATCTACGGGTTCTCCGGGGTATCGGTGCGGGTCAGTGATAAAACCCGTAACCTTTGGAACGTACCCCCTCCAAAAGACCATTTTGACCACCTTCATGGTCATAGACATACCTTTCACCTACAGCGCCATCATAGGGCGCCCCGCTCTGAGAGACTTGGGAGCGGTAGTCTCCACCGCGCACCTTAAGATAAAGTTTCCCACTCAAACCGGGATAGGAGAAGTTCGGGGGCAGCAGATGATAGCATGCCAATGCTACGCAGCAAGCTTGAGAGGAAGCAACGCCCCGGCCAAAAACTTCACGATCGGGAGTGAAGACCCCCGAGAGCGGGCCCGTACGATTAGAGGGGAGCCCGCCGAGGAGCATGACTCCATCCCTATAGCCGAAGACCAACCAGAGAAGCAAGTTCGGATTAGTTCCTTGCTAAAAGGCACCTTACGAGACCAAATGATCAGTTTCCGCTGAGCCAACAAAGACGCGCTCGCATGGTCCGCTCAGGACATGCCCGGTATACCCCCAGAAATGGCCGTTCACAGGTTAAACGTAAATTCGACCCTCAAACCCGTCCGACAAAAAAAGAGGAACTTCGCAGTAGAGCGCCAAACTCACATAAAAGCCGAAGTGGAGAAACTGCTACAAGCCGGATTTATCAGAGAGATCCAGTACCCCAAGTGGCTGTCCAATGTGGTCATGGTCAAGAAGACCAGTGGGGGCTGGCGGGCTTGTATAGACTTTACAAACCTAAACCGAGCCTGCCCAAAAGACCCTTACCCCCTCCCGCGTATAGACCAGCTCATCGTCGCCACATCCGGGCACGAGCTCCTCACATTCCTAGATGCCTTCTCCGGTTACAATCAGGTAAAGATGCGCGAACAAGACATCCTGAATACTGCGTTCATCACCGATCAGGGCGTCTACTGCTATACTGTCATGCCCTTCGGGTTGAAAAACGCAGGGGCCACATACTAGCGGCTCGTAAACAAGCTATTCCGGAAGCAAATAGGAAGAAATGTGGAGGTGTATGTAGATGACATGTTGGTAAAAAGCTTGGAAGTCTCCAAACACATCTTCGACCTTCAAGAAACCTTTGACACCTTACGATGAGCCCGGATGAAGCTGAATCCCGCAAAATGCGCCTCTGGGGTAGCTTCCGGAAAGTTCTTAGGATTCATGGTTAGCCAGAGAGGCATCGAGGCCAACCCGAAAAAATCCAGGCCATCCTGGACATGGAGCCCCCGGCAACAGCGGTAGAGGTGCAGCGGCTCGCGGGACGAATCACCGCCCTCGGCCGTTTCATGCCCAAGTCGGTGGAGAAATGTCAGCCCTTCTTTAAACATCTAAAAAACATACGAGAATTCGAATGGACCCCGGCCTGTCAAGAAGCTTTCGACGCCTTGAAACAGTACCTCCAAACACCACCCGTACTAGCCAAACCTGAGCCTGGGGAAGAATTATTTTTGTATCTAGCCATCAGCCCTACGGCGATAAGTGCGGTATTGGTCAAACAGAGCGACGAGAGGGAACACCCGGTGTACTATGTAAGCAAGACCCTCCACGGTGCGAAAGTTCGGTACTTGAACATAGAAAAATTCACCCTCGCAGTTGTCAGCGCCGGCCGGAAACTCCGCCCCTACTTCCAGGCCCATCCCATAATACTTTTGACTAACCAACCCCTCAGGAGGATTCTTCAAAATCCGGAGACCTCGGGCAGAATGGTAAGCTGGGCCGTCGAGTTAGGAGAGTTCGACATACAGGTCCAGCCGAGGCCGGCCATTAAATCCCAGGCCCTTGCTGACTTTATAGTGGAATTCACAGCCCCTGCCACGGAACCAGCAATAATGGAGAAGACCAGGGCCCCCACCGGGCAAACGGCTTACGAAGACATGGGGCCCGACTCGACGGAACAGAGCGGCGAGATTCACTGGACCCTGCACGTGGATGGCTCAGCAGGTAAAACAGGACGGGGGGCAGGAGTGGTCCTCCATGGCCCCGACGGATTCACAGCAGAGTACACCCTCCGGCTAGATTTCACAGCTTCCAACAACGAGGCTGAATACGAGGCCTTATTGGCAGGGCTAAGCCTAGCCGCGGAGCTCGGCGCAGGAGAGTTAAAGGTCTATAGCGATTCCCAGCTGGTCGTCGAGCAAGTAGACAGGGCATACGAGGCCAACGGGCTCAGGATGAAGAGATACCTCCAGAAGTTAAAAGAGAAGCTGAAGAGAATGGGGGAAGTTGAGATTCTCCAGGTACCGCGATGCATGAACAATCGAGCGGATGCTCTGTCAAAAATGGCCTCTGAAGAAACCCATGACTTTGGTACCGTGCTCACAGAGATACTACTCCACCCCAGGATCGACGAGGTACAAGTTTTGGAAATTCCACTAGGACCAAACTGGATGGACCCTATCATGCGGTATCTGAAAGACGGAATACTGCCCGAGGATAAGCTGGAAGCCTGACGCCTAACCGCAAAGGCCGCCCACTATGTGCTCCACGGACCCAGGCTGTACAAACGGTCGTACACATGGCCATACCTCTAATGCCTGGTACCCTCCGAAACGGAATACGCACTACGAGAGGTACACGAGGGAATCTGCGGAGACCACGGAGGCATAAGGACCCTAGCTCAGAAGATCGTAAGGCATGGCTATTTTTGGCCTACAATCCTTAGAGACGCCCAGGAATTTGTCAAAAAATGCAGCCCGTGCTAGAGGTTCGCTACCACCCCCCGTCAACCGGCCACCCCATACACCGCGGTGGCAGGGCCCCTGCCTTTCGCCATGTGGGGCATGGACCTACTCGGGCCATTCCCAAAGGCCTTGGGGGGGGGGGGGCACACGATGTTGTACGTCGCCATCGATTACTTCACCAAGTGGGTCGAAGTTAAAGCCGTGGCGAGGCCAAATTCAAAAGCAACAGAGAAGTTTTTTTATCATGACGTGGTCTGCCATTTCGGCATTCCGAGAATATTCGTAACAGACAACGGACCCCAGTTCGCAAGTGCTGAATTCGGCAGGTTCTGTGATAATCTGAGCATCGAACACCGTTTTGCCTCCGTAGCACACCCGCAGGCCAATGGGCAAGTGGAGGTAACTAACAGGATCTTGCTCCAAAGCCTCAAGAAGCGGTTGGGAGAAGCCGGAAAGTGCTGGGTAGAAGCACTCCCCAGCGTCCTTTGGGCCTACCGGACAACGCCCCGGGCCGCAACCGGGGAGTCCCCTTTTAGTTTGACTTTCGGGACCGAAGCGGTCATTCCGTTGGAAATCGGCCTCTCCAGCTTCCTCACGGAGAACTACGACGAACAAGGAAATTTCGAGCTCCTCCGGAACGCTCTCGATCTCGTGCTCGAAAAAAGAGAGCAAGCCCTCCTCCGAACCGCCTCCTACCAACAAAAGGTGACACGATACTACAACGCCCGAGTAAAAAAATGCACGGTAAAGCCCAGAGACCTAGTACTACGGCGAGCAGAGGTATCCGACCCCCGAAACTCCGGGAAACTCGCACCAAAATGGGAAGTACCCTACAGGGTCGTTCGAGTGCTCCGCCCCAGGGCCTACCAGCTTGAGCACCCCGACGGGGCCCCAGTCCCTCGAAGTTGAAACATGGATAACCTCCGAAAGTTTTACCAGTAAAAAGGAAGGGTAAGGTCTGTGCTTTCTTTTAAGTTATGACGGATGTTTTGTTTGTTTTCTTTTTGTTATTTCCAGAGCAAAGCCATGTATTCCCCTTGACAAATTAATGAAATAGCGTCCCCACCTGAACTATGCGCATCACCACTTTCCGGCCTATGATGAATAAAGGACCGGAAGAAGACATGGAGTGGGACAGAGGTAGCATCTAGGCTGATCCCCCCAAAAATACCCTAAAATGCTCCCCATGAAAAAAAAAGACCTATCCTTTTTAAAGGGCAAGCAGGACCCATCAACTCCGAGCTAATCACTCGAGAGGAAGATGGCCCTTCCACGAGCATGACGCCATAAGGTGACGCCCTACAGAGGCTCACTAGAGGTATTTTTGCCGACCAAATTAGAATTTAATAGCAACCCGCCACGAAGAAGCATACCAAAAAGCTCAACTGGCCCACGAAGCGTTGTATATATATATAAAAAAAAAAGAAGCAAAAAAGAGTTCAAATAGCTATTACAAACCCAGCACATTAATAGAACCATAAAAAGAAGCAAAAAATCCCAAGGCGTCCGAGCCTCACCGACCCCCCGCAGAGGTCTCAATAACAGGAGAGGCATTCGGAGCAGCCACCGGATCCTTGACCGGTCTCGTGGTATCCACTGGTTCCGGCAAAAGGTCCTCCGGAACAGCTTCCTCGGCTTCGTGCACCAACTTCTCCAAAGGGAAAGAAGGATCAACCTCGCGAACGCGCCGCCGGCATTCGACGAAAGCATCTATCTCAATTCCACGCTGAACGAGGCTGCGGCCTTGAAAAACTCTTCAGAACCTCGCCATTCCTCCCGCGCTTTCACCAGCTCCTCAGCGTATGTTTGTCGGGTCACCACCAAGTTATTTTCCGCACGGTTCCTCCCGTCCTCGGACATCTGGAGTTCCCCCCGGAGTTGAGAAACAGTGTCGTCAAGCGCCGCCTTTTCGGCTTGGGCCTTCTCGAGGTCCTCGCTCAGCTTGCGGACTCGCTCCTCAAAAGCACCGATCTCGGACTCGTCCTCAACCATGTACTGCAGCATCTTCCTGGCATAACTTTGAACCTACAAGAGCCCCCATCACAAGCGAACCATTAGAGGATCGCCGCATGCAGTCTCAAAGACAACAAGAAAAGGAAAGACGCAAGCGGAAAAGCCAACCACTCGGTACTTACGCAGGACATAGAATGAAGGTACCGGGCCCTGCGGGGGAAGTTTTCTAATTCAGCCTCATCTCCAGGAAGGGCAGTCATCAACCCAAGCTCCACCCCGACCCGGGGATTCCCAAGGACGCCATCCTCAACGTCGATCTTCCAATCAGCCTTAAACAGTTCTCCTTGCGCCCGATAGCATTGCGGGGAAAACTCCATTTTCTCCAGGAGCAGCTTGGTCATAACCGACCCTTCCAGCCAGCTTGACATGTCCTCCGCAAAGGCGGTAGGAGAACGGGCCCCATGACCGGCTTTCCCCTGTTTGGCGCAAGAAGGGGCAACCCTCTTGGCAGAAGGCTCCAACTCCCGAGGAGGAGACCTAGCCGTATCCTTCACTCCGACCGATCGACAGGAAGAACTAGATGGCGCGGATGTGGGAAGCCTAGTTTGCGACCTATCTTTCCTAGCCGCGGCCATAAAGCTAGAGAGAATCTTCTGACGGCTAGTCGGACCCTTCGCCACCTTCGCCATAACCCCCTTTCCCCTATCAGGATCACCAGAAGAAGACATACCTGCTGCCAAAAACAGAAGAGCAACAACAACTCGGAGCGAAGAAAACGACAGCAAAAAAAAAAGGGGGGGGGGACAAACCCAGGGAAAAAGGCTCACCACGATGACCAACCCAGGCAAAAAGGCTCTCCCATATAAACTCAGAAACATCAATAGCCTCGTCGGAGGCGAGCTTCTCCAGGTCAAACTTGCTACAGTCGGACTCGTCGGGGAGGGATTTCCTTCGCCACTCAACGGAGCGCCTCCAAGAACGAGGGAAACCCCAACCAGCATCCGACGGAGGAATAATAAACACATACTCCTCTTTCCACTTCTTAATGGAAGAGGGCAAGTTCGCCACGATCTTCACCTGAGGACACTGGGTTAGGTACAACCAGATGTCCTCGCCCTTCACCAATGGGCTAAGGGCAATGCAACTCCTGAGTAGAGGGAGGGTAGGCTGAATCTTGTGAAGACCCGCCTTGCCACGAAAGGCAAGAGAGTACGCCAACTATTGGGCGCTAGTTGGGAGGGGGCCACCCGGTAAAACTCGAGGGCCTCAACTATGATACCCAAGAGCGGAAACCTAATCCCCGCCCTAAAAGCCTCCATGTAGAAAGCTACCTCTTCCTCCGTAACACCATCACACACCCCATCCCTAAAGAAGGAACCCTAATCCCGTAATCATCGGGAATGTGAAACTCCCTCCTAATCCTCTCCGCCGCCCCTTCTTCTAAAGAACTCTTATAGGATGCCACCCGACCGGGGCGGATAACGGCACCAGACCGAATGTCCCTAATCTCCGCCTCGCGAGCAGAAGAAACTCGAGTGGGAGATTCAAAGGGAGCGGCCCCCAACAACGATCCAGAAGCCCCTGAGCTATCTTCCAACTCCCTGGGCAGCTGTTCATCTCGAGAGCCGCCGCCCCCGCCTTTTACCAACCGCCTCCTTTTTCTTGGCGGAGTCCTCTCCACTACTTCTACTGACTCGGTAGACGGACTCTAAGAACCGGTTGCGACAGGCATCGTAAAATAATCAAATGTCAGTTGAAATGAAAAGCACAGAACTCACCGAGGCAGATAACGAAGAAGGGCAAAAACCAGAGAGAAGTTGGTGAAGAGCAGCACCCAGAGAAATTGCTGCAGAAGAAAGCCCACTTCACCCAAGGAAGACGAAGAAATAAGGCGAGAATGAAATCCCTAAAAATGCCTTAAAAAGAGCTAGGGTTTCGACACGCGTCGATTAATCTCCCTCCCTGTCTAGTCGGATGGGACGCGCACACGTGGCGCCGATTGGGGAATTCGAGGAAACCGCCAAAAATCGAAGTGCCATTTCCCCCCCGACTGAAAAGACGTTGCTACCCCTACTACTAAAAAACTTCCCCCAGCAAGCCATCCCTGTAACGTCCCCACCTAATGAAAGGAAGGGCTCAGATTTCGAACCACCCGTGCGTGCCCAGTTTCAAATCCTCGCCACCTAATCAAAGGAAGGGCTCGGACTTCAAATCGCCCGCGCGTGCTCAGTTTCAAATCCTCACCACCTAATCAAAGGAAGGGCTCGGACTTCAAATCGCCCGCGCTTGCCCAGTTTCAACTCCTCCCCACCTAATGAAAAGGAAGGGTCCGGAGATGGGAAACCGAGCAAAGAGATCCGACCACAAAGCCACTAGAGGAAAAATACGTGCCTAGACCCAGAGCCACGGCACAAGAGCTCGACATACGAACCCACTGGGCGGAGGAAACTAAACGCACTAGGTAAAGGCTCGGAACCCCGCGCAGGGTCGGGCAAAGCCGTCGCAATTCCTCGAAACAAGGAAAATATATACCAAACACAATGGAAAGGGCCCGGTCCTATAAAAGCCCGGCCTCGCCGCCACCACTCCCCCTCAAATAAAACTAACCACCACATAGATGAGAATAGCAGCATAAGAAACACGGCACAAACTCATAAAGAAACCATCCATTTACATCCTTTTGGCCCACAGGCCTACAAAAAGGGGGGGGGATAAGAAACCAAACATAGGGCACGCAGGCCCCAAAACCCCCGACAAAAAGGGGGGAGAAAGGAAAAAGAAATAAGAAAACAAAGGAAGCTAGAAACTAATCGCTCGAACGACCAGAAGAAGACTCCTCTCCCGAAGGGTCCCCCTCCTCCTCCCAGGAGCTCTCCAGCAAGGGGTCCACTTCGTATTCAAGCAGCTGCTCGTTGAGGGCGTGAACCTTTCTTTGCAACGCCTCGTTTTCCCCCTTCAAGTCCTCAATCTCCTTACCCATCTTCGAGACCCGATCACACAGTTCCATCCCCTGCTGATAGGCCCTGGAGAAAAAAGACCACTCCTTGGCAATGCAGGAGCGAGACGACTTGTCCTTGCTAGGCAAGGAGGAAAGGTGAAGGGGGGGAAAGCCCGAGGGAGGGCCCGAGTCTCTCCTAGCCCTTTTCCGACGGGCCGTAAGTTCCTCCTCGGAGTCAGAGGACAGGTCGGGGTCACTTAAGGATTCCTGGGAAAGAGGGGCTTTGCCCCTAACCCGCGAAGGGGAACCAGACATGTTACCGAAAAAAGGAAAAAGATGCGGAGAAACTACCTATCTCAAAAAGAAAGCAATGATAAAATGCCAGGATGGTCTTCCTTTTATAAACCCGAGGGAGAAACCATTGGGTCTCAAAATGAGGCAACCCACCCGACACGTGTCTCTTCCCTATCGGGTGACCGGCCGGAAGCCACATAATGAAGCTACCATTCCCCGGGAGATAACCGCCGGACAAAACGGCAGGTCTCCTCGTACTCCGGAGCCCCCATAAATGCCCTCACCAAGGTATCGTTTGACCAGACATTACTCCCTTGGCCCATTCAATGGACCAAAGGAGTAAGGGGGTATTATGATGAGACATAAATACTCGCCGACTCCCAAATCTCGTCACGTGTCGTCCATGCACCAATGGAGCTTAACCATCATGAAGAAATGTGCTGATAAACGGCAAGACGATACGGTTACGACACGTGTCACCTTCTCACCGTCCAAGCCTCATCATCACAAATTATGGAAGGGATTACTCAGCGAAACCACGCGCGCCGTCAAAACAGGAGAACGGCCCAATCCTGCGAAGGAAGGTTTTCTCTCCGTGATGATGAAAAGGCCCGCACGCCACCCCTTAAAAGGAGGAGAAGGGAAGAAGAAGACAGATGGCATCTCCCTCAAGACAACCTGAAAAGAAAGAAAGAGGGAAGGCAACGACAGAGGAGGCCGGGAGCTTAGTCCCACTCTCCCTGTTAGTCCCCTGCGACCCATCCACCCACATACCAAGAAAAGAACCTGCGCCTTGGCCTTGTTAAACCTGACCAAACCTCCGCCTTTTCTCGCTGTTCTTTATATTGTTGGTCAAGAATCTGACTTGGGTGTCGAAGTGGTCGTCCGAGACCCACCCCGGACCCCCTGATCCCTTTGTTTGTGATTGCAGACCCCGCGGAGGCTCTCTACCCACCGCGCGATCGCAGACCCAGATTCCGATGCCATCAGGGTCCACTTCGTAGGATGATCCAAACTGTTCATTTGTTGGGCCACAACTTAAATTGGTTGTGCCCCATAAATTATATCCATAATATGTTGTAACCCGCCGATCTATTGGGGTTTCTATATTATGCAGTCGCAACAGTTAGAATCATTCTATGGAAACGATTTTCGGGCTACAGCTTATTTATGTTGTGGCCCAACAAATGAGGTGTTTGGATCATCCTATTAAGTGGCCCCCCTATACATTAAGCACGCACAACATGTAGAATCTCTGTAAGGCTGGTGTATTTTTCGGTACAATCCCACATTTACATGCGGTGAGAAAAGGATTGCACTCTCCGAACAAGTGAATATCATTGAAACATGTGTATCTAATAGTTGTAGTGGCTACTGACAAGAATTTTTCGCTCCGTGGTTCCCTTCATCTAAACTATGAGATCTATTTATATTTTATAATGTAAGTCGGTAATCAATGTACCTTGAGCATGGTTTCAAATTTCGGTTTTGGAATGTGTTTTGGTCCTCACCGAAACCGGAATTTTGGCCAAAATCCGATACACCAATTTAAAAAAATATTATATTTAATACATTTTGGCCAAAATTTGGGGAAAAAATTATATAATTAAAAAAAAAATCAAGATTTTTGGATTGAAATTTCGGCCGAAATAAAGTACCATTTAAGTATTCCCGATTTCAGTTTCGGTGCTGCCCTAATTCAGAAATTTCGGTTTGAAATTTTGGATTTCAGTCGAAATTTTAAACATTGACCTTGAGTTCGGCATATTTCGACATCCAAATGAAACGATTTTTTCAAGCCGCAAAGTAGGCAACAAACGCGCGCACGTGTTCGTACCCCACTCTGACCTATTAGCTTGGCTAAAAAATGGTTTCCCAAAGGATTAATTAGGCCTCTTCAACGAGACTTTATATGTTGCGGCACAAGTTACATAGTTTGAGACCCAAAAATCATTTTCACATGATGATCCTAACCCTCCGATCTACAGAGGTTTTCATTATGTGAAGTCCCTCTCTAGATCAAAGGTTTAGGATCAATCTACAGAGTGCAGTCCCTATAGAAATGATTTTTGGGGCACAATCTATTTACATTGCGGTCCAACAAATGATCGGTTTGAATTATCTTATAAAGCGGGCCGTACGTTAACTTTTGAACAATTGAACACTACGGACACCCACCATATAAAATCTCTATATTGAATCAGTTTTTTGATGGTCTGAGTTCTACCTTTCAATTGCAAGGCGACTTTGGTCCCACAATGTTGGGCAGATAGACCTTGATCGACTTTTATCACAAGAGGACCGGCTCCAATCTTTTTTTTTGGTAGGCAAGCTGGGGTTAGGCGGACCCCTACCAGAGGTAATTATAAAAGAACTGAACAATACAGAAGGGGGCCACGAGGGCAGCTACAAGGGAAATAAAGGAAAAATCATACAAGTTCCCAATACCACAATAACCTAAAGTCAAAAAACAGACTAGCCAAGGCACAAACAGCAGCTGGAGGGCGTTATGAACGAGTGTAAATTGTGCCGGAGAAGTCGGATCTGATGATGTTTATCAGATCAAGAGGGAGGGAATCAGATGGGATGTCTTCACCTTTTATGGGGCATTCGAATTTGGATAGGAAATCTGCTGCTCCATTTGCTTCTCGCCAAGAATGGGTGATTTTCCAAGCAGGGAGTTCCGATAACTTGGCGCTAATAGTTGCAAGGGTTGGAATTAGTTTCCAAAGACATCTGGCCTTTCCATTGATCACACTGACTGAGTACAGGGAGTCAGATTCCAGCCATAAATTACTGATATTGTGTCTCAATGCAGTGCAGATACCTTTCTGAATAGCCTCCATCTCTAATTCCTGAATTGTCTTCGGGCTTTTGTTGATGGAGAAGGAGCCGATGATGTTGCAGGCTGCATCTCTAAGTAATCCTCCAATTGCTGCCTTGTCTTCTTTTAAGGAAGCATCTGTATTTAGTTTCCACCAGCCAGGATCAAGAGTAATCCAATTACAGGTTTTGGGGTCTTTTTTGAGGATAAAGTTTGGGAGGTTTAGAGTCTCGGCCAGATTGATTTCCTTAGGAATGGAGTTTCCATCAAGGTTCAGATGTAGGATTTTGGTTCTGATGGTGTATAGAATGTCAGTGAGAACAACTTGCTTGTGTCTTTTTTTGTTCTCAAAAATTCTGCAATTTCTTTCCTTCCAAATGAAGTAGATAGCCGCACAGAAGGCCATACGAAGGGCAGTCCCATATCTGGAGCAAGACTTCAAGTTGAGGTGAATCCATTCTTCATTTTTGTCTAGAGTTCGAGCTGGGGTTTTCCGGACGGAGAAGCGCCTCAGAAGAGTTTTCCAGATCCAAGCTGAATATGAACAATTGAAAAATAGATGATCTTTGTCTTCTCTACCAGTACTGCAAAGAGGACAGGAGATATCTCGGATGGATCCCAACATGAGAAGTCTAGCTTTGGTACTCAGTTTGCTGTGGAGGGCTTGCCAAGATACAATGCTATGTCTTGGGACATGGCCTTTGAACCAGATCGAGGGAGGCCATGGGGGTTTGGGGTTGTGGGTACGAATGCATTTCCAAGCACTTTCCGGCTCCAATCTCCACCGTACATGGAAGAGCCATCAAACTAACGGCTCTGATCACCCCGATGGAAATTGGGGAGGACAACAATTTCGGGTGTTCTTACAACGTTAATTAACCCGTCATCCTCTCACGTTATTATTTTAGGAATGGTTGGCAAGTGACTTTCAGTTCCTAAAATAATAATACAATTTGCCGTAAAACAGGGACAATGGATGGTGGGCCCATCTTTGCATTTTCATATTCGTGTGAAAATTTTAAGAAAAAAGGAAGTGATATATTCGACCCATTTCTTCCCTGGGCCACCGCCGTCTACCTTATTTATGACTACTCTTTTAACACGACAAGGGGTGGCCCACTATTCACATTATAACGGGGCCGAATGCATACTGCAGGGGGTATCATCGCCCTTTTTAATGTTATATTTGTTGAGGCCAATTCCATATTTTTATGTGCACTCTTTTATGATGGACCAATGGGAGAGCGGTTGGTTTTGCAAGGGCACCCTTCATTCTATCATTCCTCTAATAATAGTGAACAAAAGGTACAGATAAGAATGTTCTAAGGAAGGAAGTAAGGCAGCGGATCAAACGTGGAATCGCACCCGAAGCGTACGATCCGACAATTGCCCTAGAATCCACTTGGAAAGGAGAGAAGAGAAAGAAAGAGAGACAAAAGTCTTTTATATTATTCCATTAATTGACTAAAACTTACATATTGCAACCTTTATATAATTGAAAAGCAATCTCTAAAGAAGTAAACTTCTCTTAAAAGAAAAGCCTAGAATCTACCACATAAAGAAAGATTTAGAATCCTAATATATAAAGAAAGTAACTAAATTAGAATACCTATAATTAGAAGAGTAATCCTATTTCACATAGGAAACAAATCCTAATAAATCAAGAAACTAATGGCCTACTTTCTAAAAGGGTAAACCAAAATATTAGTAGCCTAGTGTCCTACATCAATCCCTCCCACTTGAATGAAACTCGCCTTCTAGTTTAGACAAAAATGGAGAGAACAAGCAAAGATTTAGACTCTTTGCATAATAAATCCGTGTGGATGATCGGCTTGCTTCGATTTCGAATTGAAATCCCTCCCATCGAATCAAATAGACAGAAGGGACTTGATTCGACTGGAAATCAAGGCCTCAATAAACTTTTCGATCATGGGTCGTTTATGCAGAATGCATCCTTCACTCTATTCAGTATGAAGGGCGGAGTTATGGAGGCGAGTAAAATCGTTGTATGTCATTACTGACTCATGCGTTTCAACTAAGAATTTCATCATGATTCTCCGTCGAGTGATCTGGGCTCTCCAAGCTTTCTGAATGATGTTGACAGCATATTTTGTGCACGAGTAATCAACTCGGGCGATCTTTTGACGTCACCAGCTTTGAATCTTAATTGCAGAGCTGACGTACCTTTTAAATGAGCTTTTGGCCCGATACATGCGCCAAGTCTTTTGGATTAGGAAACACGTGGCTTTTTTCTTGGCACGGTCCTTGGCCTTTTGGGCTTGCTTTCGCTTGATTCTAGCTTGAATCTGCAAACTCTTTTGATAAGTTACAGGCGCGAACTTTTTTAGAAATCGATCATGTATTTCATACCAAGACCTGACAAGTGATTGTCCCGATCGATGTCGCTCCCGTTCCAACTTTATCAAGAATGATTTGGCACGAAGGCCAACGGTCGCCTTGGCATAGTTAATATAGTCTTGCGTGACTCAAACTATATTTATATATACAATCTTCAATTCCGTCAATCCAAGCTAAACATACAGACTCACAATCAACACATCCAAAGAAAAGCAAGACAAAACTTAGATCCATGGAGGTTAAGGTAAATTTTCGCTACTTTTAAGGATTATGATTTATGCTACTAGGGCTAGAAAATTTCAGGCAAGGGGTGGCATGGCGGGCGGGCTGTAGGATAAACCCAATAAAAGGTGGTGAAGGGGCTGTTGGGGTTTGGTAAAATTGAAATAAAATATGGGACGATAAAGATAAGGAAAACTTGCTTGTGCGGGAAATCCGCATCATAAATCCAAGCCTTCTCGATTGGTGGTGTTTGCCATTGAAGCAAGATGGTCCGATCCGAGGAGAAACCTCGCTCTGATACCAACTAACGTAGCGGATCAAACGTGGAATCGCATCCGAAGCGTACGATCTGATAATTGTCCTAGAATCTACTAGGAAGAAGAAGAAAAACCCTAGAATCCAGGAAAGGGGAGAAGAGAGAGATAGAAAGAGACAAAAGTCTTTGATATTATTCCATTAATTGATTAAAACTTACATATTACAACCTTTATATAATAGAAAAGCAATCTCTAAAGAAGTAAAATTCTTTTAAAAGAAAAGCCTAGAATCTACCACACAAAGAAAGATCTAGAATCCTAATACATAAAGAAAGTAACTAAATTAGAAGAGTTTTTATATGATGGCCGACCGGGTAATTTACAAGGGCTAGGTGGTTTGCCCTTGCTATTTTGACAGTCGGGCATCATATAAATTCTCGAATACCTATAATTAGAAGAGTAATCCCATTACACCTAGGAAACAAATCCTAATAAATCAAGAGACTAATAGCCTACTTCTAAAAGGGTAAAACCAAAATGTTAGTAGCCTAGTTTCCTACATCAGGAAGTGAATGCTTGCACTTTAAAAAAGAGTCAGGTGCGCCTCCTACTCCTTCAAAAGGTTCATAGCGCCAGCAATTTCTTGGGCTAGAGTTCCCCCGCTTTCTTATTTATGTTCTCTCTGTGCTGTTAGTTTTTTCTCATTAATAAAATCAGCACCATTTAAAAAAAAATGTATAGGTGAAAATTTTTGACGATCGAATCCATACATTTCTTGTGTCTTATTATATATATAGGAGGCCAATATTTCATTTCCCTGAATTAAAGGTGTTATGAGGCAAAACCCCGGTTTTTGGCTGCTCGTAATAGGAAACCTCTTCTTAATTTTACTCCACACTAAATGGGCATTTTGGAAACTCCAACTTATAGAAGCCCCCACCACTCGAGTTCTCAAAATCAAAATTTCAGCTCTCCACTCACATCCCTTCCATGGCTTTGTGGTTTCTTCACCTTCTTTCGGTTTATTATTTCTCATGTAATGATGATTTTGCGCTTCAACATTTCCAAAGTTCCATAACTTCCTAATGTTTATTAATTTATGTCTATTCGTTCCCAGGTGTTGATGCCACAGTGTTCATGCTCCACAACAACTGCAAGAACCCGGTCTGGCCCGGATTCCACTCAGCAGTCGGAAAACCGCTCTTAGGGAATGGTGGCTTCAAGCTAAAACCAGGTCAAAAGGTGAGGATCAGTGTACCGAAAGATTGGTCGGGCCGGTTATGGGGCCGGTCCGGATGCACCTTCAACAAAAAGGGGCTTGGCACGTGTGTCACAGGCGACTGCGGTGGTTTGCTAAGATGCACCAGCTCCAACAGCGTGCCGCCAGCAACCTTTGTTGACTTCAGCCAAGAGAGCACCGACTTCTACGACGTCAGCCTCATCTATGGGTACTGTTAAATTATAAAAGATTTAAGTAACCCCATCTCTAGTAGCTTAAGCTTTTGAAGTACTTGATTTTTTCACATGGTATCAGAGCAATTGCTTGGGTTCAAAACTCCTTGACTTGATATTAAAAATCCACATGTAATGACTAACCCAAAAAGAGGGGTCACATGTGCCACATGTAGGCCAACCCTAAAAAGAAAGGCCACACGTGATGGGGGAGCGTTAAAGTCTAAGGGGTGGTTAGATACGGGGATTTTAGAATCTTGGATTTCACAATCGAATCAGTGTAAAATTCTGGATTTTACAATGGAAGTAGGGTGCAGATGTGGGGGAAGTTGGTTTCAGATGGTAGGAGATCGCCCATGTTTCCAGGTTTTAGAAATCTTAGGATAGGGAGGAGATTTCTAAAAGCTGGATTTCTTACTTCAACCCTTCATCTGCAACCAACTTCCCTCACATCTGCAACCTACTTCCATTGTACAATCCAAGATTTTACACTTCTTCCACTGTGAAATCCAAGGTCCTAATATCCGTGTATCCAAATGGCCCCGCTCTGTATGGTTGCCGGGTTTTTTTTTGTTCCTGGGAGTTATGTGGGAGAAAAAAATACCCAGGGAGATAGGTGGGAAAAAAAAAGTCCTACAAGTATCCTGGCAAAATAAAAATCCCATGTTTGGTTATGTGGGAGAAAAAAATACCTTGGGAGATATGGTGGGTAAAAAAAACACCTTTGTTTGGTTGCTTGAACTGTTGGGTAGAAAAAAATTCTTCTCAAGCTTATTTTTGGTTCTTGAGTTTATTTTTGTTCCTGGGGTTATCTTGGGATGGGATGAAAAGGCAATCATTACAAAAGTGGGATTAAAAAATTCACCCCACAAGTAATCATTACAAGAGTGGGATTAAAATATACCTAGTGTTAAAAGGCAACCAAACATGGGATGGGACCAAAATTTAACTTACTCTCCCACAAAACTCCCAGGAACAAAAAAAACCCGGCAACCAAACAGAGCATAAAAGGTTAAATACCCACATTTCCAATATTGCTTAAGCCTCTGGAGTAATTGGTTGTTTCACAGGTACAACATGCCCTTATCGATAATTCCCAAGGGAGGGTCCGGCATGTGCCAGCCCTGCAGGTGCGTGTCGGATTTGAACCCGAAGTGTCCTTCGAAGCTCCGAGTGAGGAGGAAGGGGAAAGTTGTGGCCTGCAAGAGCGCGTGCATGGTTTTCGGCACGCCGCGGTACTGCTGCACGTTCTCCTACGCTAATTCGGATAAGTGCAAGCCTACGCGTTATTCGCACGTGTTTAAGCGGGCGTGTCCGAGCGCCTACAGCTATCCTTACGATGATCCGCCTATTTTTACCTCGTGCAAGGGGGCTAATTATCTTATAAAATTTTGTTGATTTTACATAAAACTTATTTCAAAAGGAGAAGAAAATAAGCAGTTGTAATTTACGCTTGCCATTGTATGCAAGGGAAAATCGCTCATAATATGTATGTTTTCATTCTTGTCTCACCATAACAAGCCCCTTGAAGTTATATATGAGTTTATCTTTGATTAATCTAAGCCGTCTTTTTGGTAGTTCTTGCTTTGGATCACCAATGGCCCAAAATCATATGATCTTAAGATTAAAAAACTGTGCCTTTTGTTTTTTGAATGCATGCCAATTATTTAATTGTAAGATTAAAAAACTGCATTTATTGTTGTTGAATGCATACCTTGGTGCATTTTGTAGTTCTTGACCGTCCATCTTTAAACATGATTGTATGTTACGATCTCGACCGTCCATCTTCAACCGCCAAAACTACAAATGATTGAATGTTAGGATCTGATTATCAACCGGATTTTTTGTCGATAGGAGATTCGAAGGGAGACTCCTGCATGATCCTGACTGTCTGTATATTGGCACCACTTCCGGCAGATTCCTGTTTGAACTTGCCTTATTTTTTGGCAAGTGATATATTGGCCCTTTCATTTTTACTTGGGAAATGCAACCTGTCCAGTGTATTTATGACTCCCAAGTTAAAAAAAGGAGTGAAAATATCATTTCCCTTTTGATATGTGCATGTGTTACTATGGTGTATATGGGATTAAGTAAAATGTAGTTATTATGTAGTTAGCTAGGGCTTATGGGTTTAGGGTAGTAGGAGTTAGTTGCTGATAATGTGTCTGGTTAGTGGGCGTCGGTTACTAGTTATGTGTTATGTAAGTGAGTTAATGGGGTAGTTATGTGGCACTACCTTCATGTTTGTATTTAAGAAATTTATGTTATTGAAAATGGAGAAGAATATAAATCTACACCAGAAAGGAAACTTTGTTCTAGGAGGGTCGTGGTTCCTCTCGAATTCGAGCTGTTAGGAGGTTTCTCATTTGTTATTGTTTATTTGTGTTACGGTCAATTAGGCACTTAACACCTTTTTTCTCATCGATGGTGGGATCCATCCATATGATGGATTCTCCATCTGTGTTGATAATAGGTGGTCCAAAGATCACATTGGTTAATTGGGTGATCTTCATTGTTTACTTGATGGCCTTCCTACAGCCTGTAATATTTTTGCCACCTATACAGTTTTAAGATTAAATCGTCGTTTAGCTTAGAGTGTGGGCCCAACACAATATGTTAGTATTTTAATAAAAACTGATTTAAAAATTCATTTTCTAAAAGTTCTTATTATTTACGGTTTTGGATATACAGAACATCCCTCTGTCCATTTGCATGGTGAATAAGAGGAGATAGATACACTATGCTCATGGGCCATGTTGGCCCACAGGAGGGATTTAACTATGGTTTTAAATTTCGGTTTCGGTATGCGTTTAGGCCCTCACTAAAATTGAAATTTCGGCCAAAACCGAAGAAACCATAAAAAGTAATATTTTATCTAATACAAAATTTCAGCCAAAATTACAGTAATTTCAGCCAAAATTTCAAGAAAATATTAAGGGAAGTAAGGGTGTCAATTTTGGCTCGGGCTCGGAAGCTCGCTCGAGCTCGGCTCGAATCCTTAACGAGCCGAGCCCGAGTTAGGCCAGGCTCGGCTCGGCTCGGCTCGGCTCGTTAAAGCTCGTCATGTCAACATCACCTGCAAAAACGTAACGAGGGTGCGTATGTCATGTCAACATCATTGCAAAAACGTACTCGTATCAAACGGCTGTGTCGGATTAATTTTTTCCGGTAATTGTCATAACTTTAACCTTTTTTGATATTTTTTTCTTAATTGTCATAACTTACTGCATTTTCTTGGTAATTTTTCATTTTAAACTTTATAAATTCAGCTAATTTACATTTTTGTTTGTAATGATGACTTTTTTTCCTTATTTGCTTTTGCTAGCAACCTTTGCCGAAACTTTATAACCCAAGCTCGATAAACCCAAGCTCGATAAAGCTCGCGAGCCTGGCCGAGCCTGACCGAGCCGAGCCGAGCCTTTGAGTTTAACGAGCCGAGCCGAGCCTGGCCAAGCTCGGCTCGGCTCGGCTCGTTTACACCCCTAAAGGGAAGTGATATTTACGCCCCTTTTGATCACCAGGGACACGCAGCGTCAGTGTATCAATGACAAAAGGGGGGCTAATGTACTTGATGTCAGAAAAATCAAGTGGGGTTGATTGCAAACGTACACTGGCACTGGGTGTCCCTAGTGATCAAAAGGGGCGTAAATATCATTTCCCAAATATTAATTAGTTAAAAAAATCAAGATTTTTGGGCTGAATTTCCTAAAATTTCAGATGAAATTTCGCCCGGAAAAAATGTAACGTTTCGGAAATTAGCCATTTCGGCTTCGGGCCTGATTTCGGTCGAAATTTAAAACCATGGATTTAACAAATTCAACATGCGTGTGGCCACGTTATCACACGCAAGTCCAGTTTGGTTCGCGCATGCTTGACCTAATTTTTTTGCCTTACAAAAATAATAATTAATAAGATTTCTGATCGTTCAGTTTTTCCTCGATCCAACCGTTGGATTGTGTGTCTATTGGACCCCAACTACCACGTGCAGTTTTAAATTTGGAAACGTCATTTAACAGCGTTTAAAAATTGTTTATCATTCAGGACATTTCTTAAGGTTGTGACAGATCTAAGGGGTGTTGTACACGGACACAATTTGTTTGTAAAAATAGGAGTCATCCTGCATTTTCATTACAACAGAAAGATAAAAAAAAAGGGAAGTGATATATCCGCCCCTTTTAATCACCAGGAACACCCCCTGTTTGTGGCAATTAGGGGCATTGAGTTCTTTCGACAAAAGTACAACAGCCCCTCTTTAGTCATTGATGCACTGACAGGGGGGTGTTTTTGGTGATCAAAAGGGGCGGACATATCATTTCCCTAAAAAAAAAATTTCTGTTCAAAAAATGTTCTTTCGTTTCTTCTCTTGTCCTCTCCCTTTAATCGTTCTTTTACAATTTGCTTGGGCAATCATAGTATTGTAGTGGGTGGTCAAATCCCATCGATCGTGTATTGATTGACGGTATGCTGCGGTGTTCTATCTTGAGGGTGATTGTGCTCGTCTGCTGCACTGGAGTTTCTTTCGTAGAGGTATAGCCTCATGCTAAAAATGAAGAGGTTTAGGTTTGGAAAGCAGCTTAGGGGTTCAACTCGGGCAGACTCAACCCGAACCCGACGGGTTCAACCAGGAAAAAAGTCAGGTTGGGTTGAGCTCGGGTTGGGTTCGGGTTCGGTTTTCTGGGTTGAGCTCAGGTTGGGTGCGGGTCGGGATCAGGTTGGCCTCAACCCGACCCAACCCGATTCGAGTTGCATCCATAGGACAGCTAGATCGCCCACATGAAAACAACACTATATTAGTTGCAGTCAGAGTGACAGGACGGATCGTTAGGCTCTGATATCATGATAAGATTAGGGTTTTTCACTAAGCTTGGTGGTTTGGGGTCGAACCGGGTTGATCTGGGTTTTTCACTAAGGTTGGTGGGTTGCTGTCTAACCACATTGATCCCGCTACACGTCGTTCTTATAGTCATGCCCAAGGCGTGGTCGGATTGACGTGCTCTAATATCATGATAACTTTAGTATTTTTCACTAAATCTTGGTAGATTACAATTAGCTTTAAAAAATGTTTATAGGAAGAGATTAACATAACCGAGGAAAGAGATAAAGATGTAAATCCTACTTACTAAATCTAGTTTAATTGCTAATCTATCGAAACTGCCAATCTATCACACACAATCCAATGGTCAGATCTAAATGGATCTGATATTCTCTAATACCCTAGATAACAATGAAAGCTAGAAACTTCCAGAGATATGCTAGAGGTGTCCTCCAGAGAGAGATGTGAGCTGATCCGGAGACTTCCTCCTAAAATAAATATTTTCTAATTCCACTGGAGGAGGTGGAAGATTCTTCTAGATATAATTTTTTCTAGAGGTACATTTGTCCTATGAGACTTGTAACTAGCATATCAACATATTGCTTAGAGTGTTGAATACGATTGGAAACCCATCCCATGCAAAATATGCAATGACTTCAGTCACTCCCAAGATAGATGTCCAACCAACCAAACTGAGCAAGCAAATACCATAAATCAAGTCAGGCAAAAATGGGTTCAGAAAAAGAAGAAAGATGAAACAAAGGAAGAAATTCCTCAGCAGGGGACTTCGACTGGTACAGCTCAAGGATTAGAGAGGTCGGCAAGGATATCTGAAAGAGAGAGCTTTATAGAAAGCAGGTCCAATGATGGACTCCTCAGCAAGAGTGTCTCAGCCTCCTAGATAACCTAGAGGTAGAAGAAGCTTCCCAAAATGGAAAAACAGAGTAATAGAAGCTCCCCAATCCGAAGAACAAAGACAGACGGAGGTTGTGGAAAGCTAAGGTCGACCACTTCAAACGACTTCCTATAATCAAAATGAAGCGTAGCAGGAGGAGGTGAGTAGAAAGAGCCACTAGAATTTGAGGAAGAGCAAGAAAGCTAGGAAGTTGAGTAAGAGGAAGATAGACACTCTTGATTATTAGTTGTTCATGAGTTGCTTTGTGCTTCCACTTTGATTAGGTAGTGCTTCTAAGGATAGGCCTTGTCTTTGTTCTTTTGGTTTGATTCCTGATAACAAATTTTTTTTTTTTTTAAATGATACTTTTTTTTTTGTGAATTTAACGATAGATGATTTAAGCTTAAGAAAAAATAAAATGAAAGAACTATAAACAAATAAATGACTATAATGTAGATAAATAAGTAATTAAATAAAGGAGATGGGTTTATGGTCCCCTGATCTCCGTGATTGACCGTTTTGATCGTTGTTGGCGGAGCTGTCACGCGCGGAGAGAGAAGTGTGGGGGGTCACGGAGACCCTTTGTAGAGATCGTGCTAATGGATGTTAGTAACGCGATGTTGTTGCCCCCGTGAAATTGTCGAGAGAATAAAGCAATTGAAATAGAGAAATTTTGGCTCATTTTATCTTTTATGAAAGGGGTGAGATGAGAGAAGGAAAAGAAGCTTGTATTGTTGCAAATTGTATGTGAGGGAGTGAGGAAGAGAGCCTTTTCTTTGTATTGTCTCTTGTGTCTTTGAAAAGTGTGTGTGTGTGTGTGAGAGAGAGAGAGAGAGAGAGAGAGAGAGAGAGAGAGAGAGAGAGAGAGAGAGAGAGAGAGAGAGAGAGAGAGAATAGTGAGTTTTTGATCCTTTGTGAAGGAGAGAAAGAGTAGTCTTTTGTCTTGTTGTAGAAGAAAGAGTGTGAAGGGAAAAAAGTGGTTCCAAGATGGAGACCTTTTTGTCTTTTTGTAGATGTGAAGGAGAGATAGATATTGTGAGAGAGGGGGAGAGAGAGAGCCTTTGGCTAACTTTTGTTGAAAAGGTAAGTGAAATCAAGGGAAAAATTCCTCTTTTGTGTAATATGTTTTTGAAAAAAGAGAAAGGGAGAGAAGTTTGTTGCCAAAAGGAAAGAAAGAAGAGGATTTTCACAAAATATTAATGATATTTAAATATCTTTTATTTAGGTAATTTTTTGAAACTTTTGTATATTTCTATCTATATATTTTTTAAATTTAGGTGTTTACATTTGCCCATCTTTGTTACTTGTTGTATGCAACAAGCGGTAAAGAAGTAAACACATGAGTAAATGACATGTTAGTTTCGAAGAAAAGGAGGTTAGAGTAAAGAGACGCCCATAGAATGCCCCTCTTGGGTGCCCCATGTGAAAACATGGGGTAACAAAGAAGATGGGCGCGGAAATAATAGAAAGTGAAAGGAGCAACTAGTAAACAATGTGAATGGAGTGAAAGAGAAATAGAAAGGATATGGGGCAGTAACATCTATCACCATCCAAAGAATTGTGATCTTTAGGTTGATTTGACAAGCGTTGTAGGTGAGAACAATAAAAGTGTTGGCTCGATCTACGATACTTGTCTTGTAAATGCCATGATAATACGAAAAGGTAAAATGAAAATAAAGTAGAAGAATTATAATTAGAAAATATAAAATTATAAAAGAAATGATGTAAAGTTGAACAAATGCATCTGTGGAATAAGGAGGTTAATTGAGAAGTGATTTATATATATAATGAAAAAATGAGGTAGATGTATAAACATTGACGACATAGTCTAATGGGATTTGCCCCAATTGGTGAGAATTATGTATCGTTGGTGATCTAGCTAGTAAAGTTGTCAATTATAGCAAAGCAGTGTAATATTATCGGTACTCCTAGTATAGGTAATATGGATAATAAATGAATAAATAACATATCAAAATGTGCTGCTAGATGACTTAAATAGCTTTGTAGATGCATGTGTAATGGGTGAGAAAAAAAGTGAGAAAATGTGAGTGGATATGCAATGTGAGGTGAGATAAATAAAAGACTAGGTGAATGACATGGTGGACGTATATGATGTGAAAAATGACTGCTTACAACAGTGTAGTAACAGCTTGGTCTCATTGGTTTTCGTTGAATTTTGTGGGTATCGTAATAGTTAGGCTTAAGAGATGTGGAGTGACTCATGGGTGCTGGCTTTTTACTAGGAGTTTGTATATGTGAGGAATGAGTAGAGTTTTGCGCAAGATGCGTGTTTGTAGGATGGGGAGATGAAATATGTGATTGGTTTATTTTCTTATTTTGTTGTATTTTATGATCTTGTTTGGTCTGAAAGACAGGAGTTTGTATAATAGGTGATGGAGAAGTTGAAAGTGGAGGAGTGGATTTAGAAATAAATGTTTCATTTTGTGGCTGTGACATAATTTGAATGTTATTGATTGCACGTCTTTTAGAAAAATCCATTGAAAAATATGTAATATTTTGCAAATCAGATGGAGAGATTGTGGGTGAAACATACGTATTTTAAAGAATTTAATTAAAAGAAGAGCGATGCGAGTAAGAAGATTGGAGCAGTTGGAGTAGAGGAATTCTTTGAGCGCATGTTTGTGTTTGTGAAGGATGAGAGGTATTTGAGGGTGATGTAATTTTATGAGGGTAGTACGAGTGACTGATGATGTTGTTTATGGAGTTTGCTTGAAGTGTTTGAGAAGGGATTGAGGATTGAGTTTGAGTTACCATGGGTGTAGAAGGGGTTTCATCGATGACTAATTTGTTTTTAGTAATTAAATATTGAACAAAGTATTTGAAGGAAATGCAGTTTTCTATTAAGTGTCCAGGTGATTTGTGAAAGTGGCAATGTTGATTTGCCTGATAGTTTTTATGTTTAGGTGTATTAGGCTTGAGCTTTGGATGTTGGATTATATTTTGGGATAATAAAGTGTGAAAAAGATCGGTGTAATTAATATTGAGTGGCTTAAGAAGTGGTTTTTCTTTTGACATTTGGTTATGTTGGTATTAGTTTTGGTGGCATATGTTGTTGATTGCATGGGATTGAGATGATATTTTGAAAGAGGGATCAATGTTAGGCTTAAAAGGAAATGTTCCATTAGCTTCAAAGGCTTTTTGAATTGCAATACCGTGTTGGATAATCTTATCAAAAGAGGTGAGGAAAAGGATCGACAATTGAAAACAGAATTTCAGCATACGGGAGCGGATAAAAGTCAATATGAGAAATGACTCAGGGTAATGGCCTGGTAGTTGATTTGCTAGTGTTCTCCATCTAGAATAAAATTTGGGAAGGTCTCATCATGTCCTTGTTTTGTGTTAGGAAGGTCGTCAAGTGTAATTTCGGCGTCTATGTTGTATGCGAATTGATCGATAAAAAGATGTAATAATTGAACAAAGGAAGTAATAGAATGACTATGAAGGTTTATGAACCAAGAGAAAGCAAGGTCAACTAGACTTTGAGGAAAAAGCTGTAGTAAGAGTGCATCATTTTGTTGAATTCACATGTGTGGACCCCGATCCGAGAGAGGCGGGGGACGGGCCCCCACACGAAGTCTCTATGGATCTTCCACGTGAATGGAGAGCTCTACCAAGGAACTCTCGAAAGAATCTGCCTCTCACAGCATGAGTGGTGATAAAAGGTGAGATACCTCTCGATTCGGGGACTAGCACAGATTCGAGGCGTACCTTAAACAAAGAAGAGTCGCCATCCAAGGAAGTAGGCCCAGGATCCCATACTATGCTCTGTTGCAACGGATAACCAGAGATATAAAAAGAAGGTTCGTGCCTGGTTACGAATTTGGAAGGTCCGAAGAGCACCTCGTCCGCCCAAGTGCAAGCACCTGGTCTCTTATGCCATTTATTATTGATTTTGAAGAGTTTTGGGCGAAAGTCATATGAAATAGGAACGAATATCTCCGAGAAGATGTCTATCTAATCATGCATGTCTCGGAGGTGAATAATAAGCACACACATAATAAATGAGAGAAGTGTCGCCTAATAATAGCTAGGTTATGAGTGCCATACCTAATTGGTGTCTGAGTTCTGGTGTGCAAACACATGCATGCTACAGCTAAAGGTATAGGATCTGTACATGAAAGTAAGAAAATACAGCAAAACACACAACACAAATCAACTCTATACATGACTGGACAAGACAAATCCTAAAACTCTAATGCAGGACTTGACTCAGACCAAGATGGCCGTCCATCCCAGCTGCTCTACGTATCCCGGCCTCGGGAAGAATCGGAGTCAACGTAGTTCGATGACCTATTCTAACTACGATGCCTAACCATCTAGAACCGCTATCCTAGACTCGATCCACTAGACTCGACTGATTTTTAAAGCTTTTTACACGATTGCCTAAGTTCAGGTGAATTGTAATTTTCAGGACTCTCTATATGCCCTAACTAATGCAAGTTGGTTAGCCTTAAGCTAATGCAGGTGGGCCCTACATCCTATGTAACTAGGCTGTGCAACCTAATGAAAACCATGGGCTGACTATATGCTTCCTAGTCTAGCCATCGGTTCGACTGAATGTCTAACCGATCAACTCGAGGCCTCCTAACTCTAGGGACACTCACACGACAGGATATACCATATCAAACAAAGCATGACAGTCTCCTAACTCTAAAACACCCCAAATATCTAGGACAGACTCCTAACTTTAGGGGAATATCTTTTTGAAACGGTTTTGAAGATTTTTGTAATTTTGAAAGGGTTGAAATATTTATTTTTAAAGGTTTGGCTAGACTTGGGATGTGGATCCCAAGCTGCACTACGTACCCTTTGGAAAGGGATCAAGCCAACATAGTTCGGAATAGAATTTCCTAACTACTCTCACAATGACTCAAGATTTTTGAGATTTTTGATTTTTTGAAATGTTTTTGTTATTTTTGACACAAGAGGATAGAATCCTATCATCATAAGGGTAGGACAGACTCCTAATATCCCGCAAAGGTTGGACAACATCCTATGCTTTGTGGGGAATGAAGACAGAATCACAACTCTGAAGGGTTGGACAGTATCCTATACCTTGCAGGAGCGGATAAAAATCACATGATTTGATGAGAGGTTGGAAAGAATCCTAACTCCTATGATGATAGGACTAACTCCTGAAAGAAGGACTGACTCTCTAGCTAAGGACAGACTCCTATGCTAAGAACTGACTCTGAAATTAGTAACTCTGAGAGGGAGGTGCTAATGAGACAAGGCATGTATCTTACAAGAGAAGGAGGACAACTAAGACCAATGAGACAAAGCCTGTCTCCAAATGATTTGACTTACTAGTGAGACAAAACCTGTCTCCCAAAGGGTATGACTTTCTATATGAGACATAGCTTGTCTCCTATAAGGGTGGGCTCAAGATATCTCTTTCATTGCCCTTGCAATGAAAAGGAGAATCAAAATATCCAAAATATCCAAGATATAAGCCTAAAAGACTTAGAGAGTCTTCTAAAAGAAAATGATGGGACTGGGTAATTCAGACTCCTTCATCGCCCTTGTCTTGCAATGACAAGAGAATCTAATGAACAATTAAAGAAAACATCTAAAAGACTAAGTTAGTCTTTATAAAGAATAAGAAGGAAGAGGGGTACTGATGAGACTAGGGCTTGGGATGACTCCTTCATCGCCCTTTCATAATGAGAGAGGGCAAGTGTTCAAAGGGTGTCTAAAAAGCTAAGAAACTTCTATCTAAAGAAGGAGAAAGAAAACAAGGGGTACTACCATGACAAGGTATGTCCCTCTACATATGGGCTTGGGCTAGCGCCTTCATCGCCCTCGCAATGAAGTAAACTAATGAATATCTAGGGGTCTCTAAAAAGTCTAAGAGACTTCTATCTAAAGAAGGAAAAAGAAAACAGGGGGTAATACCATGACGAGATATGTCCCTCTAAATATGGGCTTGGGCTAGCGCCTTCATCGCCCATATAACTCATCCATGGAATGACTAAAGAAGAACACCTATCCAATATGTAAAACATAAAAAAGTTATTCAATTCCATTTACAAACCAAATTTAAACCATTCATGAAATAACTGAAGCAGTTATTAAACTATCAGAGTTGATGAGGATAATGCATTCATGCAATATTCAGTATATGATTGCGCATCCAATATCATCCAGCACGACTTATTTAGGCAAACAAGACATACATTAGTTCATTGACCACATATTTCATATGTATTTGACTGAACACTCTTCTCTAGAATTTATTCAAAGTATAAAAATATATCATGACATAAAAGCAAAATGGACCTATATCATTAGACCAGCAAACCTATAAGCTTATATTATTTTGACGACAGAATAGAACAAATCTTATGTAACTTGTAAATCAACATATTCCCCTTAAATGACAAATTTCCTTGGCCACAAAAGATAAGCCCAACATGAAGACAAAAAAATGTTCTCTCTCTCTAAAAACAAAGTTCAACAATAAGATCTCCTTTTCTTTTCTTTCTTTTTAAAAAATAAAATAAAAATAAAACTAAAACATTATAATACCGGGTTCTTATGTAATGAAATCATGCTCCAATACTTTTTCTACTATTCAACCATAACTTTATGCCAATCCAAATTACCTAACAGTACATATTGCATCTAATATATATAAGATTTGTAATACTACCACGATAAGTAAAAATAAATCATTCCAGAATGACTAAGAAGAGAAAATCTGTGATATTATCCTAATACCTGGAATGCATATTCTGACTTAATCCAATAAGTGAAAACCACAATATCTACACAATTTCTAATATAAAGGAGTTAGAAATTTAAACATAGATATCCATTCAAACGCTTTTATTTCCAATAGTTATTCCTTGCCTGTTTTAAACCTTTTACTATTATTTTCCTCAACAGAGATCACTCTAATTTATCATGATTTAAGGAAAATATATATATATATATATATATATATATATATATATATATACCTAAAATAACAGTGGGAAGATAAAATACACCTCTCAACATGGACCATCACACCTATACTGCTCAGGTTCACTAACTATAGTGTCTGCTCATGTAAATTTACTACTAGGAACCATATAATCTGCTATTACCAGATCATAACAGTGCAAACATCCCCAATCTTGAATTCCCTAGCTAACCATGACTGTAGAACTATAATATAAACAAGGACTAAAATAAGTAAACCATATGAATCCTTGTCAGAAGTTTAAAAATGAAAGGAGGGACATTAGGATCCTCACAATATACAACCATAACATAAAACGACCTTATAAATATATCTACATAAAACCATAACCTGCTATTATCTACATGGCAAATGCTTTGTTTCATAAGGAAAATTAAACCTTAAAATTTAATATAACTAAATCTACAACTAGACATTGAACCCTCACTCGTCACTATCTCATAACCTGCGCCAAAGTATTATCTCTTAGCAAATAAATCTGGACTTATACAAGTTAGTAAAGCTCCAAGAACCAAATCAAAATCCCAATTAAGAAACTAACTTTAAAAAAAAAACTGAAATATAAGTGATAAAGTTAGAGATTCTAGATTCATACAAGCCTAAATACATGAAATTAGGAATGTAACCACCATCAATGAATTTCTAGAAACAACCATCAATGAATCAAAGAAAATCAATCAAAGTAGGAATGTAACCACAGAAATAAGAACAATTAGAGAACATTAGCTCCTGAAATTTGTATAAACCTATTTTTAACAAAAGAAACCAATGGAAGATTCCCAATGCTTAGATCAGTTTAACAGATGATTATCATTAACAAATTCATGCCAAAATGAGATCATAATGGAAGTATATCACAACATATAATAAATTTAAGCAAGCTATTACTACAAATGAAAAGAAAACAAATATACACACAAGAAATAGAGATGAGTAGAGAATAATACTTACCTCCAATTGAAACAATTCAATTTTTCTGCATTTTTTTCTTCAACTGAATCAATCGGATCTTACTTTATCTAAAAAAACAAGAAAAAATAGCTACAGCGTGATCAAATCTGCTATTAGATGGCTGAATTCTGGCAGATCTTACCAAAATCAATGGGATCAAGGTTCAAATAATCAAAACAATACAAATCTAAGATTTTTGACAATAAAGGAAAGATAATTTGAACGGCTAAGAAAACAGGGTTAACAGATGTTGATCTAAGGTTTAGAAAGAGAAATAGTTTTAGATCTAGGGTTTAAAGGAAAATAAATCTAAAGCTATCAATGAATCAGAGAAAAAGGCGAAGGAATCCTGCAAAAGTAACCGGAATTCAGTAAAAGTCTAGCTGAAGAAGATGATTTTTGGCCGAAAGGGACAAAAGAATGGTTTAGGGTTTTGAGAAAAAAACTAGGGTTTCTTGAGATGAACTCTTCAAATCTGGAGCTTAACAGTAGGCTTTAAGCCAAAGAAAATGAGATTTGGCCGGCCGGAGCTTAGGATTCCGGCGAGAGTGACCGGAGAAGATGATCAATGGGAGAAGAAAAATAAAAATTCCCAAATCTTTCTGCTTCTCTCTCTCTGTGATTTTTCTAAACGAAAAAATGAGCTCCTCCCCTTTTCTATCAATTTCTCAAATCGGTGTTCGACCGGAGCTTGAGCGGAGAAGAAGAATCAGACGGAAATAGGGTTTCAGATTTTCTCTCTTCTCTCTCTCTCTCTCTCATTTGGGTTTTTTTCTTTTTTCTTCTTTCTCGAAAATGACTTAAACTAGCATTTACAGGAAATTTTTGGATTGATATCCGCACCCCAGATGGATAAAGCGCGCGAAAAGTTGATATAGCGCGCCCGCCATTTTTGTCTTTTTCGGCTCAGGTTCGGCCCCATCCAGGATAATCCACCCCCCTCTCCAGCTTATACTACGACACTTACCTCTGCTCATTCGCTGGGCAAACGCGCTCGGATTTTGATGAAATTTTGGAGGGACCTTGCTGGGACCCTAACCTACCTTGGGGTGAAATTTAGAGTTTTAAAACATTGGTTTGGTTAGGTTTTGTTCAAACATGGGAGGCTCAGGGTACGGTCAAAATGGGGTGTCTACAACATGCATTTGATTAAAAACGACTTCAGGTGGTGACGTGGGTTTCCTGTTCATTGTATAAAGTGAATTGCGGCATCGTAAAGTTTGGTGGGAATTGTGCCAATGTTATAGATGGAGGATAAGGACGTGAACAAAGTTCATATATTGATTTAAATTGAGTGGCATTTGTATTGTTTGCAAGTTGTTCTTCTATGCTATTTTTTATAATTTGTTTAAGTGAATCATTGGTTAGTTTGGTACCATTGGAAATGAAAGTATTAGAAGATATTTCAGGCATTAGGAATTATGTGGTGATAGTAATATTGCTAATGATTTCGTTTAAGTTAGTTTTTTTTTAATATGATGAAGACAGTAATGTATATTAATATTACTTGATTGTGTGTAAATGACAATATGTAATATATGGATATAAATGTGTGGACCCCGATCCGAGAGAGGCGGGGGACGAGCCCCCAAAGAGTCTCTCTGGATCATCCACGTGAATGGAGAGCTCTACCAAGGAACTTAAAAAAAGAATGCCTCTCACAGCATGAGTGGCGATGAAAGGTGAGATACCTCTCGATTCGGGGACTAGCCCGGATTCGAGACGTACCTTAAACAAAGAAGAGTCGTCATCCAAGGAAGTAGGCCATGGATCCTATACTATGCTCTGTTGCAATGGATAACCACAGATATAAAAGAAGGTTCGTGTCTGGTTATGAATTTGGAAGGTCTGAAGAGCACCTTATCCGCCCAAGTGCAAACACCTGGTCTCTTATGCCATTTACTTAGTGATTTTGAAGAGTTTTGAGCGAAAGTCATATGAAATGGGAACATATATCTCCAAGAAGACGTCTATCTAATCATACATGTCTCGAAGATGAATAATAAGCATACACAAAAGAAATGAAAGGAATGTCACCTAAGAATAGCTAAGTTATGAGTGTCATGCCTAATTGGTGTCTAAATTTTGGTGTGCAAACACATGCATGCTACAGCTAAAGGTGTAAGGTGTAAGGTCTGTACAAGAAAGTAAGAAAACATAACAAAACACACATCACAACTTGACTTGACACACAACTCGACACGACGAATCCTAAGACTCTAATGCAATACTTGACTCAGACCAGGACGTCCATCCATCCCGGCTGCTCTACGTATCCCGGCCTCAGGAAGAATCAGAATCAACGTAGTTCGATGACCTATTCTAAACTACGATGCCTAACCATCTAGAACCGCTATCCTAGACTCGATCAACTAGACTAGACTGATTTTTAAAGCTTTTTGTACGATTACTTAAGTTCAAGTGAATTATAATTTTTAGGACTCTCTATATCCCCTAACTAATGCAAGTTGGTTAGCCTTAAACTAATGCAGGTGGGCCCTACATCCTATGTGTAACTAGGCTGTGCATCCTAAGAAAAACCATAGGCTGACTAAATACTTCATAGTTTAGCCATCGGTTCGACTAAATGTCTAACCGACCACGACTCAAGACCTCTTAACTCTAGGGACACTTACACGACAAGACACATCATATCAACACAAACAGGACAGACTCCTAACTCTAAAACACCTCAAACATTTAGGACAGACTCCTAACTCTAGGGGAAGATCTTTTTGAAAAGGTTTTGAAGATTTTTTGTATTTTTGGAAGGTTTGAAATGCTTATTTTGAAAGGTTTGGCTGGACTTGGGATATAGATCCCAAGCTGCACTACGTACCCTGTGGAAAGGGATCAAGCCAACGTAGTTCGGAAACAGATTCTTCTAACACACTTCTAATGACTTAAGATTTTTAAAAATTTTGATTTTTCAGATGCTTTTGATGTTTTTGACTCAAGATGACAGAATTCTATCATCATAAGGGTAGGAAAGGCTCATGATATCCCGCAAAGGTTGGACAGCATCCTATGCTTTGCGGGAGAATTGGGCAAAATCACGACTCTACAAGGGTTGGACATCATCCTATACCTTGCAGGAGTTGTATAAAATCACATGACTTGATGAGAGGTTGGACAGAATCCTAAGCCCTATGATGATAGAACTGACTCCTAAATTGAAGGACCGACTCCTATGCTAAAGACTGACTCTCTAACTAAGGACAAAAACTCCTATGCTAAGGACAGACTCATATACGAAAGGACTGACTCCTAATGCACAACCCTAAGATGAGAGTGCTAATGAGACTAGGCTAGTCTCATAAAAGAATATGAGATAAAAAAAGGTGCTAGTGAGACTGGACAAGTCTCCTAAACACAGAGATGGGGGCTCCAAGTAACCTTATCATTGCCCTTGCAATGAATAAGTAAGGTCAAGAAAACTACAAGACCAAGTAGGTCTTCAACTAATAAAGGAATTCTACCATGAGGCTTGGATAAATTCTCTAAGGGGTAGGCTCTAAACAAGGCTTGTCTCCAAGGGAGGTGTGCCTTACGAGACATAGTGTGTCTCCTAGTGGGTTGACTCACTAATGAGACAAAGCCTATCTCCAAAGGGGGTGACTTTTTATGAGACAAAGCATGTCTCTCCAAAGGGTGTGCTCTAGATAACTCTTTCATTGCTCTTGCAATGAAGGAACTTAATTTCTGAAGGTATACACATCTAAAAGACTGGGCGAGTCTTCCAAATTAAAGAGGGAAGTGCTATTTGGACTGAGCAAGTTCCCTAAGGATGGGCTTGGGCTAACGCCTTCATCGCCATTAACCCGAGAGAATGCTTTGAAAAAAAAAAAAAAAAAACTTAGACCTTTCGCTAACTGCCCATGTCTTCCTCATTAGAGCCGTCGCTGAAATGCTCCCGGGCGCATAATGCATCTCTATGGCTGCCACAGGGTCTGAAACACCCTTACAACCTCCTAGTAGGATTTCGCAACATTCATTCCAACTACCCCTTGCCTTGCTGCTAGAAATCCAACACTGCCTCGAACCCATCCCATTTCGGTAGCTGAGAGAAAACTTCTTGCTTGTTTACATCCCACTGAGAAGGGCTACATATTTATCCCCTGATAACTTCTATATGCCTGATAATCAGCCAATGCACCAATACTATTAACATTTCTCCTTACGACAGCTGACATTGGCTGCTGCTCTACTCGATACATGGTTGCTAGATAATCACTAACCAATATGTGGATATTTAGCACACGATATAGCAGAATCTGGTAATGAAGAGAGCCCCTGTTTAAATTCGGTTCCCATCACAGAAACCATAACTTGTCACTGGGAATTCGTCTCAGCCCAAATGAGGTTACAATCAGATGGACCATCTAATGCAAATGCTGCTCTATCCCCCCATATAACCTCAGGAATTAGGCAGGAATGATCATCCTCTCCCTAAGTAAATTGTTTTCATCATTAAAAGCCAACACCTGTTTAATCTCTGCATGGTCATCATCTGTAACTACTTCTATCACATTGCCAACTTCCAAATTATCCAACTTTGTCCATCAAAGGTTCAGGGAAAATCACATCCACTTGGGAACAAGATTGTGCTACAGATTATAGAATAAATCTTCACCACACAAGCATCCTCTGTATTTATTCAAGACATATAGGGACACAAGATTGAATTAACACCTTGCTTAAAGTGCAACCCGATCTCAGGTTATAGGCTAACTAATTTCAGGTTATATTCCCAAAGATTTTCAGATTACTTGCTAACCTTTTCAAGTTTTAACCGGTTCAATTTTTACAAATCAAAACTTCAGGGCATTAGTTCAATAATCCTGCAACATCATTGGGAGTACATAACTATCTTAATACTAGCAGGCTCCCTTATCAACTGGAGACTCTATTAAACTCACGTGATTACCAAACAAAAAAAAACTAAAGCAATGCAACATGGTATGTACATACCTGTAAATGATATTCTAACGCAAAAAATCATGAAATCAATGAGAAACTACATTATCAAATTGGACAGTCAAGGGCTCTTAATTGACAACTCCGAAGCTTATCACAAAAAAAAATCCAACCATTCAACATATTATCTTCTCCTCTTGAGTCATTGAACCAATAGTATGAATACATGCCTTTAAGGATCTTCTATACACACAAATACACTAAGTACTATATGTTCTTATTTCAATTAATTCCATAACATAAGATTTAACACTAGGTAAATCATTCTAACAGGGGATGAATAAGAAGAAATTTCTTGAAATCAATTCTTATTAAAACATTTAAAACTGTATGAGCAGGTGATTATCTATAGCTTCTAATTACACAAAATAAAAACCAACTCTATGCTATTTCCAAAAACCTTTTTATTCAATCCCTAGCATGACATGCATGATGGACATTATCTGAACTCCATGGACAGCTTGTAAAGACAAACAAAACTCAGACATCATTTTTTCCCTTTTTTTTTTTCAAAAACTGAACAAAACTGAACTTATTGGGAACAAAACAAATTGAGTTGAATTGAACATAGTCCTTATACATGATCAATGAAATAAGAAAAAAGAAAATTTATGCACGATCTGTACAAAATTGTTTCTGATAATCTAGACTAAACTGAACTTGAGTATATTAAAATGAACAAAATTGGACATTAAAAGCACGTCATTGGAATAGGTAATTCAAGGTGAAATCATAGTTCCAGGCTTTGTATATAATTACCAAGGATCATTACAATTAAAATCTCATGCAAATATAATCAACAGAGAAGACACTTTTAGCTCATTAGCGTGATGACATGGATACTCTCAACAACAAAGGGAACTTCCTAAGGCCATGTATAATAGAAATTACCTATTTGAATATCTTTTTCTTTACACAATAAAAGAGAGCACATCACCAGTCAACTAAAGGCTATAAATGAATCAAATACAATTTGAAATATTAAGAAAATCCTATCACTTGATACATCAAGACTACTAAGGAATAGCATCAGACTAAGAAAATGAAGCTCATAAATATTTTCGATATGAACAGCAGGTTTAAGATAGAAGATTCATGTCTAATATTTCAACCAAAATTAATTTCCATTTTAATACATTCCAAATAAAAGCCTCAACATGAGCTGAGCCCTAAGGTAAGCAATTCGAACACCATAATTTGTTCCTAATTTACAAACTAAATGTTTTGCATCCATAAGAAACTTCTATCATAAGTTATGCTCTAGATCCAAAACAAAATGAACAAGAAACACAAGAGATCCTAATTAACAGGACTCAAATCATTACAGAATTTAAAATTACTCAACGGTGACTTTTAAGGGTAAATAAGTAAAGAAATTATTTATAATCAACTCATCTATCCTAGCAAAATATTAAAAATCACAAGCATGTCATAGCAATTTAAATAAATCAGAGAAGAAGATACTAGCATTGGAGTTACTTAAAAATCATTTGTGATTCACCTTGCTAATTTTTTTAAAAAGAAAATCGATCAAAACTGAAGGATCTATAAGTAAAACAAAAGTAGAATAGCTGATAAAACAATGATCTAACCTGTTACTTGGAGTTCTTCTCGAGATTGATGATGAGAAAATTGAAGAAGCGACAGCAAAATGGAAGGCCGAAGCTCGCCTGAGTTCACCAAAGAAGAAGATCGGCTAGTTTTTTTTTAGATTTTTTTAAACGAGATCCGCTCTCTCTCTCTCTCTAGAAATATCAGAGCTTCTCTCTCTAGAAATTTGGGAAAAATCCTAGATCTAAGAGTGAGATGCCCGGATTTGAGTATTAGAACCTCAAACACAAGGTTTCCTAAGTAAACAAGATTAAACCTAGGGTTTTATGCTTGGAAAATGAGATCTAATGGCTGTAAGAAAAGAGAAAACAACAGTAAAATCTATCAAAGAAAGAAAAAGGAAAGCATGCTACCGGAGGTTATTAGAATCCGGTCGGAATCCGCCGGAGAAGATGATCGGAAGAGATTAGGTTTTTGAATTTCAAAAGATGATGAAATAAAGGTTAAAATTCCTGAAAAAAGCTATGATTTGAAGAAGAGAAGAATAGCAGAAGTAAGAATAATCAGAATATAGCCGGAAATTGATCGGAGTTGGCCGGAAAAGATAGAAAAATCGTTAGGGCTTGATATTGGCACTTCAAGTTGATGGAGCGCGCGGTTGACGAGAATTTTTGATAAGCACACTGCCGAATCGTGTCTTATTCAGATATAGATTTGCACTTCTCAGGATAATTCACCCCCTTGTCTATTTGCACCACGACGCCATCTCAGCTCGTTCGCTATGCAAACGCACTCGGATTTCGACGAAATTTTGCAGGGACCTTAACCTAGCTTAGGGTGAAATTTGGAGTTCCAATTCAATGATTTGGTAAGATTTTGCACAAACATGGAAGGTTTAGGGCACGGTCAAAATGGGGTGTCTACAAAATGTAGCTATGCAAAAAAGAAAAATGTATATAAATGATTATGATGTGATAACATTTCTTAGAATTTAACAAAGTGGTATAAATAATAGTGAAAGAAATTATGTAAAGATAGTGCCAAGAAATTATGTAAAGATAGTGCCAAGAATTAGCCAATGACCTAGTTAGAAAATAAAATAAAATAAATGCATACACAATTGTGTGATTGAATAGTGTAAGAATAAAATGTTAATTACTTTAAATATTAAATGTATGGTTTTTAATAAATAGGTGAAGGGGAGATTTCGGGCGTGCCAAAATAAAACAACAAAAAATTTAAAAAAATGGTAATTTTTTTTTGGTGAATTTAATGATAGATGATTTAAGCTTAAGAAAAAAAATAATGAAAGAACTATAAACAAATAAATAACTATAATGTAGATAAATAAGTAAGAAAATGAAGGAGAGGGGTTTATGCTTCCCTGATCTCCGTAATTAACCGTTCCGATCATTGTTGGTGGAGCCGTCACGCATGGAGGGAGAAGTCACAGAGACTCTATGTAGATATCGTGCTAATGGATGTTAGTGACACGATGTTGTTGCCCCCGTGAAATTGTAGAGAGAATAAAGCAATTAAAATAAAGGAATTTTGGCCCCTTTTATCTTTTATGAAAGGGGTGAGATGAGAGAAGGAAAAGAAGCTTGTATTGTTGCAAATTGTATGTGAGGGAGTGAGGAAGAGAGCATTTTCTTTGTATTGTCTTTGTGTCATTGAAGAGAGAGAGAGAGAGAGAGAGAGTATAGAGAGCAGTGAGTTTTTGGTCCTTTGTGAAGGAGAGAAAGAGTAGTCTTTTGTCTTGCGAGTGTGAAGGGAAAAAAGTGGTTCCAAGATGGAGACCTTTTCATCTTTTTGTAGATGTGAAGAAGAGAGTGACATTGGGGGAGAGGGATAGCCTTTGGTTGACTTGTGTTGAAAAGTTAAGTGAAATCAAGGGAAAGATTCATCTTTTGTGTAATTTGTTTTTGGAAAAAGAGAAAGGGATAGAAGTTTGTTGACAATAGGAAAGAAAGAAGAAAATTTTCACAAACTATTAATGATATTTAAATATCTTTTATTTAGGTAATTTTTTAAAACTTCTATATATTTCTATTTATATATGTTTTAAATTTAGGTGTTTACAATTCCCTATTCTTGTGATAAGGTTAGTATTTTGTATGCCAATTGTAATATCTTTATCTTTCTAAAAAATCGGCAGGGTCCATGCCAAACCCTAGCTTACCTATAAAAAAAGAAAATTGCTTAGGCCTTGCATATATAAAGAAGAGTAGCCCTCATTTGTAACCATCAACCAAGTTGTATAGCCTCAAGAGCAATACAAAATGCCTTCTCCTCAATGGTCTCTTGTATTCAATTATTCTCTAATGTCCATCTGTTACCTTCTCTCTAGCTCACTTTTTAGGAAGGCTGACTTAGTCATTCAAGGGGCGATGAGTGCCTAAGTGCCGCACTGGTGTGGATGGAAAAATCAAGCTCATGACACCTAGTCCATGCATAATCTCACTGCAATAAAAGATTATTCGTTAAATTTCTGTTTTACAAAAATCAAGGTACAATATTTTCATTTTTGAGAAACATCACCAACACAACAAGCCGTGTAATCTATCCTACTAATTTTGGGCCAATAATCGGTTGGGGCTCTCGATGGTCTAATCTAGAGGTGTTCGCTCGGTTATAACCGAACCGAAGAGACCGAAATTTGATTACCGAAATAATTTCAGTTATCAAATTTTGATAACCGAAACCGAACCGAAAATTTCAAAAACTGAACCGATTAAAAATTCGGTTATTTGGTTATAACCGAATAACCAAATAGTGGGAGAAAAAGAGGAAAAGAAAGTAAAATCTCGGTTTGGATCAGAGGGCTAGGATCATCCTATCGAAATGATTTTTTGAGCACAACCTAATTAAGTTTCGATCAATCAAATGGACGGTTTTGATCATCCTACGGATTGCCCATATAGCATTTTTTGGAAAAATAATGGTTTTTATCCATAATTTCGGTTATTCGGATAACCGATTTTTTTTTTTGATATAACCGAACCCGAATAACCGAATTTCCAAAAAAAAATAACCAAAACCGAACCGAAAAGAAAAAAAACCTGAACCGAACCGACCAAACCAATTCGGTTCGGTTATTTGGTTATAACCGAATAATGAACACCCTATCCTCACGCATTGAGTGGTCTTCCTCTTCTGCACTATGTTTCATGAATTAGGACAATCCACTACCTGGCACTTTTTTGATCAAGTGGTAGAAAAAGAAGAAATCATTTCCTCAAATTATCATGGATTAGTATGAGACAAAACGGTTTTCCGTTTTCTGGGCCTTCCCATGACCCAAAGCTTCGGGCAGTTTACAATCGGTTAGATAAGGAACACTTAAAAAAGAAACGTCAAACGTGCCTTGGCCTGAAAAGATCTTCGTAATTTCACTCTAAAATATGGGCATTTTGGGAACTCCCACTTATATATAAACCCCCACCACTCCAGTTCAGAAGATCTAGACTCACCTCCATGACATTCTGGTTTTTTCACCTTCTCCTACTTTTCTATATCTCATGTAATAACCATTTTTGCCCTTCAAAATTTCCAAAAGTTACATCAATTTCCTAGATATTTATTGATTTATGCTAGATTAGGGGTGTAAACAAGCCGAGCCGAGCTTGGCCAGGCTCGGCTCGGCTCGTTAAGCTCACAAGTGAGGCTCGGCTCGGGCTCGAACCAGGCTCGGGCTCGGCTCGGCCAGGCTCGCGAGCCTTACCGAGCTCGGGTTATATTATGTTCACACCCCTCATCTTCCCTGGACAGCCCTACTAGTGTAATTTGACTACTTTTTTTACACTATGGGGGGTGGTCCTAGTAACAAATGGGGTTCCAAAAATGAAGTGACATAGTTTGCCCCCCCCCCCCCCCCCCCCCCTTTCACTCCATGGACAACCCTTTTAATGTATATATTAATATATAATATATATATATATATATATATATATATATATATATATATATTTAAATATATTAAATTCTTAACGAGCCTTAACGAACCAAGCCGAGCCGAGCCTGGCCTAACTCGAGCTCGGCTCGGCTCGTTAAGGATTCGAGCCGAGCTCGAGCCAAGCTTTTTTTGAGTCGAGCTCGAGCGAGCTTCCGAGCCCGAGCCAAAATTGACACCCTTATGCTAGATTGAAGGGATCCCTTACAAGAATGAGATGAAAGGGCTCCCACATTCGTTGCACGTCACTCCGACATGTAAAACTCAATGAGTGTTAAATGCAATTTGGTGATGTGTGGCCGATATTGAATTGAAAGAGCCCTTTCATCTCATTTTTGCAAGGGCTCCATTCTAGCATTCCTCTTTTCATATTTATTGATTTATGTTTATTCGTTAACAGATGTTGGCGCTACGGTGTTCACACTCAAGAACAACTGCCGGAACCCGGTCTGGCCCGGAATCCAACCCGGAGGTGGAAAACCGGTTTTAAAGAATGGCGGGTTTCAGCTAAAACCGGGCCAGACGGTGAGGATCAGTGCACCGAAAGGTTGGTCGGGCCGGTTTTGGGGCCGATACGGGTGCACATTCGACAAAAATGGCCACGGCACATGTGTCACTGGAGACTGCGGAGGCTTGTTAGGATGTGCCGGCGGCGGTGGTACGCCGCCGGCAACCCTGGCCGAGTTCACCCTCGACAGCCCTGTGGACTACTATGATGTTAGTCTCGTTGACGGGTACAATATACCCGTGTCGGTATTTCCTGCTGGAGGGTCCGGCACGTGCAGGCCGGCGAGGTGCGTGTCAGATTTGAATATGAAGTGCCCTTGGGAGCTCCAAGTGAGGAGGAAGGGGAAAGTGGTGGCCTGCAAGAGCGCGTGCATGGCTTTCAACACGCCGCGGTACTGTTGCACAGGCGCCTACGGGAGTCCAGATACGTGCGAGCCCACGCACTATTCGCGCGTGTTTAAGCAGGCGTGTCCGAGTGCTTATAGTTATGCTTATGACGATCGGACTAGCATTCTCACGTGCAAGTGCACGTGGGCTGATTATCTGATAAGGTTTTGTTGAATTTGCGTGATACTTATTTATAAAGGAGAAGAAAATACGTAGTTGTAATTTACGTGTGTTATCGTTTGCAGCAGAAAATTGCTGATACTATGTTTCCAGACAAATCTCACCGTAACAAGCCCGGTGGATTTATATAGGATCTTTATGGAAAGATTGTTCTCTGGCAGACTAATCTGAAACTTAATTTGGCAAGTTCTTTTTCCTGTAGAGATCCTATTTGAATGAGAACTCAATGAGTAAATCCGCCAAATGATACAATAAGGGGCCGTTTGGATACGTGGTTTTAGAATCCATGTTTTAGTTTGAAAACAGTGTGAAAGAGGGTTCATGATCAAGCTGCTGCATCTGTCCCGACAGCGTTTTTTGGATTTTAAGTAAGAAATCCAGGTTTTAGAAATCTCTCCCCCATCCTGAAATTTCTATAACCTGGAAACAGTGGATCATCATCTGCTGCTCTCTTGCTGTCAGAAGGAAGGGCGAGAAATCAGAAAACGACAGCTGGTCTCTTTCTTCTCTGGTCACCCAAACTCTACAGCTGTGTTAGATGAGCCATGGTCCAAAGATTACAATGCTTGTGTGATCTTCATCGTCCATGGCCTTTCAACATATAATTTGAGCTTACCCCTCTACTTTGTACCTATTGGTGGACCCATACATCATCTCACTGGAAGCAAGCACACTGAATAAAACACAATGTTGGGTAATTGGGAAATAATTCCATGAGAAGCATATAAGAAGCATAATCTAGGCCGTACAACATGACAGTGGCACAATCCAAATGCTTCATATACTAGGGCTCTATTGTGTAGATACCTGTCATCAGAATGTCACACTAGGAGACTATCTAAGACATCTGATCAAGGACTTGCAGTTGAAACGTAGGACAAAAAATTAAAAATTAATTCCAAACCATATAGGACAATACAAAAACTATAGGGGCCGTTGGGATACATGGATTTTATAGTCGAGGATTGTAAAAACTCTAAAAACTAGATTTTATAAGGTAAAAGTTGAGTGGTCGGAGGGATTGTATAATCCTGGACTTAATGTATAGAATCCGTGTTTTAGCTTAAAAATTCAAGGTTTTAGCTCGTAAAATCAAAGATTTTAAAATCCTGAATTATAAAATCCATGTATCCAAATGGATCCCTGTAGAGATAAAGGATTTCACATGACATGTGGCATAAAAAGAGCAATCCTACGTGGACGAACAGCACCAGGACTTCCTTGCACTGGATACGTTCTCCTGGTCGGGGACAACTATCTTAGTTCCCTTGAGAAGTGTAGAGTTCCCGCGGGATTGATGTTCATCATTGGCAATCAAGGACTTCTTACTGATGATCCGGTATATCTCTGTCAAGACGGTCAGGAACGCCGTCTCGACGTTGGTGGCCTCGAGGGCCGATGTCTCCATGAAGAAAAGGTTCTCCCTCTGCGCAAACTCCTTGGCGTCCTCCGCGGGGACTGCTCGGAGTGTCCCTAAGTCAGACTTGTTGCCGATGAGGATGATGGCAATGTTCTTATCGGCATGCCCGCGGAGCTCCTCCAACCACCTTGCCACATGGTCGAATGACTGACGCTTTGTCATGTCATAGACCAGCATTGCTCCCACTGCTCCTCTGTAGTAAGCACTAGTCACCGCCCGGTACCTGGATGTCCATCCCAGTGTCAGCTAATGACTAGTGATGAGGCTATGTTTCATTAGTATGGTTCGAGTGTCAGAATCTGATAAGGGTACGAGTGTCGGAATTGGCAAATCTTAAAAAGAACGATTCATGGATTCGTGAAAATATTTTAATCAATTCATAAATTTTAATCTTTTCATTTAATAATATGGTTATCACAAGTAGTATATTAAACATTTAAATAAGTTAAGTAAATATAATGTTTTATTTCTAATTAAGAAACCTACCGTCAGTGTGGGTAAAACTCAATAATTGTAAAGTTGTGGTAGTAGTATTCAGAAAAAAAAATAAGATAAAAGAGATATAGAAGTGTCTGAGAATCCTAAAATATTTTTATCTGAGCCGTGTCCCCGGCCATTCAGAATAATCCGTGTAACATAGTGATGAAGATTTGTCATGATAGACTTTATTAAAGTAAAAAAGATTAAATAACGCCATCTCCAACAATTTAAGCTTTTGGAGTACTTGGTTGTTTCAAAGAAGTAAATGTTATGAATAGTTGCGTTTTCTTCATCAATTGGCCATTTGCTAGATGCATTCATGATTTTTTTTCTCAAGATCTAGATTTGGTCAATGTTATGGTGTACAATGGCAGGGGCTTGAGATGTCAGTTTAAGTGAAAATTGAAGTATTTATATACAATGCGACTACTGTGTTTTCAGCAAGATTGGCAAGATGATGATGACGAGTTTCCAAATGTATGTTTCAACAAGGAACTTGAGAATCTTTTAAAAGACTGATTACTGATTAGTAAGTAGGCTTAGTTTCTAAATTCGTACTCTACTCTCTCTCTCTCTCTCTCTTCTTATTCCTATTACATCCTCCCTCTTTGCTTCTCTGTTCTCTCTGTTTTCTCCTCCTTTCAGTCTCGGTTCTTATGCAAGAGAGTATTTTGGTCTTTAAAATGAATAATATATTTTAAAAATAAAAATAAGGAGGGATGGAGGGAAGGAGAGTGTGGGGATCATAACCCGCATGATCTTTTCTTGAATATAGCACAATGAGTAGCACAAATTACAAAAGATAAACAACAGGATACCTTCTTCCAGTCATGGGTAGTATCATTGATTTAAGGATCTATGCTTAGTAGAGCATGGGTAAAGTGGCCATGAAGGAACTTCTCCTAAGATGTTTCTTAATAATCAGAATCTTACAACATGTGTAAGTAATCCTTAATTCTAGTTTTTTAATACGATTTTATTATTATTATTAATGGCTATTAGATTATAATATTTTCATAATAAATGCATGCATGGACATGGGATTATGTGGCTGATTAGTGGGAGTCATGGATATGCGAAATCAGCTGTAGTAACTTTATTTGGATTTCACATCTTATTAGTCAGAAAAACACGAGAGGCTCTATTAACTCTCTTTTGGATAAATGCTTGAGAGAAGGGTTAATAGCTCTTGATTCGCAGTCCTTGATCATTAAAACTTATCCCTGTGTAATAGGATGTGGGTAAATGGTCCATTGGCTATTTAATGATGATTAATCTCTCTAATCCTACACACAAGGTGTTTAGCAAAAATCCCTCTCATCACAAACTACTGTAAACAAGCATAATAGCTGTAAAAAAACAGTCTTGGTTCCACTCACTCCGAAGTTCAAACCGAAAAAAATATGTTTCAACTTCTCTCTCAAACGCAACACTTTCTATATGGGAGTGTGGTAGGAAATCTTGCATTTGCATGGGTGAAGTAAGGGGAAGCATAGAACACTTTTGAGGAAAACACTAAATGATGTTTGGGAAACCAGACCTGACCATTGTTCCAGCAAAACCAAAATATAAGGAAATATTAGTTTCGTTGCACAAAAAATAGGTTTAACAAATATCCATCTAATCCCCTCCCAATGTGACCTCCGCAAAAAGAAATCCGCGTTAAAAAAGCTCTCTTAACTGTTATCTCAAACACCTTGCAATTTGTTTGCTCCCTTCCCCATTGCTCCCCTCTTCTCCATCGACCAAGAAGTCAGAAATGCATGGATATAGACTGTCAAATATATCATGCCCAATCGCTCTTTCACTCAAAGTCCTCTTCTCTATATGAAGGACACTTATGACTAAACAACAACAGCTCCAAGCTAGCGAAAAGTCTGCCTCTCTTCCTATAGATACAAAGTTCTTTTTTTTTTTTTTTTTGATGGGTAAGCTGGGGTTTAGCGGAGACCCCTACCTATTTATTTCATAAATAAAGAAGATACAATAGAAGAACAAAATGAACCCAATGACTAAACAACAACAGCTCCAAGCTAGCGAAAAGTCTGCCTCTTCCTATAGATACAAAGTTCTTTTTTTTTTTGATGGGTAAGCTGGGGTTTAGCGGAGACCTCTACCTATTTATTTCATAAATAAAGAAGATACAATAGAAGCACAAAACGAACCCTAACTTGGAAACATGCGAGGAAGGGAAAACCAAAGCTCAACACATATGAGCAAAAAACACTAAGCAGAGATCAAAATGCTCAATGCTCAATACTTATGAATTACTTATGAATTACATTAAGCGTAGATACAAAGATCCACGCTTGCTGTTGTAGAATTGCCTCACCTTCTCATTTCACAAAATCGGCCCCTTCTATCCAGATATCTAAAAATGTACCTTTTATAATGCTTCTATAGTATATCGATTCCTGAAAACTCAGTCACAAGTTCTGATGAACTGACCATTTTGCTAAAGCAGATATTAAATTTATTAATCTGACAAAATAGTTTTTATTCCTAGAGCTAAAGCGGAGGCTATTGGTAGAAAATGTGTCCCACTGCCTATGGAGTGTAGTGGATAGGTGGACCTACTATAACTGTTAAAGCCTGTGGTCGCTCCAGGTCAGCGCCATTTCCTAAAATTAGGAACACACAAAGAATCCAACAGAATGTTCAAACCAGAAAAATGTGGATTTACAATTAGATTGCGAGACAGGAAGTTGTTTTTAAATAAGGTAATTGTATTGCAAATAAAGGCAAGTACATGAAGATGAGCTGTCCCGGGCGGAAAATAGGAAAAAACAGCAACGGAAAAAACAACAACGAACAGGAGTACACAGAGAATTATCTACACAATAGGAAAGACATCGCTAATGATGAGCACATTCTTTCTTTAGACCAACTGTTCACCTCCGAAGTGGCTGATCTCCTATGATAATGCAGAAGTGGATTGATTTGCTCATATAGATCAGAAATCTCCAAAGTATAGGTGCTAACTTCTGCGGACCTACCATCGCCCCTTTGGCACATGCAATGAATATTTTTGAATCCCCTTAAAAAATGCATCGGCCATCAAAACAGTATCTGAAAATGCAAAGTCCGCTGAATAATGCTCTTGCCTCTGCCTCATTAGAATCCGCTATTCCATATGGGCCTGAAAATCACTTGAGAAAAAGAACCTCCCAATTCCTAAAGATACCCAATATCTTGCGGGGCCGGGATTCCCTCTAGAGCTTCCATCAAAGTTATTATCTGTTGAGGGGGAGACAGCATCTTGGAGAGAATTTCAGTTCTGGTTTTTTCTCCCAAATTATCACTTTCTCTAATTCTTTTCAAATTATCACTTTCTCCACACATCCAAGTCCCGCTTGATTTCAGACCACCTAACTTATTGAAAGGAACTCTAACAACTTGTTAAATTCCTCCGATGGTTCAAAAAGCAAGATTCTCTCAGCAAAGTAAAAGTTCCCTCAGTGGATGGTTAGAGTTACTGACCTTAATATTCACCAAAATTCATTCAGTTGACAGGAACTCATTAAAGTAATCTCAAGTCAGAGTGGATATGAAATAAACTATCTCCTACCTCTAGAGAACTGAGATTTTAAATAAAAAAACTCAAGGTCGAAGGTGAAACTATGCTTAAAACTGAAAGACTTAATCTAATAGAGACTAAATCTGTTCAATTTTTCCAATATCTAAAATTGCAACGCATTAAAACAAGATTTTGATCAGCTACACCTATCGAGGAAGTTATAGATAAAGAGGTACCACAACCACAACATGCTTGTCCCTCATCTTAGGCAGGGATCTGCAGATGCACTGAAGAGCCTGGATTTAGACAACTCTGTGATATATGACTATACCTGAATCAAGGGTGGTCCCTCTTGCTTAGCTATTTAAAACTCAGAGTCTAGAAACTGACTTGACATATCCAATGCACAAACAAACAAGATGAGCGATGTCATGCCAAACATAGTATCCGAGCATGCATTGCCCTCTAAAATTTGAAAATTTTGCCATCCTTAATAAACAAGAAGCTGACACCTATATTTCTTGACATATCCAATGCACAAACAAACAAGATGAAAGATGCCATGCCAAACATGGTATTCGAGCATGCATTACACTATAAAATTTGAAAATTTCGCAATAATTAACAAACAAGAAGCTGACACCTATATTTCTTGGGTAGCAAAATCAAAGATATTGCCAAAACAGCCATGACCTGTCCAGTAGTGGGAGAGACTCGGACTGCATTGGAATGCATTCAGCAAGAAACCTTCAAATTGGAAAAAGTTTGTGGTGTAGATGCAGAGTCTCAATCACCATCTGCTTGGTATCCCCCTACTGTAGGGCCTCTTTTGATACAACCAAAATTGGTCCTTACTTGCAAATTTAATCTTATTTGCAAATAGAACATCAAGGCCTTTTTCAAAGCCATTAACTACAACTCTTTTAAAACTATTATAACCATTATTTGCATAAAATACCAGTTAACCTGAAAACCTCTTGCATGATAGATTCTATGCAAATAATTTTTGGAGGAACCCTAAGAGGCCCATAGTTTGTAGCATCTACGACCCCTAGTAGCACTTAAAAAAGGGACAACAACCCACATCCCCAATTGAGACAGCTCCCCAAAGCTGACTACCCCTAGCTTCCTGTTACATATTTTGTCAAAGGTACTTGGAAGACAGGGGTTGCAAGCATAACAAGGTTAAATATCAAGATGAAATCCTAGGAAACCTAGACAAAATTTAAAGTCAGGCAATCAGGGCTAATCCAACTAAAGCATATACAATCAAGATCACTTGATCAACAATGAAATGTAGCGGTCTCCGCATTGAATTTCAAGTTTCAATCCAAGCATAAATTATGTCTCATCTCAAGAAAATAGTTGTTACCGCATGACAAACACGCAATTCCATATCTACATACATACAAGACAAAGCCCACAGAACGACTGATGAAAGTAGAACAAACACACAGTAAATTGCACCTCATTTCCTAGATCTTAAAAAAAAATTTGAGAAAATTCAAATTCAACAAAATAGCACAAGTTTAGGGTAAATTGAACATAAGAACGAAAATTCCAATTCAACAAAATGGCACAAGTTTAGGGTAAATTGAACATAAGAACCTTCATTTCAAGTATAAGTTTCAAACCATTCTCTAGGATTGAAATCCAAAACTCAATCAAACCCTAATTTATAAGAAAACCCGTAAACCTATGTTACGGTCCTGAGTGGAGTCTGCCTGGGTGTGAGGCACTAGGTGGGAACCAGGAACAGGTTTAAAGGGCCTAGCCTAATGCATTCCATCAGCTCTGGAGCTTTTGGCGTTCTAGTTAGATTCATAACATTAACATGTCCCATCCAAAAAAAACAAAAAAAAAAACTCTGGAACTTTTGTCCGCAAGGCCCTTTAAACCTGTCAGAACTGATGGAACACGCTAGGCAAGGTGCTTTAAACCTATCACATACCATGCTGGGTCTCACCTAATCTCATACCTAGGCGGGTGGGTCCCCACCTAGCTCATACACAGGCAGGCCCCACTCGGGCCCATAACAACCTATCACCCATAGAGAACAAAAATTAAGATCAAGTTCCAATCTCTCTCAATTAAAGAAATTAAAGAAAAGAGATAGATGCATACCTTTCTTGGCCAGCAGTATCCCATATTTGTGCCTTGACCGTCTTGTGATCGATGACAAGCGTCTTCGTCTGGAATTCAACTCCGATGGTTGCTTTGGAATCCAATGTAAATTCATTCCGCGCAAATCGAGCCAGCATCTGAGATTTCCCAACCGCCGAATCCCCAATCAAGACAATTTTGAAAACGTAATCGATCTTCTGATTGAAATCTCCATACAAATTCGTCATCTCAATAATAAAATCCCTTTTTCTCTCAATAACAACACCAGATCAGGTGAAATCAGACATGATTGTGGGAGATTTAAAAAATCTCTCACGAGGATTTTTCTGTTTTTTAGCCTTCGGAAAGGAAACAACGTTACGTAGAAGGAACGAGCCACGTCAGCAGAAGACCAACGGCTTGTGCGGACTTGGCCATCAACGGTCTTTTTCCCGGTATATGATTTTTGCACCTTAAACTTGTCATTTCCACATGTTTTGATAGTTACACTAACTCAGTTTGTCTTTTACTATTTAACCACATGTCGAAGGTTTCCACTTTTCACAATTACCAAAAAACTCACATATCTAATTAGAAAAGAAAGACAACGTGAGATAGTGCAGTTATGAAAAAGTGGCAGTGCCAATATCCGTGGCCTTTAGCACTTTGACGCAAGGACCAAGTGTAAAAATGGCTATGGCTAGTTAAAACAAACAACCAGAGAGTGAAAGCCATCACAGAATGAACCGTGGAAGGAAAGGGAGAGTTGTAAATGGGGCAACTTAGAACAACTAAAGTAGAAGTCATCTTGTGCATTGAATAGGTCGTACCTATTGGGATAGGTAATATACTAATATGACCAAAACACACTGTTTGAACGATCCAACTGTCCAATCGAGGCCTAGCTAATCGACAATTAAAACACAAATGAGCAGTTCATAGGCCAAAAAGTCCACCGATTGAATGGTAGATTAGCTCGTTGCCCATTATACGTCTTGACCAGTTCCAATGATCATGTTGGCACAACATGTATGTATGGTCTAGATCATTTCATAGGCAAAAGTCCATTAATTCAATGGTCAGGATCATCTCATTGGTAGAGATGGGCTTGTTGCCCACGATACCTCTTGACCAATTTCATCATTAGAAGCGATTCAAAAAAGTCATCATGCCAAGAGCTGCTCGGGATTGGCCCCCCTCCAGGGTGTATGGTCGAGATTGGTGCACCCCATGATTTAGAGTGATCCAGCGAGCCATTGTCTTCTCACCTCTTTATGTTTGTATATTTCACAAAGGGGTACAATGTATCTTATATTTTCCCTAGCATGGTTCTTCTTTTACTACATATCAATAAGTAATACATTGCCCCCTTTCCTTACTTGGGACAGCCCCTTCTAGTGTATTTATAACCATGGTTTTAACTTTCTTCGAAATGACGAAAATATTTCTCTTTCTAATCTCCACTGAAACAAAATCTCAATAAAAAAATTTCACATCATTATTTCTCTAAAATTTCTCAAATTCGACCGAAATTGTCGGAATGACAAAAAAATGGAAAAATATTATGATTTGCATTTTACTTCATTAATGTAGAAAATGATATTAGGTAGGAAACACCATTGAACTACATAACAAATTTACCGTATATTATGCATGGGATGTCAGATGGACATCGAGTCCTTAGAGGAGAGACCGGCCATTGTACTTTCTTATACTTTATTGCATTGTACTTTTCTATTGACTTTATTGCGTCAAACATGTGTGACAACGAATATCACTAGGTGCTTGACAGCCATAAAAATAGAATGCCATTTATTTAGAAAGCCACATTCGGCACTAGAAAATAGAAATTTGCTAATAAAACATTAAGACTATGTTTGGCGGTCATTAAAATTACTTACATGGAATTAGTTTACCTGGTAATCAGAGAAGGGCAAAGAGGGAGGGAGGGAGAGGGAGAGAATTGAGAGGGCAGGAGCGAGGAGAGGGTAAGAAGTAGCTAAAAAAGTAGACTCAGAGACTCAGACAGTTAGATTAGGTTTTCAAGTTAGAGTCAGAGAGAGAGAGAGAGAGAGAGAGAGAGAGAGAGAGAGAGAGAGAGAGAGAGAGAGAGAGAGAGAGAGAGAGAGGCTTAGGTCTATAAAAGTAGATGTGGGAGGGGAGAGGAATACCTTCGACCATGTAGGTGGTGGGTGGTGAGAGAAAAAGGGAGATAATGAGAGCTTCTTGGGTATTTCTCTTTTGCTGGGCAAGTTTCTGCCCTACTGTTCATTCTTTTTTCTCTTTGAATGAATCTGGTTATAGAAAGAAAAAAAAAACAAGGAGAAAAAGTCAAGTTGGTTTTGCGTGGGTCAAAGTCAGCAACTTTTCGTGTCCGTAGTCAAAAGGCTTAAAAAATAACTGATTCTCAGTTTCTCACTAGTGCTTAAAGCTAATTCAATATTTGGCAAAGTCAAAGTACATACCCAAATTTTGAGTTTCTAATCCTTGATCAAAACAAGAGTTTCAGCACTCTGGTATTCTCTCACTTTTTCATTTGCAGTATCTCACCATTTTATGGTTTGCAATAAATTGTATTATAATTGCATCTTCTTCTGTAATTTAACTGAACGGTTTGTGAATTGCATGTGTGCTTGTAAACTATATGAAATTAAAAACCAGTCACCCATTCATTTTCGGTGTAGGTTGGAAATTAAGCTACTATCATAAGGGATTTGCTAGTGATCAGCTGCGAAATTGGTTTCCATGAAATTTGCCTAGCAAATCTCTTATCATAAATATGTGATGGATAACTGATCCAACTTTTATTTACATAAGTGGAAGTAGATTTTGTGGATATTGTGACTGCTCTTGGATTGCTAGTTGTTGCTCTTAATTTATAGTTTGTCTTCCAGCATCATGGCGTCTTTTGATCAGTTGAAGCTTCACTACTTTCCTCTTCGGAGCAACGATGACTCCGGTGCGAAACTACAAATGGAAAAGTCCTTAAAGGATTTTCTTTATCGTCGCTAAATCTCGATCAGATGGCAACAAGGAGTGGGCCTTCCCTTGCTTTTGACACTCCTACACGGTTCTCCTACACTGGATCATATATTGCCTTTTCTTTGAGATTAAATTTTATATTTTTGTATATTTTAATTATTTTATTTTCCTAGGTTTTTCAAATATAAACCCGAATAACAAAAAATTTAAAATGTGAGAAATTCCCAAGACAGATATTTGTGCCTATGTTGGCAACGACCTAGATATATCATGAATTTATTGAAATTACCTACCACATTGATCTATTTTACTATACGGATTACAGGGTTCTCTTCAAGCATGCAGTGAGGACAACAAAGCATATTCACTGATGTCCTAATATTTTTGTCACAAAGGAGGATTCCATCTTTCCTAAAGCAGGAAGAATATTTTTTGTGGTGAACGATTGGCACAGTTTCTCAGCGACCTAAAGGGCTTCTTTGACAATCATGAAAGTGTTTTTCTTTTTCTTTTTCCTGGAACTGATTTTTAAAGACATTTTCCCCAATGCTGTGCTGCCCTATCTGTTCACTGAAACTCCCCCTATGAGAAGATTAAAGATTAAATTTTCGCTTAAGGTAATGGTTGACAATTCAAAAGCATGTTGTTGAAGTATAAATGTGCTGATAAAATCTGCCGGTCAAATCCGATCCGATCACACACAAGTTACAGAAAAAGTAAAACAAAGCAAGCCACAAGATGAACGCCAAAATTTTATGTGGTTCGGCCAAGATCCTTATATCCATATGTGAGAACACGATCTTCCAGTATGAGAAAAACAATATACAAGGATTACAATGGATATTAAACCCAAACCCACAAATCCGCAATCCTTTCCCTTGCTTCTCAACCAAGACTATACCGGAGAGTAACTTGAGAGAAAACGCCTAGAAAATCCAAAGAGAAGAGAGCCCCCCCTCTCTCTCTCTCTCTCTCTCTCTCTCTCTCTCTCTCTCTCTCTCTCTCTCTCTCTCTCTCTCTCGTTTTCACTCAAGCCCAAGTCCTCTTGCTGCCCACTCTCTGTTCGTGGGTATACATGGGTTTTTATACCTTGGTTTTCCAATAAACTTACAACCATATGACTTTTTATTTTTGTCTTCCCTCTATATCATGGGAAACAAGGCAACTTTTCCCACAAACTCTCATAGCGTAATTAAGCATCTGGAGTAACTGGCTGTTTTCACATGGTGCCAGAGCTATTGCCTTAAGACATGCAAGTCCAAGTCCAGGTCCAGGTTTCAGAAATCCAACAACTCCTTGATATTAAAAATAACCACATGTGGGGCCAACCGGATAAAGAGGGGCCAACGTAAGAGTGAGTGAAAACATCACGAACTCTAACAGCTTAAGCTTTTGTAGCGGTTGGTTGTTCAAACATTTCGCTGTCCATGTAGAGTAAGACGTGTTGATGGTTGTGTCTCCCTGTATCTTTTCAACAAAACAACCATCGAACAAAATTACAAGTGAGGCCCCACTAATTGGGTGATGTAAGCCTATGTAGCCTGGTTCACTCAACCCATGTCGTATTGCAAACTGGTACTTGTAAATTAGGAGCCGACATGAAAGATTTGTTGTTCAACGATTATAAGTCAAAACTAACAAATTATGGACCCGCGTGAAACATATGTGTATGGTTCGATGATAGTATGCCAAAACTGGAAAATTGTGAATTTATATGCCGTCCAATTCCCGATTTTGACACTGACTATTATATTTTAAGTTAACCTAAGAGGAATTCTAGACTGAAGGGAGCCCTTTGCAAAAAAGAGGTGAAAGGGCTCTCCCATTGGCTACACATCACCATCATGCAAGGGTTCCCTTCAGTTTAGACTTCCTCTTAACTTAAATATGTGTGTGCTTCACCTTTCACCTTTTGACTAGCCACTTCTTAACTCTCATCCATTAAGGTTGCGTATCGATTGCTGGAATCAGGCATTGGAATAAGCTTCTTATTCAATTCCAATAATTTGTTAAAGGGTTCTTTTTCATGTACCCACACTTTTATCCTCAGAACACATTTATTATTAGAGAACCGTTTCCCACAATTTCATTTATCTAGGAAAACATTAAATTTGTTGTTTATATGCTGGAAATACAATTCCAACATAAGAGGTATGTACATTGGGGGAGGGTCTTGTTTTTACAAAAATACCCCCATTACGAGAAAATAACAAGAATACCCCTATCTCTTAAAAGATAATAGCCAAAGTCCCTTAATCCATTTTCCATGAGATTGAAATATTTTATTATTTTATATGAGATAAGTTTATTTTTGTCATTTTTATGAGATAGTGTATTTTGTTCGTAGGATCAATGATCCTAACCTTCCAATCTATGCAATTTTTTTATATTGTGGTGTCCATTTTAAACTTCCTCAAATCAAAGGGTTAAGATCATTCTATGGAGAAGATTTTATGGGCCCACACTATCTACATCAGGGCCCAACAAATGAATGGTTGGATCACCCAAACAATGTCGGCACTAGTATTTTTTTCATTTGTTGGGGGTGTGCCTAGAAAATATTTTTCATAAGATGATCCTAACCCCCCGATCTATGTAGTTTTTTTATATATTGCGGTGTCCATTTTAAACCTCCCAAATCAAAGGGTATCATTCTATGAAGAAGATTGATCTGAGATCTAATTTTATTCTCTAATAGTTTTTACGGGCCCACACTATCTACATCAGGGCCCAACAAAATGAATGGCTGGATCACCAAAAAAATGCGGCCACCAGTATATTTTTTCGGGTTGCATGTACGTGCAGAGCCATCCACCATATAAATTATCTTGCATTAGATAGGGTCTTTTTTATTATTTTCTATGAGATATAAGTATATTGATATTTTTTATGAGTGAGTGGTACTTTGATCGTTTTCTATGAGATAGGGTCTTTTTATTTTCCATGATATATGAGTATTTTTTTATATTCAAAGAGATAGGTGTATTTAACACTTTCTATGAGATATAAGTATTTTTGTCACTTTTCATGAGATATAAGTAGGGGTATTTTCGTTATCTTTAATGAGATAGGGGTATTCTTGTTATTTTGTCATGGTGGGGGTATTTTTGTAAAAACCAAACCCTCGCCCACCGAAGCCTCTTTTGTTGAAATTGTAATTGTGGAAATAAAGTCTCGATTACGATCGTTGCTCCTGTAATAAATGTGTTTGAGGATATAAGCCTGGGGTGCATGAAAATAGGTGCTTTAAATGCTCCTTAACGTATGGGCACTCGTTAGCATACCTATTTACAATAGAATGGGAGTAGAAATCAGAATAAAATGCCGATTCCAATTCTTAATTCTATCACTACTCGCAACCCAACAGATTCGGAAGGGATTTGAATGGTTTTATTAAATGTAACCGATGACGGCACAAAAATGTACCAAACTAGTAAATAAAAGTGAACCAAAGAGACCCAAATGGATCCAAGAAGCTCACTTGCTACAAAAATATTGAGAGCCCGAACCAAGCAAATTGATGAAAACATAGATACCGACAATTCACCTGAACATCCAACATTGAGTACCCATAAACTTTCGGATTTATGGAGATATTTGCGTTCTATCTTTTGTTTTTAAACTCTAAATTTTACAGGCAATAGAGGTTAAGGTTGTGAGCTGTCCATGATGGGTTGCCAACAAATGAGCGGTTTAGCTCATTGTGAGAAATGATCCCCGCACGCATCCCTTACTTTTCGTTGAAAAAAGGTTTTTAATATATAACCCTAAGCTTCTTTTTTGTTTAAATTACATAAACCTCCTTGCTTTTAGCAACGGATTTCACTGAAATCCTTTGAATAAAAGCTACTTTTCCAAATAGTTAAAGAAATTAGGTCGGCATACCTTCAAAATATCTAAATACAATGGGAACTCTATGTAAAACCCTATATTGAAAACATAGGAGACTACCTTGGATGGTTCCTTGCTAACCACTGCATGTCTACTGATGTGTGATCATTGTCCCCTCCCTGTAATATGATAGTCAAAACAAACAAAAAAGATGGAATTTTGTTTTGATTTATTGGGAACGATGTTTTTTCTCTCTCTTCGTTCGCTATATTGGTAATGACACCTGCTACCTGTTAAAGTATAAAAGATTAAAGAACACCTTCTCCAACAACGCGCTTAAGCTTTTGGAGTAAGTGGTCATTTGACTGACATGGTATCATTTGGAGTAAGTGGTCATTTGACTGACATGGTATCAGAGCGAGTAACAAGTTTTGAGTTCAAATCTCATTGACGGTAAAAGTCCACCACATGCAATGGCCAAGCCTAAAAGAGGGGCTACATGTGCCATGTGTAGGTCAATCCTAAAAGGGAGGCCACACATGAGGGGGATTGTTAAAGTATAAAAGATTAAATAACACCATCTCCAATAGCTAAAGCTTTTGGAGTAGTCGTTTGACAATACTTACCCCAATTCTACATGGTAAGTTCTAAGCACACCCCATGCTTGTCTCATCCTTATTGACTGCATACACCACTAATCTACTATGTATGTATCCGCAACCAAAGAGTTTGGGTTTGCTTGGTTGCACAAAAAGCCGAGATGGCTAAGGTGTTTTTCTTGTCATTTGGGTGCCACATCAACAAACACCTTGTTTGGTTACCAATATAGCATTGAAATCCTCGGAGACTTCCAGTGATGTGTAACCTTGTCCTTTCCCTATAATATCAAAGCCCACAACAACCAAATAAAATAATAATAATTTTGTTTGGATTTCTTGTCTTTGGGTTTCTTACCTCTCTCTTCTCTCTATAATGATAATGACACCCCACCACTACTCTCGGATATTGACAACAAAACACTACTTGCCACTACTCTTCCCGGCAAGTTCTAGGCATATCCTAAATTCCTAATATCCACTTCTTGTCTTCACCTTGTTTGGTTGCTAAAGGTAGTAATAAATGATGCGAATTATTATGATTTGGGAATGTACGGCCGGTGGTCACGTGAGTTTCTCACCGACACAAACGATCCGAAAAGTCGTATCATCGGGCCCCGTGTCGGTTTCTGATGTGGGCCCTACGTGTATCATGTCAGGACAAAGGATGTTAATTAGGTGGACCCACTACGAAAACACGAGATCTTGTCCGACTAGTCGACACGTATATATCGTCTATCTATTTTTCGTATAAACAATCTTGAAAGGAAATAAAACCACAATAGTATTGAGGGTCAAGATCAATATTTCTTCGTGGGGCCGGTGGCCCACAAGATCAATAGTTCACTCAGTCGACGTGAGTCTTGCAGCCTGTGGGTCAAACCGTATAGCTAAAACATATTATAATGGTTTTAATAGATAAATATCTGAATATGCGGGGGTACAACAATAATATTCAGTGTTATTACGAAGGGATGTGTTAGGGACCATCAATGAAGGCATTTTGGGCTGTTGCATGAGGGAGCAGCCACATAGCCTCAGTTTTTGTTTTATTCATTTATTCATCCTATGCATGGTTTGAAATTTCGGTTCTGGCTAAAACTTCGAACTTATCCGAAACTGAAATTTCAGCCCAAATTTTGTACATGCTTACAAAATCTCAGATTTTTTGGACGAAATTTCGATCGAAATTACCAAAATTTCGTTCGAAATTCTGTAACGCATTAAAATATTATTATTTTAATTCCAATTTCGACGAAATTTGGTTGATTTCGGTTTCGGTCCTCACCAAAATCCAAAATTTTGAATTTCGGTCGAAATTTAAAACCATGATCCTATGTGACTGCTCTCTCATGCCACAGCCGGTTGGCGAAATGCCTAATGCAATGGTCCCTAGCAAATACCTATATTCAAATATTCACAACATGTCCCGAACATGTTTTGATAATGGGCCGAGCTCACCTTGTCATACTTGTTTTAAGGGTGTGATATATTGCCTTATTTTTCTTACCCTGGGCTAGCCCCCTTTAATGTATTTATGACTACCCTTTACACTACAATGGGGTGGCCCAAGGAAGATTAGAGGTGAATATATCATTTCCCATGTTTTAATCACCCTCAACGGCTGCTATATCGGATCACACATAGACCAATTCATGGAAAACCTCCAATAACATATATAGTTTTGGCTAGGGAATGTGGAGATTCGAAGAATGCTAAACTTAAGGTTGCTCTTGCAAAAAACCAACCACACCTCATTGGATCTGCATTTGATGTGGTTCCAATGGGACACCCTTACGGCTGTATTTTTGCAAGGGCGCCCTTCAATTTAGCATTCCTCTGTCTATATATTTTTGTGGACTGTCCATTCGTAAGATCTCAGTTGGACAATTAGGGCCACCCGATTGACAAAAAAAACTGAAGGTTGGGCCCACAATGTGGATAGTTTGGATTAATCAAAATGTGAGCCACTATAGAATAGTGTGGTGATTGTATTATAATAAGATGATACCTAAGTGGAGCATTCCTCCTATTTGCAAGCACCAATTCAATGTTTATGATTCCCAATAGGAGTAAATTTCACGCTGTAGCATTTATAAAGTGGGACCCACTTCATTGAAGGGTCAAGATCTTATTAACTCATCTCCGTGGGCCCAGGTTAGGAAATTGTTCTTTTCTCTTCTATCAACACCCATACCTAGAATAATTAAAATTCTCAATAAAACGTGCTTTTCTGCTCTGAAAATATGCGAATTTTTTAGTGAAAATGATAAAAGTTGCAGATTCGAGAGTTTATCGTGATGGAGGAATTTTCGTGATTTTCTTCTAAATAATTGAAGGGTATTTTTTTTTTGTCAACACAAGATCTGGTTTACCTTTTCTCTATACCACGTCAAATAAGCACAAATGCTGATTTTATTCGAGAATATTTTCGAAGAGGTAGCGACCTCACTGTAATACAATGCTGTTAACTAACCAATTTCTCCAAAAGCTTAAGCTAAGTTAACATGGTATCAGAGCCAAAGGTCTCGAGTTCAAACTTCCCGGATAGAAAAAATTCACATGCGATGGTCGGCCCAAAGTGGGACCACATGTGCCACGTGTGGCCACACGTGGAGTGTTAAAGTATAAAAGATAAATAATACCTTTCTCCAACAGCTTAAGCTTTTGGAGAAGTTGGTTAGATAACAAATGTGAACCCACACACTACTACATAGTGGCCCCCTAACCTTCGACATAGCAGGCTTTTGCTAGGGAATGATTATCGGTACGAGTTTACTGCGGTTATTTAGTAGCTGGGTTTCTCTGTGATTTGTTTCTGTCAAAGGGGTTGTTCTCCATGGGAATAACAAGTTTGAGTTTAATTTATATCCTTGGATAGGCTTGCTATTAAGAAGGTATCCAATCCCTGAAACAATTTTTCTATGGATTTCCATTCACGTAATAACAGCCCTGTACTACTTTGGAAGACACACCGAGAGACGTGCATGTTCTTAATTCCAACTGTGTCCCCCTGATACTAGCTTGTTGCTTTAATTCTGCTAATTCATAAAAGCTATACTCCTTTTGAGAAAACAGTTTCTACACAAGTGTAGATAAGTTATCTACATAATAGCTTAAAATATTGTGGAGGGTATATTGTTTGGGCGATTCAAACCATTTATTTCATTGGCCCTCATATAGATAGGGTGCCCACAAAAAAATCAACTCCATAGGATTATTCCAACCCTACGATTTGTGGAGGTAAAATGGACATGTATAAACCTTCACAAATCTGTCCATTTTTTGCCTTCACAGTTCGAAGGGTTAGAATGATCTATGGAGCTGATTTTTTGTAGACAACCCTATCTATGTGAGGGCCAATCAAATGAATGGTTTGGATCACCCAAACAATGCAGGCCTCCACTGTATTTTAAGCTAGTGTGTAGATAACTTATCTACACTTATGTGTATAAACCGTTTTCTAGCTCTTCTTGTTTTTTGACGTAAAATTGGTGTAAGACAAACTTTACGCCTATTTTAAAGTGAAAAAATGGGTGTAAAATTCTTGAGGACGCTGCTAGGGCTGGGAGACAGTAATGTTTTGTTTCTATAGTGGCTGGCTCATAGTTTTCTAGTTAACCATAGGGGAATTGGGTACATTCAAACCCTTTTTTTTTTTTTTTTTGATACGATCTCGTGTAGAATACAAGGTCGATATGAGTCGATGGTAACAGGCAACCGTGTTGTCGGCATCTCGCCGTCCATGCATATGCCTTATCGGATCAAACCGACATGGCCGTCAACGTTAACACCGTTAACCGGATCCGATTCGCGGTTAGCGGGCACCCCGTGAGACTTAAAATGCTATGTGGTCACGCGTTGGTAAAGGGCTAAAAAAGGTGAAAACGAAAAAGAAGCCCTGACAGATATTGAACCAGGCTTTTGGCTTAAATTACAGTTTTTGCCCTAGCTGTAACGTGTTGGCCGGAAATGGTTTCCTGAATTTAAAGAAGTATCCTTGGACTGAGTTTGGATTGATGGAATCAGGAATCGGAACCAACATTATATTCCGATTCTCCCTTAAATGGAATGAGAAAAAGTCAAATAAAAAATTTATTTCAAAAAAAATCTAATAAAAATTCCATTTGAACCAGAGTAGAATATGAATACTTGGGCCGGGGGAGAGATTCTGGCATTATTTTCCCTGCTCCTTTATTCCGAATAAGGCAGAAATGGAATCGGATTCCGATTCCAATACCTAATTCCGGCAATGCAAACATAGTCACCACCTGTAGATGAGATGAAGTAAAAGCCACTCACTTCCAAAGTTTTACACTCAAGCATTGCTCATTTTTTTCTCAACCGTCCATTAACATTCTATTTATTGGATGGATGAGATCACCTAACAATTGCGATTTTCTTGTGCTATCACTTCTCTAATGGACCCTATCAAATGAAAGCACTTGATCGTTCTAATGTCCTACAACTGATCAGTATTAGGCTTCTCCTAATATCTATAGGGCGCTGATATTCCCCCGGAGGCTATTTCTCCTTTGACGGCCCACTAACTATAAAGCACGTTTCCTACATACTTTTTACCAGCCATACAACATTACATCAAGCAAGGTAGGCCGCACCGTAGGATGATCCAAACCATCCATTTTATGGCCCACAACGTAAATAGGTTGCTCCCCAAAATATCATTTCCAAGGGATGATCCTAGCCCTCCGATCTAAAGAGAAAATGCAAGTTATGGAAACCTCTATAGATTGGAGGGTTGCGACCATCCCATGGAAATGATTTTTGCAGCACAACCTATTTACATTGTGGCCCAATAGAGAATGAACAGATGTTGAGGAAAACAGAAAGGGCAGTGATATTCCCCCCACCCCCACTCTACAAGCAGTCTCCCACCATGAACGGTTGGTGGGCCTAACAATTGATTTGTTTAAATCTTTGAGCAAGGTAGGCCCCACTCATGTTTTTCAAAATGAACCGTACGGCCAACACCATAGGATGATCCAAACCGTCCATTTGATGGGCCACAACATTTCCACAGGATGATCGCAACCCTCTAATCTAAAGAGAAACTGCATATTATGGAAACCTTATAGATCGGAGGGTTGCTCTCATCCTGTGGAAATGACTTTGGGGGCACAACCTATTTATGTTGCGGCCCATCAAATGGACGGCTTTGATCATCCTATTGTGTGGACCGTACACTTCATTTTGAAAAATATAAGTGGGGCCTACAATTGGGCCTTAATGATACTGTATGACCTGAACCATAGGATGATCCAAACCATCCATTTGATGGGCCACAATGTAAATAGGTTGTGCCCCAAAAATCATTTCCATGGGATGATCGCAACCCTCCAATCTATAGAGGTTTCTATAACTTTGCAGTTTCTCTTTAGATCGGAGGGCTAGGATCATCCTTTGGAAATGATATTTTGGGGTGCAACCTATTTACGTTGTGGGCCATTGAATGGATGGTTTGGATCATCCTATGGTGTGGCCTACCTTGCTCACAGATTAAAACAAATTAATTGGGTCCACCAATCGTTCATGCATGTTGGAGAGAGAGACCGGATTGGAGTAGTGTCGTACCGGTAAAAAGTAGATAGGAAACCTGCTTTATGGGTCACGTCTAACTTTTCCTATTAGTGAGCCATCAAGAGCGGAGGGGAGAGGAATAGCCTCTGGGGGGGGCGAATGTCAGCGCCCTATCTATAACTCCACTCTTTAAAATAGAAAAAAAACATTTTTTTGGGGTTGATAAGCTAGGGTTTGGCGGGCCCATACCAGTTCATTAAGTATTAAATTAAAGATTACTGTCTTGAGTAACAAGTCTCACAACTATCCAAATAGAAGGCATTTCACGGATGGCCGGTTGCATGTGAGAGCAGCCACAGTCTCAGTCTCACTTTTCGGTTGATTTTGTCTTCATTACGAGGTGGCTGCTCTCACATGCAACAGGCCATCCTCGAAATGCCTTGTGATGGATCCTAGCAAATCCCTCCAAATATACTAGGGATAACAAAGAAGAAGAAAAAAAAACTTTGTACCTTTCTTCTGTTTTCTTCATCACTTGGGACACCCAACTGTGTACGTGGCAATCAAATCCGTTGAATCCTTCTGACATAAAGTACATCAGCCCCTGCAGTTATTGATACACTGCTACTAAGTGTCCCTAGTGATGAAAAGGGCGCATTTATCATTTCCCTTTTTTTCTGCTAAATAATAATATTTTACATTTCTTGTAATTTCAATAGGGAAATGATATCACCACTACCTATTTTGATGATCGCACTCCTCACTTTATTAAAAAGTACAGTATGGCCCACCCCATAGGATGATCCAAACCATCCATTAGATAGGCCACGGCCCAAAAGTCATTTCCATAGGCTGATCTGATGTAGAACAGGTCCCGGCCAATGAAAATGGGCCTCACTTAACCTAGGGTAATTGTAGTTTTATTACATTCTTGAGTGAATGGACATCTAGTGTAGTGCAAATACCAACCCATATGAAGGGCATCCTTGTCCTTGAAGGTAGTTGGGATTAGATAAATAGGGTTCTAGTAATTTTGTGAGGGACTTGGGATTAGGGTTTATCTCTTGGAGAGAATTCAAGGTTATTTTATCTTTGGGAGTGTTCTTGGAGCGAATTTCTGATCAGCCAATTAGAATTGGGAAACAAATGTTTTATCAGGAATTTATACTAAACACCATGCATGCATTTCCATATGCCTTCCCAAACCACTATTTTTTAGGTCAAAGAGCAAGGTTTCTCAGAATGGAATTCAAATCTTAATTCAGCGCAAGACTAATAGAAATAGTGATGGGGTGTAAAGCTCCAGCCTCTCACAGGCCGCTACCTGTCCTGGAGTAGGTGAAGTCCAACCTCTCACAGGCCGCCACTTGTCCCAGGGTAGGTGAGCTCCAGCCTCTCACAGGCCACCACGTGTCCTGGAGTAGGTGAACTCCAGCCTCTCGCAGGCCGCCACCTGTCCTGGACACCTCACCAGGTTTTCCCCTATAAATAGGGGTTCAAAGCTCAAACCAATGGGTAATACAAAAAAACCCTCTCCACCCAAAACTCTTAAGACTAGCTCTGCACTCCTGCTCATACTGACTTGAGTGTCGAAGGGCCTATCCGGAGTAAAACCCGAGTTGGTCTTCTGACCTCGCTTGCCTTGTGCAGGACTCAGCCCTCATTGCAGGACTCAGCCACTTCGCTCTCCTTCATTCCGGTCCCTCAGGACTCAGCTCCTCTGGTCATCCAGCTCAGCTCTTACGTCACTGTCGTACCTGTTACCGATTTTCGGTCTAACAAATAGCTTGCCAGTCACAACCTGTATGTAACGATGTGCACATCCTTGTAGCAATAACCTTGGAATCCTTTACCATAAATCTCACCAATAGATAAATGAGGTTAACAATCCAACGTAAGGAATGCCCAGGCCTGATTATTAATGGCACCAATGTTTTGACAGCAACATTGTATAGGAACTCCCTTTTAATAAAAGCTACATCAGGCACCTGAATTTATGTATTCCCGTCCAAATTTACTTATGAGACAATGTACAGGACGAACAGGTTTGAAAGCACAAAACCATTTCTCTCCGATTCAAAGAAAACTATGAATTATGTTGATAAAATGAAATTTGACATTCACCAAAAGACAATAAAAGAGAATGTTAGAATAGAGACTCGGCAATTTCTCCCCAATCGACCGGGCAACCGGATCTTACTGAGTTCTTCAAGAACGCGCGGATAACTGCTTGCAGCAGGGAAGATAAGAAAAGTCCAAGATGGCGAATTATCGCTCAGAAATTCGCTCCTAGAACACTCCCAAAGATAAAATAAACTAAAATTCTCTCCAAGAGATAAACCATAATCCCAAATTCAATGTTATGGCATCAAGTCCCTCACAAAATGACTAGAACCCTATTTATCTAATCCCAACTACCTTCAAGGACAAGGATGCCATTCATATGGGTTGGTATTTGCACTACACCACAAGCCCATTCACTCGAGAATGTAATAAAACTACAATTACCCTAGGTTAAGTGAGGCCCATTTTCTTTGGGCGGGACCCGCTCTACATCAATTTTTATAGACAATTTTAACATTCTTAAAAACAGTTTTTATTTCAAGAATAAGGGAAATGATACATCCGCCCCTTTTGATCACCAGGAACACAGAACACCCCCTGTTAGTGTATCAATGACTAAAGAGGGGTTGTTGTACTTATGTCAGAAGAATTCAATGCCCCTGATTGCCACAGACACTGACAGGGGGTGTTCCTGGTGATCAAAAGAGGCGGATATATCACTTCCCAAAAGTACCCTGAAGTTGTGTTCTATTTCTGAAATTATGGGTGGCTAGTACATAGTGTGCCACTGAGCACAGCGGACATAGAAGCGTGATAGAATGTTACGGTCCTAAGTGGGGTCTACCAAGGTTTGGGATTAGGTGGGACCCAGTCTAGTTTGGGACAAGTGTAAAGGGCCTAGTCTATCGCGTTCCTAGTTGAATTAAAATTCAAGCTTTTGATTTGTTCCGTAAGTAAACATGGTCATAATTAGGGCTGCAACTCGAGTCGGGCAGGTCGGGTTTTGAAAAACCCAACCCTACCTGAGAAATATCTCGGGTCGGGTCGGGTCGGGTCGGGTCGGTTCGGGTCAGGTTTTTTTACGTTGACGCAATTTTTAAAGGAAAACTCTTGTTTGGCAAGGCAACTCAACTCATAGAAGTAGAAAAACTCAAGCATCGCAAACTCTTTAGTGCATTAACTAATAACTAGTCCGAAGAGAATAAATTGAAGCATTACCAAATGCAAATGATTATACTCATATGAGATAAACAACAAACTATTTACTGCATTAACTATTTAGTTGAAACTTGAAACCCTAGAGCTAAAGGGGGGAAACGATCAAAAGATGGAAAGAGTCGCTGTGATTGCATGCGTGCATGAGTTTTACTTTTAAGTTTTCACTTTTAAAGTAACAAAGTTTTAAGAAAAAAAATACATACTTTAACTTAAGTAACTCGGGTCGGGTCGGGTCGGGCCCCTTCAAACCCGGCTCGACCCAAGATTCATGCAAGCTTTTGGATCTTAGACCCGGCTTGACCCGAAACCCGAGAAATATGAACCCAACCCAAGCTATTTTCGGGTCGGGTCGATGCGGGTCGGGTAAAACCCGACCCAAGTTGCAGCCCTAGTCATAATTCTTACCATCTCACATGATAGAAATATCACTCAATCCAATAAGCCAACCTTGATTTTTTTTCCCTCTAATCTAAGCATCCTAATTTTCATATTTAATAAGCCAAATTTCAACACTTGTAATCTTGCTATCTAGTTTTTTTTTTTATGTTTTCTTGCGTAAGGTGGGTTCGAAGTTGTGGCGTTAGCTTAGCGTCTTACTTTTCAAATATTATATCCTTTTATTGTTAAAATAAATGATTGAGTTCGCATGACACAAGGACTAGGTGAAGTTGTTGATTAAAAAATAATATTTGAATAAGACACGCTAACCATAAGTTAATTGGGTTTTGAAATACTGAAAATCTTACTTTGTTAACTAACTTGACTTTGTTCTTCAACCTTGAGGTTGGACGTTCAAATTCCCAGCTTACCAACCAAACAAACAGAAGAAAAAAAAATCCTAACTTGGATTAAAAATGAAGATGGTGTGCCTCATTTACTCATGAAGTTGATGAGTGGTGATTCATCGCGGGTTCGAGTTTTAACAAGATTAGTCTTATTTAATCCTCCTTGAATTAGTAACAAATATCTCTCATACTTTTGAAAATATTGTGATATTTTTTAATTTTTTATAAAATGATCAAATTTTGAATTATTTTAAGAATTTAAACGATGATCAAGATATATTTTTTAGGGATTTGCTAGCGTCCATCGCAGAAGGCATTTCACGGATGGTCTATTCCATGTGAGAGCAACCACGTCAGATGAATTAAATGAATGAAGACAAAATCTAGTGAAAAGTGAGCCTGTGTAGCTGCTCTCACATGCAAGAGACCATCCGCGAAATGCCTTCTACGATAGACGCCTAGCAAATTCCTTTTTTTTTTTTTATCATAAGAGTAACAAAAATATTATGATAATTATTATCTTAATTTTATTGTTAAATTTTATTTTTTATATATTATTTAATCTTTTTAGTTTTTAAAATAAAAACAAAAAAATAACAAAATAAAATTTAAAACATCACAAGAGACACTATTCTCCGTAAATTCTCAAGATTAAAATTTGTAATTTGGTTAGGAGTATGACAAAAGAGTATCGGCCGACATAAGCTAATTATACAAAAGAGTATCGGCCGACATAAGCTAATTTGGTTAGGAGCTGGACCGCAAAGCCAAGCATTGGACTTTTAGAAACTTTGGATAACAGCAAACCTTGCTGACTACCCAAAACTGAGGGAGCGAAGCAAAGTAATTAAGAAAGAAGGGTTTTGGTAACGTTAAAGGAGCATTTTAAGCACCTATTTTCCATGTACCCACACTTTTATCCTCAAAACACATTTATTATTAGAGAACCTTTTCCCACAATTTCATTTCTATTACGAGAAAATAACAAGAATACCCCTACGTCATAAAAGATAATAACCAAAATACCTTAACCCATTTTCCATGAGATTGAAATATTTTATTATTTTATATGAGATAAGTTTATTTTTGTCATTTTCATGAGATAGTGTATTTTGTTCATAGGATCGATGATCCTAACCTTCCAATCTATGTATTTTTTTTTATTCCTCAAATCAAAGGGTTAAGATCATTCTATGGAGAAGATTTTACGGGCCCACACTATCTACATTAGGGCCCAACAAATGAATGGTTGGATCACCCACCCAAACAATGTCGGCACACGTATTTTTTTCATTTGTTGGGGATGTGCCCAGAAAATATTTTTCAATCCTAACCCCGATCTATGTAGTTTTTTTATATTGCGGTGTCCATTTTAAACCTTCTCAAATCAAAGGGTTAAGATCATTCTATAGAGAAGATTTTATTAGAGAATAAAATTAGATCTGAATTAGAGAATAAAATCAGGGCCCAACAAAATGAATGGTTGGATCACCAAAAAATGCGGCCGCCAGTATTTTTTTCGGGTTGCACGTAAGTGCAGAGCCGTCCACCATGTAAATTGTCTTGCATTAGATAGGTCTTTTTTTATCATTTTCTATGAGATATAAGTGTATTGGTCATTTTTTATGAGTGAGTGGTACTTTGATCATTTTCTATGAGATAGGGTCTTTTTATTTTCCATGATATATGAGTTTTTTTTTTTTTTTTTTTTTTTCCGAAGAGATAGGTGTATTTAACACTTTCTAATGAGATATAAGTATTTTTGTCATTTTTCATGAGATTTAAGTAGGGATATTTTCGTTATCTTTTATGAGATAAGGGTATTCTTGTTATTTTGTCATGGTGGGGGTATTTTTGTAAAAACCAAACCCAAGCCTCTTTTGTTGAAATTGTAATTATGGAAATAAAATCTCGACGACAATCATTGCTCCTGAGGATATATGCGTATGGGTGCATGAAAATAGGTGCTTTAAATGCTCTTAACGAGTGCTCGTTAGCAAAAAGCTACCATGCGCATGTGTTTAAGTTACTTCCACTGGAATTGGTAGGTTTTGTTATCTGCGCCGAGGCATCTTGTCTTTTAGTATTTAAAGAGCTGTCAAAAGGTATGACAATTCCCAAAAACCTCTCACAAGCCCATTAAAAAAGAAAAGACAAGTTAGGTTCGTCCAATTATTAAAATACGGTTGTAATGATATTATTTCCCTACTTCCACCCTTTTTCTTTAAAATAATTTTCTATGTGCCCGCAAAGATTGCTAACGCTCTGTTTGTACTGATTATTGGACACTAAATTACACCTGATTATATGAACTCAAAATTACGTTTGAATCCAATAATCAGTTTTTTGCTCAAAATCAATTCTCAAAATCTACAATGAAAACATTTCAAAAATAAAATCTAATTATGAACAGGGTTCGTAACTAACCAAAGAAACTACTGCGGCCATCTTTGTTTTGGTTACTTCGTCCCATTTTCTTTATTATGCTCCGTTTGGTTGCCCGGGTTTTTTTTTCTTTTCCTGGGATTTATGTGGGTAAAGGTAGGAGACAAATGAGGGGACGAGCATTAATTAGAGAAAGATATTATGATTAGTGGAGAGAGAGCGTAGAGAAAGATACAGAGACCACCATTTTCAAGACAGGATTTTGCTTATGTCACCAAGAAAAAGCTGATGTGACCACTAAATATTCTCCCACAAAAATCCTAGGAAAAAAAAAAACCCAGCAACCAAAGTTCTTTTCCAAGGAGCTAGACACGACAAAGTTACCGATTCTTTTCTATTTGGTGGTCGAAAGCCTATTGTACAAACGAGGAGGCCCACTCGGACCAGGTTGTGGCCAATCCTAACTCAACCCGAGGTGGCTTCACCACAACCCTGACCCAAACCTCGGGTTGAAGAGTGTCAATACTAACCCAACTCATCTTTAAATCTTTCACTGCTAACTCAACTGGCAATTTTAGGTACCTAACCAATACGCCAAAAGCTCTGGAGCTAATAGAACGCCTTAGGCTAGGTAGGCTAGGCTCTTTAGACCTGTCGCAAATCAGGTAGGGTCACACCTATTCCCATAGATAGGCCCTCACACAGGACCGTAACATTTCACAATGCTTTCACATCCGATGTCAAGCTGGCCTTTTTTTCAGTTGCCCTTTCCACAAGTTGCCCCCTTCTACAACAAGGGAAGGCCATCAGGTCCAGGTCTAGGTCCGGATAAGTTGCACCAACAGAGGGGGTGCACTGACCAAAACATGAGGGGAACGATAAATGCCTCCAACAGTCCCAGGTAAACGCAGCAACAAGCCGACAAGCACCAGTGGTATTTTCGAAAATAGCAAACCTTCCCAGGATATATTCATAAACATGGAAATAAATACACAGAAAAAGAGTAAGGGTATTGCTGACGTGTTAAGCTTCTTATTGGCTGGCTTTTATAAAGCTAAAAGAAAAGCTTTTTCCTCACCTTCTATTCATTCTCACGGCTCTCAGCTCTAGCAAGAGCCAGCGAGAAACCCTATAAATTAAAGCGAAAAAGCTTCCTTCATTTCGGTGCCTTTACAATTCAACACGCAGGAAAACAAAGGAGATCGATCGATTGATTTTCTTTCGTGTTTTCTACTAAATTAGGTGAGGTAGGGGAAAAAAAAGTGAAATTTCTCTGTCTTGTAGTGTTTTCACTGAGATTTTTCTTGAAAAAAGGTTTTTGTTTGGTGAAGTTGTGGTGATTTTAATCTGTTTCTGAACATATCAAAGTTTGGAGCTCGAAATCCTGGATTTAGGGTTTGGAATCTGAGATCCTGTGTCAAAAGAGAGGAAAAAAAGGTGATCTTTCCGTTAATTTGAAGTTCCTACTGTTAAAGAGTGCTTGTGATGGCTAAACGGCGTAAAGAGTTATATGTTGGAGTGAAATTTCTGATCCTTTTTTAAGCTTGTTACTAATCACAGATCCTTTTTTGAAGTTTTTTGCCTTGAGATTTCTCAGAAGGATCTGAAATCGGAAAAATAAAAGCGGTGAAAAACGAGAGCCGTTCTTTTCTTTTTATCCTAGCTTGATTACACTTCTTTTAAGAGTAAGAAGCAACGGAATTTCAGTAATTTTGTTTCACTTTCTCGCGATCTAGGTTTTTGTTTGTTCGTAGAGAGATTCGATTAGATCTGGTTTGGAAAAGCAGAGATCTAGGAGAAAAGATTATCAGGCAAAAGTAAAGCGATGTACAATTCATCAAATGACCTAAATCTTCCTTTTCTGGAATCCTACAAAAACACTTTAAAAGAGGAAAATAGAGAGATTATGGCTTCAGATCTCAATCAGCAGAATCTGAATTCAGGTCTGATGCGGTACCGATCTGCACCGAGCTCTCTGCTCTCGAATTTCATGGATAGCATTGAAGGTTGTAAAGATTTTCTTCCTCGACCTTCAAGCCCCGAAGAAGAGACCATTTTCTCAAGGTTCATGACTTGTGATGGTGATTCTGCGAAACTCATTCCGCAGCAGAATGGATTTTCAACTTCTGATTCGGTGAAGCAGAATGGATTTTCCGCAGCTTCGCAGATGGTTTACCAGGCGCCAGCCACCATGGAAAGCTCTTATGGGGTAGTGAATTCCATGCCTATAGATCCAACACAGTTGAAAAGTAGTAGCAATTGCTCTAATCTTATAAGGCAGAGCAGCTCTCCAGCTGGGATTTTTTCCCAAAACGGTAAGGGTTTTTCTAATGATTTGACTTTCTATGTTTGGATTAGTTTTTTTTTCCTGAGAAGCTTGGTAAGTGCAGTGGTAGAATTAACAGATTTGTAGGTGGTTCCTGTTGAAAAATGAAAGAAATTTCTGAAAATTTTCTTTCCCAGCATTTATACACCTTACTGGAAAAATTTCCTCTTAGAGGTAGAACAAATTGCTGGAGAAAGGAATAAATCAATGAAATTTCCGTTCTTAGAAAAATAAACGTTGATGTTTATTGAAAATTGCTGGAAATTTCACCTCAGAAAAAAAAAGTCAATGAATTTATTTTAAACTAGTGAAGAATTTTCTCTCAGATAGGACAAACATATTGGGAAATAATGTTGTTGGAACTTTCATCCTTAGCAGCCAACATGTTACTCAGAGTTCCCCAAAATTCCTTCCCAGTAAAATTGCTGGAGAAAGGAATAAATCAATGAAATTTCCTCTCTCGGTGAAAGAATACAGTTTATGTTTATTGGAAATTCCCTTCTCGCCAATTTAAAATTGCAGGAAATTTCGTTTCAAAAAAAAAGAAGAAAAGTTAATGAATTTGTTGTAAATTAGTGAAGAATTTTTTCAAATAGAACAAATAAATATTTGAAAATTTCATGTCGGAGGCAGAATAGAACAGATACATATTTGAAAATTTCATGTTGGAAGTAGAATAATGTTGTTGAACTTTCATCCTTACCAATAAGAATTTTCTCAAATGTAACAAACAAATCTTTGAAAATTTGATGTTAGAGGTAGAATAATGTTGTTGGAACTTTCATCCTCGGCGGCCAACTTGCTACTGAAAGTTCATCAAAATTCTTTTCCTAGTAAAATTGCAAAATTGGGCAAATTATCGAAAATTTCAGTCTTAGCAGGCTACACTGTAATGAGGGGCGTGGGAAATTACAGAGGTGGGAATGGTTCTAACGGAGAAGCAACTGCTTCAACTAGCAGGTTGAAGAATCAACTAAGCTTTCCATCAAGGCAAGCTTCTTCTTCGGGGTTGATGTCCCAGATCTCCGAAATGGGGAGCGAAAGCATCGGAGGGAGTAGCCCTGATGACAGTAGCTTGGGAAACGGTAACAGTGGTAACCGGTGTTATATCCCTGGCTTCCCTATTTCTTCTTGGGATGACTCCTCGCTTATGTCGGAGAATTTTACTGACTTGAAAAGTGTTAGAGATATCAATGGGAAGATGATTTCTGGTTTAAACTCATCAGAAACTCTGGTAATTTCCACAGATTAGTGTTGCAATTTCAGCTAAGTCCCCTTTTCCGATTTTCTCTTTTTTATAATTAATCCTGTTTTTTTCCTTTTTAGCATGGTGATTCGATAAATCATGCTTCTGGTTTGAGCCATCAGTTTAGTTTGCCAAAGACTTCGCCAGAGATGGCCACCGTGGAGAAGTATTTGCAATTTCAGGACTCAGTTCCATGCAAGATACGCGCCAAACGGGGTTGTGCTACACACCCACGAAGCATTGCAGAAAGGGTAAGCTAACTACTTGCATATCCGAAACAACCAATTACTCCAAAAGCTTAAGCTGTTATGAGTTCTTCAATACTCCCCCTCTCATTTATACTTCAAGAAATATCTCTTCACTTCTTCGCCCTTGAACCATTAACCTTGAAACTTCTCACTAAGCTTACAATTTCTACACAAATCATTTTATATTTATAGGCACAAGACACACCTAAAATAGCAAATACATTAAACACCTTGTTTTATTCCCCGTGAGTTCTTTTGGAATCCTAAGTAACATCATAGGAAATTAAAGCCACATTGAATCTTTGATATTCTAGCCTAGACATTAAGGACTATATAAAACACAAAACCATGCACATTGATTTTGATTTACAATTACCAACTGTTTAGTATCCAGGACCTGCCGTGAGGCAATAGCTCTGATACCATGTTATTACTCCAAAAGCTTAAGCTGCTATGGTGTTATTTAATCAAATTAGTCTGTTGTCGCTCGTCCTGTCTATCCTAGTTGTTATACTTCAGCAGCATCTAATCCTCTTCTTTTGATGGGCTTTTGAGGCAATTTAGAGGCCTTCCATAAGACACCCCTCCCCGGCCTCATATGCCTATCAAACAATCCTAAGAACGGCATGAAATTATTTTGGATTTTGGGTTATCTCCCTGCAGCAAATTTCCGAAGTCTCTAACATGGAATCTGTACTGAAGATAGTAACAACAAGGGAAATGATTTCTAACCCCCTTGTTTTGATAATGGGACTCAGGTTATTAAAAACTTACGGTTTTATGCTCATAGTTTTTTGGTTAGTGTAATTCTGTAACACGCTTTTATCAGGTAATTGGGAAAGTGTTATTACTTAGACGCTGTTTTGGATTTTGACTTTTGAGAACAGATTGTGAGTCCAAACTGACTGTTGGACTCAAAATTAAGGCCGTGTTTGTCAGCCATGAATTTTTTTTCATGGAATATTTGTTTACCGAAGGGTGGGAGAGGATCAAGGAGGGTGGGAGAAGAGAATTGACAGGGCATGAGTGAGGAGAGGGTGAGAAGTTGCTGAAAACAGGGAAAAGAAAAACTCTATTCCAAATAGTGTTGTTTTTCTATATTTTTCTGCCACCATTCTCAGCATCTTGTCACTTGTGCCCTCTCAATTCCCGCTCTTTCCCACTCTCCCTTCCCTCTCTAACACTTTTTTTTTTTATGACATAGGATATGCTTTCCTCAGTTTTTAGCCCTCTCAACACTTGGTAAGCTAATAATCCATGAGAAAAAAAAATCATGGTTGCCTAACATGGCCTAAATGCAAATTTGAATCCAATAATCAGTTTTGGACTCACAATCAGTTCTCAAAATCAAGCGCGCACACACACACACTGAATGCCTTATTTAGATCAGTTTTGGGCCTTTGAATTTTGAGCCCAAAACTGATTATTTTGAGATAAATAGTCAGTTTTGGACTCAAAAAACTCTTTTTCAAAATCGAAAACGTTAGTATGGCTCTTAACATGGGATCAAAACCCTTAATGCCTTATTTTATTTAGATCAAATGACTTGACTCCGAACTTTCTTCTATGTTATGAATTGTTTCAGGTGAGAAGAACCCGAATTAGCGAAAGAATGAGAAAATTACAGGAGCTTGTTCCAAACATGGACAAGGTAGATTACTATATTACTTACAAGCTATAAAGTATTACTTGATGATTCTTGAGAAAAAAATTTCCTTGAAACCCAAAGTATCCAATCAATAATATATTTGATTATTATTTCCATAATTTCCGATGGATCGCAGCAAACGAACACGGCAGACATGTTAGATTTGGCTGTGGAGTACATAAAAGAACTCCAAAAAGAGGTGAAGGTATTGAAAGGAAGAACCTTTAACTCCTTCAATTCGCCTGTTTCACTATTAATAAAAATTTTCCTTATATTAGCTGCATTTTATTTTATTTTTTTAGACCCTTTCTAATAGTCGAGCGAGCTGCACCTGTTTAAGCAAGCCAAAGTCGTACCCGAATCCTGCAGTGTGAGTTGTTGCTGTACAGAGAAAACAAAAAGGTGGAGAAAAGGAGAAATAAAGGGAAAAGCTGATCTCTTTTTAGTGCCTAACATATGAGATTTTACTGGGAAAAAAGTGAGAGAAAAGAGAAGTGGCCCAGGCCAAAAGACATGGGGTAAAATAACAGAAAGAAAAGAGCATCCAGATAGGCTAACCGAGCGCTGTCCATAGACTCCAAACATGTATAGCATATGTGCAAATCATACCTTACTGTAATGTAATTTACTTGTTTAATAGTAGTTTGTCAACTTGGAAAACATTTCTAACATTTCCAATCTGATCAGAGAGAGAGAGAGAGAGAGAGATGCCATGATAGCAAATTATTCTTTTTAGATGATCTCAACTGTCTAACTGAGATGGCTTCAAAATGAGGGATTTTTATGTAATGTGATAGAAGTAATAGAAACTTGGAATTATCCATTCTCAAAAGTCCAAAATAAGCCTAGATGAGGGGACTGGTTCACGCCCAATGTCATTGGACTAGGAGATTTTAATTCTCAGGTGCTTTCGTATTAAGCTTCCGTGATTCTCATGTTACTGTTTCTAAGGATTAAGAGTAGAGACTAGAGAGGAGGAGGGGGAAGGGGACCTTGGTCATTTAAGCGGCTCCTTTTCCAGAAGGGTAAACCATTCCTGCTTCTTTCTAAAAATGAACAGACACGCCTCCCAAATAGGGGTGCAACTTTAACTTCGGGTTGGGTTTGGGTTGAGGCCTTGGCAATCTTACCCGAACCCGACCTCTATACTCTAGTTTTCTCATGTTTTTTCTAGGATTTTGCTTTTTCCCTTGTATTTTTTTTTATTTAGTCCGAGATGAACCCGAACTCAACCCGACCCGATTTGGAGGCGGGTTGGGTTAGGGTTGACATCCTCAACCCGGGCTCGGGTTGGGTTGGGTTGGGTTAGGGTTGAGAGAATGCTATCTCGGTTAGGGTTAGGGTTGGCCTCAACCCGACTCAATTTGCACCCCAAACGAGGGTAATACTCTCTCTCTCTCTCTCTCTCTCACATGTTTTGGCTGAATTTTTAGGGAAAAGAGAAAGAGAATAAAGAAAAAGTACGGGGGTTTTTTTTCACCTGCTGGGAGCAGCTGGATCCAACTCACGGATCACTATGGCTAGACGGTGTTGGGTCGAGAGCAAAGGACAAAAGACACAGAGAGAAGTGGGGCCCACCTAAATGGTGGACGGGAGTGGAAATATCATTTTCCAATCTCTACCATCACCTGAACGTAAAGCGCATTAAATAAATGGCCGTGCATAGGCATTTTGGTCATTTTACATCTAGAGCGTAGAGGTATTTTCACCGTAAAGAAACCTGAGAATTGAGACGCATTACCCAATGCAACGTGTGTTTGCCAGTACCAGCTGTTATTCTTATCTTTAGGAGCCCTTGATTGCCTTTCCCAACCCTAACCCAGCCCAAATCCAACCCTGACCCAACCCAACCCAATATCGGGTTGAAGCCATCCGGTTCGGGTAGAGCCCAACCCAAGTTGCACCCCTATAATTCTAGCCAAGAAAATGGGTGTAGGATTAGTCGCCTCTTGGGGGGTGTGGGGGCTAATCTTTTGCTAATAAAAGCAGCAAAGAGCAGTAGCAGGTGGAAGATCGAAGATGTGGGCCTAACAAATCTAACTCTCACTTTCTTACTATTCGAGGATCTTTTCTTTTGCACTTCGTGTCTGCTGAATCTCGTGAATCTTTTTTGTTTGGATTTTAATATCTCAAAGTCAGTGACCATCCTATCATGCTTTCTCATCCCCTTTCTCTGCATTGCTTCTTCTAAACTTTTTAAATGCTGTGAGCGCATGAAGTCCAGTATAGTGGGACCCACTTCCTAGCATGATCCAAGCCCTTCATTTGTTGACCCACAGCGTAAATAGCCCGTATGTCATAGATCATTTCCATACGATGATCTGGAGCCTCCGATCTATTGAGGTTTCTAGAATGTATAGTTCCTCTACCAATCAGAGAGCTAGGATCATCCTAAGAAGATGATACACAGGATACATCTTATTTACGTTGTGGCCCCCACGAATGGACCTACAACTTGCGTCTAATGTCCCATTCGACTAGATTTCGTTTCGTGTCTTCTCTTATGTTACAAATAGCATACTAGACGAACCCATATGCTCTGTTTGGTTGCTTATTTTGGGGGGATTGTGGGAGTTTCAAATGCTTGAGATCTTCCAAAGATCTCCCCAAAACATGTTTGGTTGTCAATTAGAAATTTGACCACTAGACAACTTCTGAACATCATTATTGCATTTTATCCTAGGTGGCGCCTACGTGGCGGAGATGTCCCCCCTCATAATTTTCTCCCTCTTTTCACCAAAATGGAGAAATTTGTGTGGAAAATTAGGAGAATCTCTCTTGTCTTATTTTTTTTCTCTCTTTCTCTCTCTTCCACCCTACATTTTGATAATGACACCCTACATTTTCCACTATTTTTTCTCATGCAACCAAAAACTACTCACAAATCTCCCTCCTAATCGTCTCCCAATCTTTCATGCTTGTCTTCTTCGCTGTGACTTCTTTTTCTCCTAACAAATCCATTTAAATTTGAATTGTTTAGATAGGCGGAGCCATCATGTCTATGGATAGCCCTATTGATTATAAAATCTTCTTAAAAAAAAAAAAAGAAGTCATAAAGCCTGAATCCTAAACCCTAAAGAGAGGATAATTAGAATGACACCATTTGCTGTAACATGTCTCCTTTTCAATACCATTTTCTATTATATATTAACCATCTTTCTTTCCACTGTCATGCTCTTCCTTTCCAAGAAAAATATTTTATTGGATAGTCTTTTTCACTCAAACCAATGCATCGGGTGGGCCCACAATTTCATGTTTTGATGGGATGGATCCCACGATCTCCTTCAAACACATCCATGGGATGGGGCCTGCCATTTTTAACCTAGTGTTTTGATAGAGCGGTGCTCACCATTTCACACGTCTTGATGTGTGGAATGGTGGGAGAACGGGGCAAGTCCTCACAATTTCCACCCAAAGCCCATGCATAAGGCGGGCCCACCAGTTTACACAGCATGGGCCAAGAATGCTATTAACATATAATCTAATCTATCTAATCTAATCTAATCTAATATAATATAGCAAGATGGGGGTTTCATTGTTCATGCTGACGTGGACAGTCCCCCATCCAGCCTCAATCCAACGTGGCACGCATAAGTTTTTTGACAGTTCCAAATAGCCCATAAAAAAAAAGACTCTTAATCAATACCCACCAATTTCCCCTCTCTCTCTCTCTCTCTCTCTCTCTCTCCTCTCACAGATTTGTTGGAAAACGCTATTAACTTTCCATAACTGATAAAAGACTCAATCTGTCAAAACCACTCTTCCTGCTGCCATTATAATAGATTCTAGGCATGGTTTTAAATTTTGACCGAAATCCGAAATTTCAGACCGAAACCGGAATTTACCGAAATTTCATTTTTCGCCATTTACCGAATTTCGGACCGAAATTTCGATTAAATGCCATTATTTATTTTTTTTAAAAGTGTTTCAAAATTTCAGTCTGAAATTTCAGTTTTCGGTGGGGTCCTAAACGGTTACCGAAACCGAAATTTTAAACCATGATTCTAGGTCAAGATTTTAGCTTTACGTGGAAGAAAAAGAGACGAAGAGCGGCCGGTGGAGGTTCCTTCCGTGATTCTGATATCTTTTGAAAGAAAATTTAATGAGAAGCAACTTATACTGTTAAATCTATATCGTGGTGCATTATTTTTACACAAGAAAAAAACATATTGCATCCTAAAACATCCATAATTCAGGTAACTAAAATAAAGTCTAAAAATACAAGCCATGGCCTCGACAGCTACTACATTTGAACAAATTATGTTTGTATAAAAAACAAACAGAAATTATGTTTGAATCAACTCCACCACCTCACTTGGCTACACAAACCACATTTCTATCTAATTAAGCTATTACTGTAATGGTCTTCTATGACTTTCTTATAAAAATGCAATAGAGGCTTAGAATCTCCAATGAGAGAAATTATGGATGGCCTAACCAAAGCAAGGAATAGCAGATAAATTGTTTGGATCATTGAACAAAGTGGACCCCACTTCTACTTTTACCCACTCATATTTTTCCACACATCCAGCGTATAAGAAACCCTTATTTTTTTAGGGTTTCAAAACACGCTATAAAAAATTGGGTCAGCAGAGAGAGAGAGAGAGAGAGAGAGGTTCAAATATTCACAAGGCCATCTATGCCAACCAATACGGCATGGAATGTGAGTCCGGCCAAGATTCAGGCCCCCAATTGAGAGCCCAAAACTGATTATTGGAGTTGAAATTATGTTTAATTTTGAGTCCAATAATCTGTTTGGGATGCCATTCGGTTGGGAGTTGGGACAATCCCTAACGAACAAGGCCTTTAATTTTTTAAATTTTTATAAATATATAATAAAATATAGAAATATATTATATTCAGTGTACCCAACGCACCCGTATTTTAAAATTATCCACGTAACGCACCCGTATTTTAAAATTATCCACGTACCCGCACCCGGTACCTGTATCCATGCTTCATAGCTGATATCTGATTAATCATGGACAGGTTTTACGGCAAATAAACCTCGGGTTACAAAGAAGTCCCCAACAATTTCATTCTGCAATGGCTAAAGAAATAACTTGACTACATATCCAACATTTGCAGTCATTTTTTCTGCAGAGGGTGAGCACAAGTGCAAAGAAATACATTAATCAACTCAAAACCAAAGTTTGATTGCAGCAAAACATACTCCATAGCAGTGTGTGTGTGATCTCTTAAAAGATAATCACTATATCAATCTTCCATTTAAAAAAGGTCTCATTTTCTAGTAGAGATGATGCCATGTTCCTCAATAATATGATTTTCTTGGATTGCCCTGCAAAAAAAAAAAAAAGCAAGCAGAGAGCAAAACAAATGAACAAACAATTCAATTCAACAATATCGGAGCGCATGACAAAAAAGGCATAAAAAAAGGGAAATGATAAATGCGCCCCTTTTCATTACTCAGGACTGAATCATTGCCATGTGAAGTACATCAGCCCCTCTGCAGTCATAGATACACTGCAGCTAGGTGCCCAAGTAATGAATAGGGGCGCATTTATCACTTCCCTAAAAAAATATTGGGAGCCTTCTGCAAGCACAATGTAAGCAACCAAACTCAGGCATATGTGATATACACCACAATATTGGGAGCCTTCTCCAAGCACAATGTAAGCAACCAAACCCTACCCGAGAAATATCTCGGGTCGGGTCGGGTCGGGTTTTTTTCCGGAAAACCCATGATTCCCAAACCCGGCCCCTACCCATGATAAATCTCGGGCCGGGTCAGGTCGGGTCGTGTTTTTTTACGTTGATGCAATTTTTAAGGAAAACTCTTGTTTGGCAAGGCAACTCAACTCATAGAAGTAGAAAAACTCAAGCATGGCAAACTCTTTAGTGCATTAACTAATAACTAGTCCAAAGATAATAAATTGATGCATTACCAAATGAAAATGATTATACTCATATGAGATTAACAACAAACTATTTAGTGCAATAACTATTTAGTTGAAACTTGAAACCCGAGAGCTGAAGGGGGGAAACGAACAGAAGATGGAAAGAGCCCCTCTGATTGCTTGCGTGCGTGAGTTTTACTTTTTAAGTTTTCACTTTTAAAGTAACAAAGTTTTAGATAAAAAAATACATACTATAACTTAAGTAACTCGGGTCGGGTCGGGTCGGGTCGGGTCGGGCCCCTTCAAACCCGGATTGACCCGAGATTCATGCGGGCTTTTGGATCGTAGACCCAGCTCGACCCGAAACCCAAGAAACATGAACCCAACCCAAGCTATTTTCAGGTCGGGTCAATGCGGGTCGGGTTTTGGTAAAACCCGACCCAAGTTGCAGCCCTAGTGAGGAGGAACGTTGAAGTATGAATGAAAAAAATGTTACCATCTGTAATAGCTTAAGCTTTAGGAATAATTGGTTGTTTTAACACTCATCACCATTAAATTAACAGGTGTAAGATTCCTAAAAAAGCAATGCATAGAGCAAGGGAGGGAGGAGAGAGATGTCCTTACAAGAGGGTTTGGTCTGTAACGGTAACCGAGCATCATCCGCTTCTTATATTGCTCGTAAATGTCATCATCCGGGGTGACCTCACCAGGTTGTGAGGCCCCAACACCCAAATTGTTCAACTTTACATTTCCTGCCATCACTGGATCTGCACGCCCACTTCTGGAACTGCCGAGTCCCTCACCTGACATAGACACATTCAGCTAAAGGTGTCTGCAACAGATTAACCCTAACAATCTTGGGTTTATACCCAATATCACTAAGACAACCCTAACTTTGCAAGTAAATGACATAAGCTTTACTGTAAAGAAGTGCTTAGCAGGATGGCAGAGAAAGGACGGACATGTGGTCTGGTCCACAAGAGGGCACGCAGGGAGCGGCTGTCTTGGCCCAGGCCCTAATCATTTTTCTTTAGGTACCCACCACAATGGAAAATTAACAACATAGAGAACTATGCAATTTAAAAGGAAAATTTTGTGGATGTGTGCATTTCCATATTTGCAATAGTTAGTGAGTGTGGGAAGCGAAAGCGGGAAGCAAAGGGTTTAAATAAGACAAAATGCGGGAAGAAAAAAGCTATAAAGAGGTAAAGAGAAAACGTGTTGGAAGGACCATTGAAAATCAACATGAAGCATGTAATAAACCTCATTTGAAAGCGAAAAAGAAAGGCAGAAAAAATAGTGTTAAAATAGGTTAGGGAGGAAGTGTCACTGTAGGTAAGGATTATAAATAGTAAAGAAGACTTCAGTATACTGAATAGAATTACAAATTTAAGTAATTTATATTTTCATATATTTAATTCATGTAGACTTGATGCTACGTCTTCTAGAAAAAAAAAGATCCACACAAGTTTCATTTCAACTTAAGATGAGTTTTTAAGTTTCAAATGCGCTCGCTTTAAATATACTCTTTCGGCCTAATCAAAAGGAAAAACACTTCTAGGAAAAATAATCACCTAAATAGGAAGTAAACTCTAAATTATGAAGAAACGTGTAAGAAGTGTGCACGCTTCCCTTAAACTACAGATTTTAAGGTACTTTTCATTCAAGAATACTTGATTAAGGGCCTCTGTGGATACCTCTAAAAATTATTTGCATATGAACTTATATGCAAATGGTTTTGAAGTTAAATATGATTAGTTGCAAATAGGGTCCCTCGCAAATAATGCTTATAATAGTTTTGGAAGTGAAGTTTATGGCATGAAAAGATGCCTTGATGTCCCAAAGGCTTTGAAGTTAAATATGATTAGTTTCAAATAGGGCCACATGCAAATAATGCTTATAAAAGTTTTGGAAGGGATATATAGTTAATGGAATGCAAAGAAGCCTTGACGCCCCATTTGCAAATCCTAAAATAATCTTTTTCTCAAATAAGAACCAATTTTGTGGCACCGAAGAGGCCCTAAATGTCTAAGGTCACAAGCACATATGGTTGCAGGTAAAAAGGACAGACGAGATAACACAAAAGAAAGTACAAAGGTAACTTAAGCATTAAGTTTACAAGGGTGCTGCCAACTGCCAAGGGAAAAACACCATGAAGTGTACCTTCTTTCCAACCCATTTTGGATAAAAGTTTGTGGCCAACATTGTCGGCTTGGATTTTTGCTTTTTCTGCAGCCTCTCTAGCAGCTTTCTGTGCAGCAACATCATTACAGGTAGACAAGAACTTCACCAGCTCCTCTTCTGGTATATAATCACCCATATGATGGCCCTTTTTTGGTGGACCTGAAAGGCTCACAAAAAATCAGAAAAAAAAAAAAAAAAAATTGCCTTGTGGATTTGTGATGATAAAATTGGCAGGCAGAGCAACTTGAGAAAATTGAAGTAACACAGGAAAGGGACTATTTCCTTAAAGCCAATTGAACATTTTTTTTGTCTGGTTTATCTGCCAGCCCTATCCTAATAAAATCAGGAAAAAAACAAGGAAATACTGACCTTGAAGAGAAGCAGGTGGCGGCATCTCATCTTTTGATTGTTTAGGTTGTCGCCTCCTTTCCTCCTGTGCGGCTTTCTTCACGTAGAATTCCATCATCGCTATAGGATCTGTAGGCGCAGGTCCATTTGATTCACCTGTAATGCAAAATTTTCAGATTCTAAATCTACTTTTAGCTAAGTTTACCACACATCACTGGAGCATAATTATGATATCTGAATATCAAAAGCACAAGTTTCACTCCATTTGATCCTACAATCCTTTTGGTGTTTCTGAGCACATGAAATTTCATGCATTAAATGATGATAGAGAAATGAGAGGGTCACTAATAAAGAGAGGGTGTTACTCTCTAATAACTCCTTCCTAGATTGCCTGAAGTGAAATAAAGTAGGCTTTGGGAACCCACAAAAACAACAGCAAGTAAAGAAATACACATATTTCAGACCAGCAAAAAACTAAAGAAATTTGACACCCAAAAAGAAGAATAGGAGCATTTATGGGCCACTGAGCGCATAAAAATCAATTTATTTATTTTTTTCAGAGGCAAAAAACAAAATAAATTTGACACCAAAGAAAATAGGAGCATTTATGGGCAACTGAACACATAAAAATCAATTCATAGGTTCATACAGATACAATAATTGAGTTAACACTCCATATCCTCCAACTCTCTTCAGAACGATTGGGTGAAGACCATAGTTGTAAATTCCATTTCGGTGGCCATTCCGTTTTGGCCACCGAAACGAAATTTCAGTGGGATTTCGGTCATTCCGGTCGAAACTTTTCGGTCACACAAAAAAATATTAAAAAATATGAGAAAAATCCCAAAAAATAAAAAAAAAATCAATAGAAAAGGATAAAAAACTAATAAAAAGTCCAAAATATGTGTCCCAAAAGGCATATTCATTAAAAAATACCCTTCCAACGGCCATAAAATGGTCATAAACAGTCATAAAATGAGGGTAAAAGGGTCAAAAGGCAATCCCAACAGCTATAATGGCATTGCCGTATTTTTTTCGAAAAATTTGTGCATTTTCAGTCAATTCTGGGCAAAACAGGGCATTCCGCCTGTTTCGTCCGGAATTCCGGCCGGAATGGAGCAGAATTCCTGCCGGAACGGAAAATATGCCCAAACCGTTCCGGATTCCGAGCCGGAACCGGAATTCCGGTCCATTCAAGCCGGAACGGAATGGAATTGATAACTATGCTGGAGACCGTAGCATGTTTGCCAAAAGCAGTCACACAACACTTAATGCAGAAATTTCAAGGAACACATTCTTCCAAAAAAAAATAGGGATTTTTGCAAAAGAAGTCTTCTGGTTTGCTTTATTTACAAAATGGGTCTTCTACTTTGACAATTTGCAAATAGAGTCATTATATTTGAGTCAATTTTGCAAATCAGGACATGCCATTTATTTATGACCAAAATACCCATGCTGAATTGTTTTTGGACCCATAAAAAAACCAAACATCCTTATTTGTAAAAAGATGAAAATTACCTAAGAAAAAGACCAAAATACCTGTGATGCTCAATAATATTTTTTAACAGGGTGAGCCCCACCAACTCAACTCAAACTCATGCATTGGGTGGGGCCTACCATTTTGCCTCATGCTTTTATGTGTAGGCACCCACACCCATGTATAAGGTAGGGCCTACGAAAATTTACACCACATGTTTTGATGGGGTGGGCCCATTTTTTTACAGCCAGACATAACTTTGGCCAAGAATGCTACTATATGTGCAGATGATATTCGCACACCCTTGATTAAACAGATGTCATTGGCCGTCATGGATATTTTGGTCTTTTTACAAGGTAACTATTGTCTTTTCACATATAAGGGTAATCTAGTCTTGTTGGGAGTAAAACACAATCCACCCTGGGCATTTTGGTCCCAAATGAGACTTGATTTACGAATTTGATTGAAATGTGACGACTCCATTTGCAAATTGTCAAACTAGAATACCCTTTTTGCAAATAAAGCAGAGTAGATGACTTCTTTTGCAAAAATCCCAAAAAAATAATAATAAAAAACATACGAAGTGAAAAGGGCTTAAAAACAAGGTTGCCAGAGCGGGAATCGAAGGCTCCCAGGGAAGAATCCTGCTTCCTTGCTTAAAAGACTATAATTTATGTTTCCACCTATTTGTTATACTGACAACTACATAAAAAATCAATATCCTAAATAGAAGTGCAGACTATAAAGCATGCCCTACTTTCATACTCATTACTGAGTCGCCATGGTGAAAAAGTATAAGATAACAAAGAAAGCAAAACGAGGCAATAAAAACATACCATGAGAGGGGGTTCTTCCCATTGGTGATGCTTGAAGTGAATTCATGGAAGACCTTGCATCTTCATTATCCTCATATAAAGCAGAGGCTGGAATTTGATAACTAGAAAGCTGCTGAAGAGAACTCGTCTGAGAACCACTTGATGGTTTAAGCTGCTGAAGAGAACTCGTCTGAGAACCACTTGATGGTCTGGAAGACGAAGTACTTACACTGGCTGAAAGAAAAATAAGAAATAAACCCAAGATGACCAATCATTCAAACAGATAAATCCCCAAAAAAAACGAACAAATAAATCCAAAAAGGACAATCACTCAAAAAAATGCTAAGTACCTAATTTCTGATAGACAATGATGAGGAGTTCAAAATAGTAAAGTGACACAACAATAAACTTCTTGAAGATTTTTTTTCATCGCATACACTTAACATATATAATGTATTGCAAGAGACAAAAAATTTTATGTGATGCCTTCTCATTGCAAACATGCACAACAATTTTTTTAAGCAATAATATATTTTATTATCACAAACATGCACAACAAACTTATTTGTGCAAACCGAAAAATCCCAACCAAACAACCCAGCCAGCATCCCCAACCCTACCTGATTAGTGTAGGCTCATGCAGGCAAAGTTTCGGTCGCACCTTTATGATCAGAAGAGAAGAGATCAACCTTCCCTCGGAATCTTTTATGGGGAAACGTCTGATAAATATCAGGTACAGTATTTTATGGTGCATCGAACCGCGGCCTTTTTTTTAACTTTAAGGCATATTCCAAGCCATGAATCTTTTGTGTTGAACAAGCTAGAAGGCTTTCTCCATTTTTTAGAACAGAAAACATATGGATTTCTCTGTATTTTTTGGGTCGTGTAGCATTGATTTGAAGGTACTCCTCTTTTGGTGATAATGATGTATCAAGGAAGAAGTTCAAGTAAGATTCTATGAATAGGACAAACGACTGTGCGGTCATCATGATGATGGTGAGATTTCTTATCTAATTTGTGCCTAGATTATTTTCGTGTGGATTGGGATTTTGTGCTTCCTTGCGTGGACCACAGATCTACTTTGTGTGAACTGCATTGGGCTGTTTTTCAGTTTTTTGTGGTAAAGCTAGTGTGCTTTCCTCGGATTGTGCTGACTTCGAGTGAAGTAGTGTGCCGCCCTAATTCATAATTTTGCTGCTCATGAAGAGTGGTTAATGTGCTGCCTTGATGCCCTAATTGTGATTAGCATGCTACATCTGTGTAGAGTGCTATCATGCTGTCCCATTTCTTAGTTGTACTACTTTCATGCAGATTGTGCTACCTTGTTGCGCCAGTCACTAGTCGAGGATTCAAGGTTGATATAGAATATAGATCAGTTTGCTATCACATTTCTAGATCTTCAGAAATAAAGTGAAAACAAAATCAGTTTTTCAAACAATATGGATATAAGAGGAATAGAACTCGATGGATATAACAGGAATATGACATGCTTCTATTAAGTTAAATTGGCCTAATTACCTTCTTGGTCTCAATCTATGAATAGTCCATGGTACAAATGGAAACTTTAAATATTCCTTTTCTTTAAATAAAGTCAGCGAGTTTGGTAATAACTGTGAAGAGTGGCCCAGAGAAAATTATCAAATTATGATTTGGTCTTGGAACAATATGCAACCTCAAGTTATTGCCAACATAATGTTCCTAGGAAATGGCCAACAAGGAGTTAAGTAAAATTATACGTGCATATCATGTGTGTATGTATTATTTGAAAACAAATTATGGTTTCAGTACTGGAAGAGAAACCTTGAATCCAAAAGGAGATAAAGAAAACCTAGATTTTTATTTCAATGAGAGAACTGAATTGCATGCATCATACGACCACTATTTAAAGACTATTCTCCTTCGTTATCCTACCAAAAGAAACTCTAGTTTCCCTCTCATCCTAAGATTTGTCCAAATAGATCCAAATCATATCCTACATCAAATACAGACCAAGATTGATTGAGCACGATTTCTGTGAACTCGAGTCCGGCGAGAACTCTACTATCTACAGCATAGCCTTGCCAATGTGATATTTTGGTTTATAGAAAAGTTAGTTCCTTTTCGGTTGTTCATTCTGACATTTGGGGTCTGTTTACTAATATCAGTTCCCGAAATAATACTACAAGGTATCCACATTCAAGGAACACAACTCAAATTTCAAGAAGCCAGAGAAAGGGCAACCAACCAGTATGTGATGCTTGAGAATCCATTGTCTGTGCAAGAACCTTTTCCTCTTCAATAAGACGATACACATAGTATTTGTAATCTGCACACTCAACATCAAATAGAAACCTGGAATGCATATGATGCAGAAAATCAATAAGCAGAGCAATAAAAACAATACGGAGAAAACCAAGAAATCTAGAAAAAAAGCATAAAGCAACTATACAACAAAAATCTAGATCCACAAATTATTTCTTTAAAAGAGAAAAAGATAAGCAATTAAGAATGCTGAGAGATACTCCTTGAGACTATCTTGGGGGGAAACATGGCCTACTGGTTTATGATCAAGAACCAATGGAACAAAAAAAAATTGATTATTATTAACCAAATAAACCTTAGACAAACACATATTAATTAAATAATTAATAAACAAATAGTGCAAAAGTAGGCTTCGTTATTTTCCTGAAGGAATGTTTTCACAGGTCACCTTGGAGAAGCACATTTTCCCCTAATGGTATACATGTTGAAATTTTCTTCTGAGGTAAGCTAAACCAGAGTTGGGCTTACCAGAAGGGGAAAAAACTGCAACAAAGATGGGTGAAGGTTTCTTAAGTACAGGATCAGGTTTAGGAAGGAGAGGTCCGTGTAAACAGAACCATCACCTCCCTTTTATTTCAAGGAAACATCAATAATACCCACTTGCCTATCCAAAACAGTGAAAATTGAAACAAAATCAACATCTGAAGAAAGTTCAAAAGATGAGGATCCTTCTGTTCAGATTGCCAGAAACGTTGGTAGTATCTTTCTATCTGGAGACTCGAGACCATAAAAAATTGGCATCTCTTAGTTCAGAGAAATGAAAAGGTAAAAAACCATATTATTACACCTGTGAAAAATTTAGGGAAACGATATCCGCCTCCCCCCTTCTTTAATGACATTGGAGAAGTACAACAAACCTTAAGTCAGACCCATCCAACCACGCCAATCCACACGGTTGGAATACACTATTATTACAATGATATTCAATTGAACTCACATGTCAATTTCATTCTCACTTTTTTTCTAAGGTTGCCAACAAAAACTTCTATTAGAAGAATGAGAAACAAGTGTCAAACAAAATCCATGAAAAAGAAAAGAAAATAGAACTCGAAAGCACGTAGCCAAAAAATAAATAAGAAGGAAAAACACCAAAACGAAATTTGCAACCATTCAAAAAAAAAAACCAAAACATGGGCATGGAGTTTTAGACTGGGACAAACGAAAGACCCAATCTATAGAAAGAACTGCAGCCTCTATAAGAGTTTTCAACTAAACGCCGTCATTGGAATCAGCCAAGCTCCAAAAAACCGCCCAACTTTTATCAACGCATTAATTAAAATTGGAGATTACTCATACACTACTAGGGTTGGCAAAGGATTCGTAGAACGGGTGCAAGTGCAACCAACAAAAGGAAAGAAGATATGGCACCAACACCTCCACTAAGCTCTTGATGCCACTCATACTCGAGAATGCATGATTCAACTCCACATTGCGTCTAATCAAGCAAGCGTCACCAAAATAGCCAAACGAGCTTACGTCAAAGGTGAAGAAAGCCAATAGCAGAATAACTTCCATCTCCAAACTGGCTTTTCTTTATCCCACTTTCCCACCTCCTTTGAATGTTTGTAAAAAAAATCATCACTTTTTACCAAGAAGAACTCTTTATTACTAAGTGACCAAAATATCATACGATTTCTGATCCATTTATTACTAATTACAAGAATCCTTCCTGCTATAAAATCAGTACTCCTTCCAATTACTTGCAAGGACAGCTACCAAACACAGTTTTCAAACAATCATTCCCAAAAGATCCTGTCAATCAAACCACTCATACATCCCAAATGGTCAGCATCAACCTAGTGGTCAAAAAACTTATTTGTTTTATTTTACCCATACATGAGAAGAAATGGATATAAAGTAGGGTTCCTCTCATGTCGGGCTTTCATATATAATTCATGTTGGGTTTTTTTTGCGAGGTGGGGTGGAGGGAATATTGAACTACATCATGCATATCTTGACGACAGTCAAATGATATATTATGTTTATAAATCACTAAATAATACATGCGGATAGATTAGCTCGTTCCGGAGTTGGTAGGGTGGTTTTGGATATTTTTAATTTCCTTCCCCCTCGTGGTTCTAGGTTTCGTTTTGTACTTTTCTTTGTATTTTTTAACTTTTTATCTTTGTATTGACCGTCCCAGTCGAAGGGCTTTCCCTTTCCTCCCTTAGTAAAATTGTCTGTCTTTTAAAAAAAAGCAACATACAAATACAATTACGTAACATGTACATGCACTAAACTGCTGAATAGTATATGATAGAAGGCCGACACTGCGAGACCACCACTCACCAATAAGTCTGCTAAGCCTAAGAAAAGTAGTAAATTGCTGGGGCCTTCAAGACGAACCAGGGTCACATGGAGAATAACCCACATTTCAGATGAAGTGTAAGATTTGTCTAGAGCTTTAGTTGTCTTTTGATGTAATCCAGGAACTTGCACGAGATTTCGAATATGCGTATTACCAAAAGTTACAAAAACGGCGAGTGCGGAAGTCACGCGTTTCCGTTTCCGTGAATAAACATGTAATATGGTAAGTATCCCATCCTCCAAAAGAACCGTATAATCTTTGGGAGAAAGTTACACATCATGGAGGAATGGTGGTGTTACCAAGATTAGGACAAGCTCTTTGGAAACATAAGCTTTAAATGCTAGTTATCATTGTGCATGTGAAGGACATGCCTTTATTTCACATTGGGCTTGCTGTTTACATGGCAACTAAATAAAGTAAACGAGTTTGGCTTTAAGTCTTTATAGGTTAGTTTCTATAATAGCTTGTCTTCTCTCTGTGTGAGAGATTCTTTCATATTTTTATGTTTGGCTATTGCTATTTTGCTTTTGATTATTTTTAGGATGTGTAAGAAGGGGTTTGGAAAGAGACTATTGAGTTCGGAACGGTTGAATAAAAGTGGGTCTCACGGTTTGTAATAGGGGGACGTGAGATTTTCTTTGTTATACATTTCTTGCCTTCTGTGATTTTTCTTCTTGAATTGTGGTTGTGGTTCTTGGGCTGCGTCAGGTTGGTATCAGAGCTATCTCGCTCCTGCAGTTGGCAGTGGATTGATGATGCCACCAAAGAGAAGAGGCAGTCGTACAATTCCGATGGCGGAGGTTGAGACACGAGACGAACTAGCAACGCTTCGAAGACAAGTCGAAGGCTTGACAGCCCGGATTCTTCACTTGGAAACTTCTGGCCAAGATGAAGAAACCGAAGAGGAAGATGAAACCCGCCTGAACCCTTTCCATGACAAGGTGCGAATGGAGGCTCCAGTGAACCCGCGTGAAAGAGACAACCGCAGTTGGGAATCCGGATTGAAAATAGAGATGCCGGAGTTCCATGGTGAATTGTCCGCGGAAGAGTTCTTGGATTGGTTATGCACGGTGGAAAGAATATTCGAGTTGAAAGGGGTTACAAACCACAAGCAAGTCCAACTTGTGACTTTGAAGCTGAGGGGACGAGCCTCGGCATGGTGGACACAACTGGAACTAACACGATCTCATCGTGGAAAGTCCAAAATTAATACATGGGAGAGGATGAAGAAGAAAATGCGGGAGGCTTTCCTTCCTTTTAACTACCTCCAAGATTTTTACCAATGGCTACAAGATTTGAGGCAGAGCAATAGATCAGTGGACGTATACACTAATGAATTCTATGAGCTCGTCGCTCGTAACGAATGGGCAGAAAGTGAAGAGCAAATGGTGGCGAAATATATTGGCGGAATGAAACCCCAAATGCGAGATGTTCTGAATCTACATAACTTTTGGTTGGTATCTGAAGTACACCAGAAGGCGTTGGTTCTCGAGCGGCAACAAGAACGAGACATTGCGAAGACCACTCCCAACACATGTCCCAGTACTACTGCAATCCGGTGTTTTAAGTGTGGATAATCTGGCTATAAGGCAACAGATTGTCGAAAGGAAAATCGAGAGGGGAAGCAGTTGCTTATCGATGCAGACAAAGAAGGTAAGGACGAACCCATTTATGATGAGTACGAAGATGAGGAGGAAGTGGTGGAACTACAAGGCGACGTTGGAGAAGCCTTATTTATTCGAAGGGCGATGATTTAGCCCCGAGACAATTCCGATGACTGCCTCAAAAACAATATTTTCCATACTACGTGTACGGTGGCTGGAAATTCACCATGGAACTCCGGTGAATTCACATATCTCATTTGGGAAACACCTATGAAGACTGAACAGATATGTGAATGGAAAATTTGTGCATTGATTTCTTTATCAGTTTATCGACCTATTTTTATTAGATCTTATATTGAAGCCTACGACGGTTACTCATGGCTTGAAGCTCATTGAAGATTGGCTGATGCAGCCCAAATTATAGGGCTGATTTGTTTCTATTTCCCTACATGCCGATTAGATATAATTATTTTCATTTTCTTTCATGCCAATTAGGATAGATTTAATTCTATTTCCATGCATGACCAAATAAGGAATTTGTCAATTCCATGCATAGCTAAATAAAGTCATTTAGGATTGAGTTTACTTTTTTATATTTAGGTTGCCATTAATATGAAGATGGCTATTTTAGATGTTTCTTTTTACTTGTATGAGATTCCATTTTTAGAATTCCTCCTAATCCATAGAAGGAGGATGAGACATGTAATGGGACTTTGATTATTGAATGAAATTTGCCTTTAGGCTTTTGAGAACTTTTAGTTCTTGGATTAGCACCTGCAGGAGTATTTTCTAGTTTCGCTCTGAGAAACTCGACTTCGATGGGAACAAAGTAAATTACATCCCCTTCGACGGTGATCGAAGTATTCTATTCCCTACGATGGTGTTCGAAGGGCTCTTTTTCATTTATTTTATCAATCTTGCATCCGCTGCTGCATCACGAAGAGCGTCCAGATTTTTGGACTGCATCAGTTGATCTGGACGCTCTTCGTGGTGCAGCAGCGGATGCAAGATTGATAAAACAAATGGAAAAATGGCCCTTCGAACACTGTCGTAGGGAATAGAATACTTCAATCACCGTCGACGGGGATGTGATTTACTTCGATCCAGTCGAAGTCTAGTTTATCAGAGAGAAACTAGAAAATACTCTTGCAAGTGGTAATCCAAGCAACCAAAAGTTCTCAAAAGAACTCAAAAGCCTAAAGGCGAATTTCATTCAATAACCAAAGTCCCATTACATGTCTCACCCACCTCCTTCTAAGATTATGAGGAATTCTAAAAATAGAATCTCATACAAGTTAAAAGAAACATCTAAAATAGCCATCTTCATATTAATGGCAACCTAAATATATAAAAGTAAACTCAATCCTAAATGACCTTATTTAGCTATGCAAGGAATGGACAAATTCCTTATTTGGTCATGCATGGAAATAGAATTAAATCTATCCTAATTGGCATGAAAGAAAATGGAAACAATTATATCTAATTGGCATGTAGGAAAATTGAAACAAATCAGCCCTATGATTTGGGCTGCATCAGCCTCCCCAGGTTAGAGAAAATCCGTCCTCAGATTTGAATCTTTCAAACAACACATGCTTTCGGTGGTCTTCGCCTCCATCATTCTTCCATGGTTTAAAAATACTCGTCCTCTAGTTTTGAAGTAACGAAGAAAGATCATTAACTGAAATTTACCTAACCACATTATATAATTCCCAAGATAAAAATATATTCTTTCTTGATCTTCAATGAGCTTGAAGGCATGAGTAACCGTCGTAGGCTTCAATATAAGATCTAATAAAAATGGGTCAAGATAAACTGATAAAGAAATCAATGCACAATTTTTCCATTCACATATCTCTTCAATCTCTTCATAGGTTCACCAAATGAGATATCCAATCTAATTTTTTTGTTGCTTCGTTTTGGATACTATAAGAGTCATCGATTACCTCTTCCAGTGAATTGTTGGTCACTTTGTCACCATCAAACGTCAATAAATCACCATTAGAACTTTTAGGAAAGATTAAATATCCATCCTCTGAATATTCATCATAAATTAGTGGGGATTCTCCATTTATGATTTCTTGCTCTAAGTAATAATAAAACGACTTTAACTCCGGTGTTACCTCTCAATCTTGGCATTCGGCAACTCTTCTCTGAAGTGATCAAAGATAATCTGTAGCCATCACGAATCCACACAAACTTTTCTACCAAACTTTTTCTTCAACCCAAGGAAGGAGCCAGCTCTGATACCAATGATCACTTTCCTCAGGGTGATTATGACAAACACTACCCTGAGATGATAGGACCATACGAGATCATGGAATGGATCAATGACAATGCTTCTCGCCTCAAGTTACCTAGTCATCGCATCTCAGATGTTTTCAATGTCAAGCATTTAGTATTGTATCATGAAAATTCATCAGAAGATGATGTGGCGAATTCGGGAATGAATTCTTCTCAACGGGGAGTGACTGATGCAATCCAGGAACTTGAGCGGGATTTCGAATATGCGTATTACCAAAAGTTACAAAAACGGCGAGTGCGGAAGTCACGCGTTTCCGTGAATAAACATGTAATATGGCAAGTTTCCCATCCTCCAAAATAACCATATAATCTTTGGGAGAAGTTACACATCATGGAGGAATGGTGGTGTTACCATGATTAGGGTGGTGTTACCAAGATTAGGACAAGCTCTCTGGAAACATAAGCTTTAAATGTTAGTTATCACTGTGCATGTGAAGGACATGCCTTTATTTCACATTGGGCTTGCTGTTTACATGGCAACTAAATAAAGCAAACGAATTTGGCTATAAGTCTTTATAGGTTAGTTTCTATAATAGCTTGTCTTCTCTCTGTGTGAGAGATTCTTTCATATTTTTATGTTTGGCTATTGCTATTTTGCTTTTGATTATTTTTAGGAAGTGTAAGAAGGGGTTTGGAAAGAGACTATTGAGTTTGGAACGGTTGAATAAAAGTGGGTCTCACGGTTTGTAATAGGGGGACGTGAGATTTTCTTTGTTATACATTTCTTGTCTTTTGAGATTTTTCTTCTTGAATTGTGGTTGTGGTTCTTGGGCTGCGCCATCTTTTGTCCATGTTATTCCAAAGCAATTGATTTTGCAGAACCTTTAACTAGGGCTGAAGTATTTAGTTTGTTTTATGTATCACACAATTTTTGCCCCTTCTGTAAATTTGTTTTTCTTTCTTCACTTAACTATTATCATTCAAAAGAAGAAGAAAAGAGGAACTGCTAATATATCTTAAAGTGCGTACAAGGGAACATAATTTTATATTGCAAGGAATATAAAAACCAGATTACAGTTAAACTACATGTATAAGTAAATTACTTTATGAAAATTAGCAGCAAAATAGAAATCACTTCCATAAACATACTTAAAAGGAGTGTCTCCAGGATTCTTTTGACGTGTTACATCCTCAAAATGCCTTCCATTCTTAGCCACAAAACTAGCTAATTTGTCTGCAACTTTCTTCACTGCAGGGTCGTTTGGTGGATAAGGTGCTGCATGTCACTTAAAGAACGGATTAATACCTAGAGCATGAACAAGGGAATGCAAATTACTGGTGTAGCAGGGTGTGCCACATTTTTGAATTCTTTCAATCATCATCTCTTTCCACCAAGGTTGATAGAGACAAGACATAAGCTGCATTCATGAGACAAGAAACCTTCAAGAATGGGCTGTTACATCATTCCCGAAATTTAGAATAGAGCACACTTATATCTCTACACCAATCCCTAAGTGCTAGCAAACTAACGGGGGTGGAGAACGAAGGTTTCCAGAACGGAAACATATTCTTGCAGCACCACAATAAAAAATATATTTTAGAAATGTAAAGTGGCCCAAATCCATAATACTCTAGACCTATGCTCTCTTCTATTTTAAATATGAAATATATTCATAGTGGATCCTGGAAATCGGATATTGGGGTACAAGAAGATATTCAGCATTACAAAAGTGATGTCATCACTATATTATATGTTGAAAAGATAAAAAAGGAAAGTATGCTTGTGTGAGAATGTCTGTATGTAAATCAGATATCGGGGCACAATAAAACCAAAATAAAACCAAAAAATTGCATGAGAATTAATTTCATGCCGCTTGCTAGCAGAAAGAAACATAGGGATTTTGTTGCCCACTAAATTAGATGGGAAAAAAGGATAAATTTCGGACATGGCATGCATTGGAAATATGCAATATCGTGGAATGAAATAAAGTTAGTAGCCCTAGAGATGATAAATAATAGAACAAAATATTTGGAACAGTGCCTCAAATGGTCAAATATTTTTAAAGAGAGATTGAAATGAAATCCTTGCACCAAAAACTGCAACAGAATTGCAATGAAGCAAAAAGATGTTCAGCATCACAATAATGAACTCATCATTATATAATTATGTACGGAAAAGAGAAAAATGGGAAAAATGCTTGTATATGAATATTTGTGTGTAGATCATTAAGAGTCTGTAGCCATAAGTCATAACGCTTTTTTAATGGTGTCTGTAGCCATAACTATCAGCAATCAATAGTGTAGATCATTAAGAGTCTGTAGCCATAACTATCAGCAATCAATAGTGGGAGATAGTATATTTGAATATCATGCAGTATGCTTATGGTCTATCATTTTTATCATTCACAGACTTAGATTTATGGAGAAAAGGAACAAAAACAACAGATAACTGCCATTAGAAAAAACAGATAACCAACATACAATGAAAAAGACAAAAGAAAAATAAAATAATGCACTCAAAGAATCTGAGCTCCCAGGTGCTTGCACGTAATAAATGTCCCAAAAAAACTATTGTTTGAGATTAACGCGTATTAAGGTTGAACCTACAATATACTTTTCAATAGAGGAAGGACATCACATCATCAATACAACAGCGGCTTGGAGATAAGCTTCTCAAATGTTTAAGTTAGCATGTACTCTGTATATAATAGCTTAGATGGGCAGGGGAAGGTAAATTTAATAGACACACACACACACACACACACACACACACACACACACACACACACACACACACAGATATATATATATATATATATATATATATATATATATATATATATATACACACACGATAACAGACTGACCCAACCACAATACTGCATACAAAGATGTATTTCACATCAACAGTGAAGCAATAAAAAGAGCAATGTTCAATAAATTGGGATTTGATCGGAGTTTGTCAACAGCAGTTTATGCAGAAAATCCTTAACCAGAAGGTAATACATCATTTTAGTAGCTGCTTCATTTCACAATCAATCCTCATCTTTACAGTTTTGAAATTCGTAGGATATTTCAATGTCACAACAGCAATTTTTTAATAGCTATAAAAATAACATTATGAAGAGTAGAAAAGGTTAAATTTATAATATAAAATAGGGAAGTGATAAATCCGCCCCCCCTTTTTTTACTTGGGGCAGCCACCTCTGGTGTATCTATGACTGCAGACGGCTGATTTACTTCATGTGGGAAGGATTCAACGGGCTAGAATGCCACATACACTGTAGTTGGCTGTCCCGTGTAAAGAAAAGGCGTGAATTTATCACTTCCCTATAAAATATTGCAGTATTTCTAGTTCAACAGAATAAGCAAATCAACAAAAGTTCCAAAACAATACAAATACTTAAACCATGGAAATTAGAAATAAGAAACAAAACAAAAGTTCCAAAAAGACGTCCCAAATCCAGTCAAACCAATAAAAGAATGTATAAACAAGCAGTAATTACCAACATCCCCTTGTTCTGATGATGGCTCAGATGTTTCTGGTAGACCCAATTTCTGCCGTTTTGCGGGTCCGTCAGTGGGCCCATTTCCTGTACCCCCTTCATCTTCATCTTCATCTTCATCTGCACCTAAAATAACAGGGGCTACTGCAAGCTTTGACTTTTGTTTTAAGCTGAACGCAAGTTTGCCATTTGAGAGCGATAGACCAGTCTTCCGAGAGTCATTTGTTTTAGAATCCAATGATATCTTACTAATGGTAGCATTAGGCCTTATAGTTCCAGGTGAATTGAATGGAATGCCAGAACTAGACTCCTCAGCATTCGCTTTCTTTTCATGCTTTTCTTGTTGGAGCTGTTTAAACTTTTCCATGAATGAGCCATCGTTAACAAAAAGACTAGCACCAACACCTTTGTCCATAGATGAAGTATCAATTTACAGCCGATAGAGTATGTGTATTGCTTAGATCACTTTACTGAAATCCACTGTCTTAACAAGCTAGGTTTCCAAATACTAACGCCTTGAAATGGGCGCTGCTCATAAGCTGATCTTGGAGATTGTGAATTTGGCTGCATTCCTTAAAATTCAAATCAGAAATATAAAAACGTACAAGCATTGTGATAGTGAAAATTCGTGATAAAAAGTATATTAATAAATATGAATTGGCTGCCCCAAAACCCCAACTGAGCTACGGGCACTAATAAATAATTGTCCAGACTTATCTTAAACACCAAGATTGCCATTTTGAAATCAAAGTTTTAGCTTTATCTATTTTAAACAAAAGACTAAAACTCCCTACCATATACTATCTGAAGAAACAATTAATCAAGGGATATTTGCAAAAACACATCTTATCTTCTATTATTTAAAGAACTGTCAAAGGTCATTAACCGTTCTCGAAAAGCTCTGACAAGCCAATTAAAATAGAAAAGAAATGCTGCATTTCTGCAATTATAAAAACGTGGCTGTGCTGATAACATTACCCTTAATCAGATCATAGACAAAAACTTCCAGATCCAAATAAAACAAATCTTAGCTTAGGAATTGAGAAAAGAAAAGGAACATGGAAACCCTAGAAATAGATCCCCATATTTTCTAATTTAGAAATATCAAGAACAAAATAATCATTAGCATATAAATCTGCAAATATTCCATCCCTAAATTTGAGAAAAATCAAGGGCGACCGATCTCATCTGTCTCTAAAAAAAAATTGAAACCCTTGATAATTCCTGCAACCCTATTGATCATAAAACCGCGTCTATCCAGAAAGTAAAGATAACCAAACGGAAACCCTAAATCGGAAGAAAACATGGAACCAGAGAGAATGTCCATAGACAACTTTCCTAAACAACTAACGAAACCCTAAATCGCTGAATCGCAAGAAAACATGAAACCAAAGAGAATTTCCATAGAAAAATTTCCCAAACAACTAACGAAACCCTAAATCTCTAAATCGCAAGAAAACATGAAATAAAATTGGAAAAACCGAAACCCTAAATCGCCACATCGCAAGAAAACATGAAACCAAAAGAAAATTTCCACAGACAATTTTCCCATACCTCTTTGTCTGGCACAAACAAATAACGAGGTCTTATTTTCCCGCTCGTCGAGAATTTTGGGCGAGATCTGAGAAAGAAGGCGGGCTATATGAGCAGAGAAATTGCAGAGTTTTGCCCTAATTTCAGAGGTAGGGCATGGGAAAGGAAAGAAGCAAGAAAACCCTACGTCTAGCTCTAGCTACAGGTGTGCGGATATGCAAAGATCTTGTTTGCATTGGAAACCTTCCCAGAATAAAAAATAGAGGATGATGGGTTATTTTACCACCGACCTGAGGAACGGCCGGGCCGGGCCGGGTTCACCCAACCTGTGCGGGTCTGGGTGGTCCTGGCCGGGTCACAAATGTCCCGGAATCTTAGGGGTCACTATTTTGTGAACCCATACCCCATCCATATGGGCCGGGTGGATGCGCCGGTCACCAATTCTATTTTATTTTTTTGTCTTTTTTCCCACACTATAGGATGATCCAAACCGTCTATGTGATGGGTTGCTCCCAAAAAATCATCTCCATAGGATGATCCTAGCCCTCTACAGAGGGATTGCATATTATTATTTATGGAAATGATTTATGAGGCACAACCTATTTAAGTTGTGTTCCATCACTTGGATGGTTTAATCATCCTATGATGTGGTCTGTACAGTACTTTATGAGGAACACGGGGTTATAAGGGCTTACACCATATAAAAATCTCGATCATTTTGGGTTTTTACGGGCACCCGTGGGTTTACCCAGCCCGGCCAGTTTTAACAAGTTGGACTAGGCCGGCTCAAATTTCAATGGGTCACTAATATAGTGACCCAGGCCCGTAAATTACAAGCGGCCGGGTGGACCCACATGTTTACCATTGCGTAACAGTATGCAAGGGTATATATAAACCTGGCAAAAGCGACCCGTGCCCGCGGGTCGACCCGACCCACCCGCAAATTTGCAGGCACGGGTCTAAGTTTTAGTGACCCATGAAAAACTAGCCCGCGGGTGACCCAACCCGCAAAAACACGGGTCGAGTCGGGTCAACCCGCGGGCACCCGCATTTTTACGTATTTTTTAATTTTTCTTCATAATGTTATCAGCACTACTGCTTTTTCTGTGGGAACTCCTCACTTTATAAAAAGTACGGTATGGCCCGCACCATAGGATTATCCAAACCGTCCATTAGATGGACCATAGCCTAAATAGGTTATGCCCCAAAATTATTTCCATTTGGTTGATTCTAACCCTCCGATCTATAGAGGGTTAGGATCAACCCTCTAACATTCAGATTGGAGGGTTAGGATCATCCTATGAAAATGATTTTTTGGAGCATAACCTATTTAGGCTATGGTCCATCTAATGGACGGTTTGGATCATCCTATGGTGTGGGCCATACCATACTTTTAATAAAGTGAGAGTGCGCTTATAAGAAAAGTGTATTGTGGATAACATTTCCTTCGGTTTTTTATTTTACAAGAATTTGCTACCAAACTTCTCCTACGGCAACTTCTCTGCATGTGGCGGCAACTTCTCTGCATGTGGCCATCGTGCAACTATGCGCACATGTCAAATGTTTCTAGCAAATAAAAAAACAAAAAAAAGTAATCATTACACCCACAAAAGTAAAATAGCTAAATTATAAAGTTTTAAATGAAAAATTACCTAGAAATGTTTATAAAGTTCTAAAATTATGAAAAAAATACAAATAAAATATAAAAGGTTATGACAATTACAGAAAAAAAACAGATGCGGTCAAATCGGATAATTATTACAATCCCATATATTTGCAGGGATAATTATTACAATCCCATATATTTGCGGGTGACCCGCGGGTTGACCTGGCCCACCCGCGGGCCGCGCGGGTCACCTAAATTCTGACCCGCAAAAATGCGGGTCATTTCCTCACCCGACCCGTGGACCCGCACCCGCATCACCCGCGGGTTGACCCGGCCCGACCCACCCGTTTGCCAGGTCTAGGTATATATAGGTTTGTAGTCAAGTGATTTGGCCCACATGTGGAGGTTTGCTTACAATAAAGTGACTGTTAGACTCCTTCCTAAAAGACAATTACTGGGCCACAAGTCTCATCAATCACGTGATCTGAACAACAACCATAGGGCCAGCCAAATGCCGTTAAAAATTGATGAGCTTGCCAGTCTCATCAATCACGACATCATTCATTCCCCAGAAAGCTTCTATTGCTGAGGCTAAATTTCAGGGTGGGTGGGATTTGATTCAAGTGCTTCCTCATCTCCAAGAGCTTAAGCAGATCATCAATTCAGGTCTTTTCACTAAAGCTGCTAATTCTAACCCGATTTGGAAGCCGGAATCTGATGGCAAATTCAGGCTACGTAGTGCTTGAAACGCCGTTAGATCTCCTAATCCTAAACCTCCTTGGGTATCATCAGTTTGGTTCGCCGGTCACACTCCGAAGTTCAGTATCACAGCTTGGCAAGCTCTTCAGGACAAAATGAGTACCAGAGATAACCTTCATTTCCTCGGCCCCAACCATGATCGCTCCTGCCTTCTCTGCAATTCTGCCTCCGAAAGTGTCAACCACATTTTCTTCAACTGCTCTTACTCGGCATGGATATGGCGAGTGATTCTCCGCTGCATCTCAGATAGAAGAAAGCAAAAAAAATCCATATCCGATGAGGAAAACTGGATTAGGAGCAAATTCAAGAAAAAAGGGCAGACCTACACCCTTGTTCGAATTCTTCTCACTGCTTCAATCTACTTGCTCTGGCAGGAAAGAAACTCGAGACTATTTCAACAACAAAAAAAACCCATAAAAGGTTCCTTTTAAGTAGAATTATCAGTGCAACGAGGTCTCGTATTTTAGCCCTCAAGCTGGAAGAAGAAGACTCTGAAGAAAACCAAACAATTTCCAACTCCTTTAATCATCCCCTGTTCAGCAAAGCCACCGAACCAAAATTCTGTCATTGGGAACCTCCTGCTGCCTATGAGATCAAGTTGAATCCGGACGCCTCCCTGGTTAGTGATACCGCCTCGATTGGAGGCCTTCTCCGAGACCACAAGGGTACAATCCTTTCTCTCTTCTCTGTTAACTGCAATCCTCACCCAATCCAAGAATTAGAAATTGAAGCCATCCATCATGGAATCAAATTAGAAGTGAAGCACCAAGTTAAGAGGCTGTGGATAGAATCTGATTCGCTCATCGCTGTTATGGCCATAAACCTGTTTTGGCCGTGCCCATGGCGGAAAATCCCAACACTCGAATCAATTAGATCCATGCTCATCTCTTTTGAGAGCTGGAAGCTGACCCACATTTGGCGTGAAGGCAATAGAGCAGCTGACTTCTTATCCAAACCCAACTGTATCTGTAAAGGAGACTCAATTTCTCTTGAATTGGTTCCAAAGGAACTTGCAAAAATTATTTCTGATGATGTATCGGGAATGATCTATCCTAGATTGTAAATTTTCTTTTTTCTTTTTAATATAGCTGGTGGGGGTCTGCCTAAGCCCAAATTACCGATCAAAAAAAAAAAATGCCTTTAAAAATACCTTGATCGAATGATCCTAAGCACTCAGATTATTTTTTAAACTAAGGCATGGGGTTTCTAATGCAGGGGCAGATAGGGGAAGCTTTTATTGAGAGGATTGGCGATGGAGAAAAGGGAAGAGAAGGGTTTGGGTTTTCTATGAGTTTTGTAAAGAGGGGTGAAAGTAGACTCTTAACGTTCGGGCTATTAGTAGTAGGAAAAAAAGGTGTGACTGTTTGGTGGGACCAAAGGGCTGAAAAATAGGTATTTATGGGCTAGTAAAGGCAGAAGTATGGGCTAAGTTTGGGAAGCTTTCAATTGATGATAGAATTGTTATGTTGATGTCGGAGAGAGCTACATGTAGCATAAGCTTGTGTTGGTTTTTTCCAAAAACAATTCCCTCCTTAACGCATAGGGGTTTGGATAGGATTGCCTCCTTTTTTTCTTTTTTCTTTTGCCAGAAAGGCAAAGTCAAATTTCAGAATTTAGGAAGTGAAATTTTCTGGACGGAAAGTTATGCGCAGAGGAGTAGGGTTTGTGAGACGAAAAGTTAGGCGCAAATATCCTCTTGCAAATATTGTTACTATGATGTATCCGGAATGATTTATCCTAGATAGTAAATTTTCTTTTTTTTAATATAGCTGGTGGGGGTCTGCCTAACCCCAAAATACCGATCAAAACAAACAAACAAAAATTAGGAATGATTTATCCTAGATTGTATGAAATCATGACCATTGATCTTGTAAGAACATCATCAGATTGCCCACATGGTCTTGGTACCATCCTAAATGGATACCCAACAAATTTTGAAATTTGATTTGAGTCTAAAACTAATTATTGGCCTCAATTTTGAAATTTTTCCAATTGGAATATTTTTCCACCTTATGCATAGCTTGGATGGGGCCCATCATTTCATAGCATGTTTTCATGGTGTGTGGCCCATTATCTCTGCCCAAACCCATGAATGTAGTGGGGCCACTATTTGGTTACAATTTATTAAGAAAAATAAGTACATTGTACTAGGAATATATACGTGTTAAATGGAGAAATACGTGCAATTTTCTTAATACTCTTCAAACAACTTCATAAATATGTTCTAAAAGCATTCGTCTCACCTAATAATTCGCAAATCCAATCTTCATAACTATAATACATAAAAACATAAAAAATCGCCAATTGAGAAAATTTTCTATAGGCAAAAAAATATAAATGTTTTTTAAATTGAAAGTAATTTGAATTGAAATTTGTGTGAATTTTAATGTTTTAATTTATAAAGTTTTATTATTATTTTATAACAACTATTTTTTGCCCCTCTAGTAGAAAATTCCTGGCTCTGCCCCTGGGTTGATGGATCTCCTAATTGGGTTGGCAGTTAGGGTAGTTTTTACGTGAAAACAGAGTTGGAATGGGTGCTAATACAGCTAGAAGTTTTGAGGATAACTCAAGGGCTGTTCTTGGCTAACAAATAGGGCTGGTTATATAAAGCCCCTTCCCTCTAATCTGCTGTAGTTGGGAATTTGATTTTGAATGAGAATTAGATTTTAGATATAGGTATGAATTCTGGAGGGAATTTATCTTTTTATCCACCAGTCATTACATTTTTAATGCAAGGTCTTTCAAAGAACCCAAGATCCATAAGCATCCTGATGCCATTTTCATTGCAAAGGTATTCAAGCTGAACTGAGTCCCTGCTGCAATCATCGAATGCTCAATAATTTTGGCAAAGTTTCCCCTCCGTATTCAGTGGAATTGTAAGTTTTTATCCTCTCAAACAGATCTGAAGAACTGAACTCAGATTTAATCAAAACCTTCAAGAATTTAATGGTCTATGACAGTACGTTCAGACACAATGAATTGTTACCAAGTTCCATATGCTAGAAAGGTTTGCTTCAAAGTATGGCATGTCTCTTTCCCGAATGTGTTCTCAAATTGATTATGAGAAGGCCTTCCTATGATATCTCCAATAATTCCAAAGGAACCAGAAAGGAACAGTTGAAAATGGCAAAAACTGATAGTAAGTATAAGACCACTGAAGAGACTGTAAGCTTGGGAACTAATGTCTTAGATCTGGACATAAACTCCCCTGCGAAATACTGGCTAATCATATCTAAAGGCAACCTTTTCAGATCTGATATAGTTAGGAATGAATAAGTCTAGATCCTAGATGGATTTAACAGAAAATTGAAAGAAATTCCTCATTTAAGGTACCATTTGCATCAGATACTAAATTCCAGACCACGGTTTTCACTGTCCATTTCATTGTAATATGGATTTTAAGTATTTTTTTAGAGTGTTAGCTTCTGAGATGTATTCCTAACGATACCTCCAAGTTCTAGTCAGAACTCAAATAGATCTGATTAGAAGAAAAGCACAATATCTAAACATGATCTAGTATCTTCTTGATGACCTTAGAGACAAGTTGCAAAGTCTCCAAGGACACCTAGAAGTTATCCACTCTTTCCCTGAGCTGGAGATGAGGAGCGAAGTCTCCAAGGACACCTAGAAGTTTTCCAGCCTATTTTCGGTTGTCCAAGGTGCCCGGAAGAGAAGTCGTTGGTTACCCGATTGGTTCTGTGTTTTCTTCGACTTGTCTCCCCAGTCTGTCCCGCTTCGCAGACATGACCTCAATGTATTGACAATTGAACAATTGTAATTTTTTCGCTAAACCTGAAGGCCAGATCAAAGCATGGAAACTGCTAAACTGTTTCTACCTAATAAACCCATATATAATATAAATCTTGTTTCAAAGTTATCTTAAAGAAAAGTCTTCTACAGCCATTTGATCTTTCTATAGAAGAAAGCATGTCCAATTGATTAAAGAATTGTTGGAAACTTCCTCACCATCCAGTCTCCATTGTACATTTCAGAATCCAATTGAGATGTGAACTCTTAATTCAGTGAGCCCCACAACAAAGATGGACCATGTGCCAAAAATTGCACCGGCTGGACGAATAAAAACCTCGACCTAGTCAAAATTTAACCCATAACCCATTTGTAATATGATATAATATTCATGGCTTACTAGGATAATAATATAACTGAGTCTAAGTCTTGTGCAAAAACCATTTGTAATTTGTTACAATATTCAAAGATTACTATGATGATGATATAACTGAGTCTAAATCTTGTGCAAGGACTTTATGCATAGATAGATAATTATATGCATATATGTTGTATATATAAAGACATGATCTCCCCTCTCCATAACTCAAAACAAATCCCTGAGAACTCCTTTTTTCACGAGAAAGTAATAAGAACATGGCTTCTTTGTCCATTGCAAGATCACTCTTCTTCCTAATCCTCTCCTTTGCAGTGTTTCTCCATTCATGTCATGCAGACCCTGACCCTCTGCAGGACTTCTGCGTAGCCGACCTCACAGCCCAAAACATATCTGTGAATGGTTTCACCTGCAAGCCTCCATCTACAGTAACATCCAACGACTTCTTCTTCGCCGGACTAGGCAAAGAGGGCGACACAGGAAACATCTTTGGAGTAAATGTGACTCAGGGCAATGTCCTCAGTTTCCCAGGGCTCAACACTCTTGGGGTATCCATGAACCGTGTCGACTTTGCTTCTGGGGGAATTAACCCTCCACATTCGCACCCTCGAGCGACTGAGCTTGTGCATGTAGTAGAGGGGACATTGCTTGTTGGGTTTGTGACCACTGGCAATGTTCAGTTCTCAAAGGTTGTGAATGCTGGAGAGAGTTTTGTGATTCCAAAGGGGTTGATACACTTCCAACAGAATGTAGGGGAGGGGAAGGCACTTTCATTCACAGCTTTTGATAGCCAGTTGCCAGGAGTTTTGATCATGCCAGTTGCCCTCTTTGCTTCAAATCCTTCTATTCCTAATCAAGTTTTGGCCAAGGCTTTCCAAGTAGATGACCAGATTGTGAAAGACATCAAATCCAAATTTGGTTCCTCCTAAGCTACTAAGAATCCCTTTACTTCTCTACACAGTATATCTTTGTCTTTTCGTTTTTCTCCTCCCTCTTCTCCTTGAGAGAGGAACATTCATGTCTTGTTCAACAAACTATGTGACTGTGTCACTATGCTCTTCAACCCTTGTAATTCCTCACTTGAGGAACCTTTTATTCGTGTATTTTTTTTGTTAAGAATCATGTGTTGCGGTGTGTTATGATGAGGTCCATCATCACTAATGGCATCTTGTTGTTTCACATTGTTGAAGATTAAAATTAATAATAGTGGTGGGGTTTAGAATTTAAGGTTCCTCCCTAGGTTGCTAGATAAATTGTGGTCTTGAAAAAAATGGTTATAAAAAGTAGTATAAAAAACAAATTTAATGGGTTTAGTAACAATAATGTTTTATTTTCATATAAAAATTTACTATTAGGATGGTTAGAACTCAAAATATATGGTAATTATAAAATTGTCGTAGTAGTATTCCAAAAAAAAAAAAAAAAAAACAGATAAAAGAGATCTATGAGTTGTAGAATATGATTAATAAGAAATAAAAAACAAAAGAAGAATTGTAGAGGATTTACCACTGGAAGAAAGAAGAACGTCACTTTTTATTCCATGTATTTAATAAAAGACCCAAACCGTTACTTATATAGTTGTTGGCCCATACAATTCACCAACCAAGGTCTTTCTTAATTAACAAGGTCTTTCCAAAAACTTTTGACTCTCAAATATAGAAAGATAAGAACTGACAAAAAGAAAGACTTGTGTACATCCTATTCATAGCCATCTTAAATATTATAGAAAAGTACTAAAAATAAGACCCCTTCGCCGACTCTACTTTAATGTGGAAACTTTCCACCGTTTGAATTACTTTCCAAAAGAGTCTCACGAAGTATTGGAATTCGACGCCGGTCCGACTCGAGAACTAATCCCATTCCAAGGTTGTTGTAGATAGTGAGTGGTAACAAATAGTCATACATAGCAGATAATGGTGACATTTTGGTTTCACTTTGTGCTCCAATCTTAATGGTCCTCAATCGGTGTTGCCTTTGCTGGATAAGTGTATTCCTTTTGTAATCATTTTTTAGAATACAAATTTGTGAAGCTGCCTGGTATGGTAAACCTTGAGCCAGGTGTTGGTTGTTTTTTCTCTTTTCATTAATTTCAATACTTTCCCTTGAATCCAACCTCAAATTAAGTGAGAAAAAAGTGTTCAGGTTTGGCGGAACATTAGATCGAGCACACCCTTCAGTGCCTGTTTGGTTGACAAGTAGCGTAAACTAGTGGAAAGGAAAATCTTTTTCAAGTTTTCACCACTTTTTCCTTCGTTTGGTTGTACAAGGAAAAGGCTTTGTTTGTCTGTGCAAGGGGTGAAAAGACATTCCCAACTAGGAAGGAAAATACTCATTTTTCGTATTGAACTTTTCCATCTTAAAACCAGAGAGACAACCGTAAAGGCTAGAAATAAGAATACCCATATTTCATCTTAAAGTTTTCCATTTTAAAACTCCGTTAGAGCTTTCTGTCCAATTAGAAAATTGGTTTTTAATAATTAATATATTACTCGTTACTTGTTAAAAATGGCATCACTACCCATTCGCAAGTGTCAATCTATCCGCTGTAATTGAAGACATGAATGGATCATTATATCTTAGATTGTAAGGGCTGAAGCCCGGCCTGTGGGCCCTTTTGTTCTGGCCTCTTGGCCCCCCTTGTTATGATTCTATCTTTTTAATGATATCTGGTAGGGGTCTTGCCTAACCCCAGCTTACCTATCAAAAAAAAAAAAGTGTCAATCTATCCGGGCCGGACATCTAAATGCGGTTTTTGGGATGTCATCTTGAGCTATAAAAATTTGATTATAGCCCGAGTGACCGTCCATGAAGTATAACATCTCATAACTGGATGCGGCATCGACCATTATATCCGCTACAGACATGAGATATTCATTCTTCCAAGTCCCGGAAATCTATACATACTCTAAGTTTTTCATTTTTCTCCACTAGCAGTAAATAAAGAAAAGGAAACAAAATCACCAAAATCTTACTTGACTGGATGTTTTGTATTCGACTTAGGCATTGAGTAAACTACGATTACTAACACAAGTAAACAAATGGAACAAAGGCAACTACACTAATGTATCTGATAGCAATCAGATAGAAGAGACCCCTCAGATAAGCCAGAAGACAGAACAGATTTATGAAGGGGACTCCAGGAAGTGTCGACTGAAACAGAAGCCTGCATGGTTGAAAGATTACGTCAGCAATTAGTCAATAATCTGAGAATAAGACAGTAGTTCTAGAAGTTAAGAAAAGAATTACATTGTGCCTTTAAGGATTAGCAGAAAGAGACTAAAAGTTGTTAGATTGGAGTGCCAGTTGTCATGAACTGTTGAGGCAAAATCTATAAATACTTGTAAAGAATGAAGCAATGAGAAAAGAATATTTTTCCCTCTCTTTTTCTTTGCTCTCTTCTTGAATTCTTTAACTTCTTCTTCTCTTCCTGAGTTTTCTCTGAGCGACCAGAACCAGGTCGCATCGTTGGTGCTTCCATTGAGTCTCTTCTTTCTTCTTCTTGCTTTTTGTCTTGAAAATCGGAGTCACACCAATAATGGCAGACAACACTCACGCCCAATCAAAGATCGACGAACAGTTCAAGCAACACCAGCAACAATTAAATGAGTTACGCCAACTGCAATCTCAACAACATGAGGAATTGGTTTCCATGATCAAACAGGTTCAGACAAGACCGCCATCTACCTATTTTCAACAAACCAGTGGCGATGATCACACATCCAGTAGTTCCGAAGAGGGCGGAATTGTTTCGATTCAATCAAATTCCAATCGATTCATTCGAATGGATGTACCAAGATTCGATGGATCTGATCCGGTAGGATGGACTTTCAAGATGGAGCAATTCTGTAACTATTAGGGTACCTCAGATGAGCGGCGATTGGCCATTTCTTCTTTTCACTTGGAAGGTCCTGCTCTTCCCTGGTTCCAACGGGCCAAATCTAACAATTTGATACATTCTTGGAAAGGATTCCTTGATGCGATCCAATTACGTTTCGGGCCATCTCTATATGAAGATCATAAAGGCGCCCTTGCCAAACTTCATCAAACAACATCTGTTGAGGATTACCAATCCAGATTTGAAGAAATGTCGAATAGGGTAACTGGCCCATCTGAATCATTCCTTATCAGTTTTTTTTATTTTCTGGCCTTAAACCAGATCTGAAACGTGAACTGTTAGTTTTGCAACCCTCTTCCTGGTTACAAACAATATCCTTAGCTAGGATTTATGAACAAAAATATGAGGATTTGAGAAAATCATGGAGATCCAATTGGGCTAAACCTACAGGCGGACCTGGACTACTACCTACACCGACCCCTCTTCCAATTTTGGGCCTTCCAGCTCCTCCACTCAAACAAATTCCGGTTCGTACCAGACAACTAACCAAGGAAGAAATGAAAAATAAACGAGACAAAGGTCTCTGTTATTTTCGTGATGAAAAGTACGTCCCAGGGCATGATTGCAGAAAATGTTTATATCATCTTGCTGCATTCGATGATGATCTTGAGTTTCTATCGGAAGACCTTCCTTCTGATACTGTTGTTCCTCAAACTGAACCTTTGTCCTCTGAAAATAATGCCGAAATCAGCTTTAATGCGATGGTAGGACACCAAAATCCGAGTACAATCCGTCTTACAGGAATAAGTTCTACTACATCCCTCAATGTCCTCATCGACAGTGGTTCAACCCATAATTTTGTCAAGGAAAAGATTGTTATTTCCTTGAATTAGCCAATTATATCGACTTCACCTTTCAAAGTTTTGCTTGGTAATGGGGAATACCTACTCTGTAACATAAAGTGTGTAGCTGTTAAACTTACCAAATTATGTGTTTTACTTGGATCTCTACATTTTGCCAATCAAAAGAGCAGATGTCGTTTTGGGTGTTCAATAGCTAGCAGATTTGGGACCTATTGTAACTAATTACAAGCTGTCTACTATGGAGCTTACTTGGCAGGATAAACCTATCAAATTGATTGGTGAATCTAGTTTGAATCCTTCCCCCCTCAGAGCGGCCCAATTGAAAAGTTTAAATAAATCTGATTCGATTGCCTCTTATTTCCACTTGCTCTGTTTTGATAAACCAATTTCCAATCTCCCAACTGAGGACCTGAATCATATTACCCTTCCTGATGGGTTACCCTCTGTTATTTCTAACCTTCTTTCTCAGTACCTTCAAGTTTTCAAGAAGCCTACAGGACTTCCACCCTTTCGCGACATGGAACATCTGATTCACCTCTTACCTGGTTCACAACCTGTAAATGTCAGGCCTTACCGTTATCCTCATTTCCAAAAGATGGAAATTGAGCGATTAGTTCAGGAAATGTTAACAGATGGGATCATTGTACCCAGCCATAGTCCCTATTCATCACCGGTTTTATTGGTCAAAAAGAAGGACAATACATGGCGATTTTGTGTGGATTATAGGGCCCTGAACTCCATTACGATCAAGGACAGATTTCCCATTCCGACAATTGATGAACTCATGGATGAATTACATAGGGCAATGGTATTCTCCAAGATGGATTTGCCTTCAGGGTACCATCAAATTCGAATGAAACAGGAAGATTGTGCAAAAACCGGCTTCCGAACGCATGAGGGACGCTATGAATTTCAGCAGATTTTAGGTGTGTTCTGGGTAGTTTAGGAAGGTGTGTTGGGGCTGATTTACACGGGAGAGAAGGATGTTAACCGGGTTTCAAACTATGGTGATTCTGGGGTCTGCTTTAGATGGAACAACATCGAAATGAATAGGGACTAATGATAGAGAGCAAGCAGCAGGTGGCTTGCAAAGATAGGCGACTATTCCGACGACTTAGTCTGGCGGCAGGACAATTTCGAGAGACGATTCTGAGTGAATTTTTTTTTTTTTGAAATGAGCCGAGGAGGACCACAACAAGATACAAGAAACTCAGTAAAAAAAAAAACGGAAAAAATAATACAACTCTCACGGAGGAAGGAAATCAAACCACTCTAAAACCAAACGACTGCTCCCCTTGCCAACAAATATGCCTCCACATTAGCCAACCGCCGCACATGATTAAACACTATAAGAAAGCCCGAGATTAGATCTTCTATTTCATGAAAAATAGAAGAAAATCTCCAAGGGGGCACCACCGCCCCTCTCAACCACCGAATCACGTTAAGTGAATCCCCCTCCACAATGGTACGATCCATACATTCTTTATCAAGTCTTTTAATGCCGTAATATACCGCCTTCACTTCGGCCTCTGATGCATCATAAATCCTAAGAGGGCCGGAATAAGCCCACACCACATCACTATCATTACGGTACAAACCGCCAACCTCACCCGGACCCGGGTTACCAAGACTTGACCCATCAAAGTTCATTTTTAGCATCCCAAGACTCGACCAATCAAAAAACTGAATTTTTATCAATCAAAAAGCTGTACAAAACTTGTTACAATGAAGTCTAAATATAAACTTTTGCATAGCAATCCTAATCTAACTCCAACTACTATCAACTAGAACTCGGAAACAAACTCAACTTTCATCCAAGTCGCAAACTTAAAAAATACAAAATAACTAATAAAGAAAATAAAACTAATTTAGGACTCTTTAACCATAGTAATCAACGTGGACCGTTGATTTGGACACCATCTGATATCTGCTAATCACCGTTGATTTGGACGCCGTCTGATATCTGCCAATCAAAGGATGATTGGCTTCTGAAAAATGATCTGTCGGATTGGTGATCCGACGGTCTCGGGTAGCCCGATCAAGTTTATGACGACCTTGACCGTTGATCTCCGTGATATGGTGAGATGCACCTGCATCGGTTTCTCTTCGGGATAGGACAAAGACCATGTGGGTTCCTTAAAAAATGCTCTCGTATGACCCTCTGTGGGACCCAAAAAATGCCTTTTAAGGCTACGAACAAGTATTAAGTATACCACTTGCCTTTTTTGGTGTTTGTTTTAGTAGATATAGATCATATGGTTAAGATTGGGCGTGAAATTTGGGTTGGGTCAGGTTGAGCTTTTGCTTAAGAATGATTAGGAACCAACCTGACCTCAAATTTGGGTCGATTTTACTGTAAAAACTTAACCGAAATTCTCAAAAAATCTACTGAGTTGCACCTCTGGTTAAGATAGTCTAGGTGGTGCATTTTAAAATCGTGTAGCCATCTACGGTTGAAGCTAAGAATAGGTAATCTATTGTAAAAGCTAATCTTTCCTGCTGGATTTGCTAGCGTCCAATGTAAGCAGAAATAAAATTCAATAGATGGTGATCATGCCCAAAGGTGGGTCATCATTCTATATAAATTTGAAGGCTTCAAGAGAGGTTATGTGGATGTAACAAACTACAGGAGTTTAAGCCCAACGGATTAAATTCTTTGAAATTTGTTACAATCACCCTAAATAATCTTCAATTAAGTTAAAGCTCACCATTTGAGAGAAAGCTAGTATGTTGCGATCTCGACCCAAAGGAGGGATTGCAAGGATACATTATTTCTTCATATAATTGATCCCATGTGGGTCAAGTATCCAGAAGGCATGAGTAAAGTTTTCTTTTGATTTTCATGCATACAGTATTTTGGATACTATATGGTGAGTAATTCGTGATTTTTCTTGGCAGCTTTAAATATCTCTGCAATCAGTAACAACATAGGTAGAATTATACCTTTGAATGGTACAAACTTCTCTGATTGGAAACAATAGATAGAGATAGTTCTAGGAATCCTGGACCTAGATCAAGCTCTTTATGAACCCGAACCTGCAATGCCGATTGAAACTAGCTATCCAGATGAGAAGGTTAAGTATGAGAAATGGATGAAGTCAAACAAAATAAGTCAGATGATCATGAAAGGCTCCATTTCTAAGAATATCCGAGGTGGCATTGCTGATGAGACAAAGGCTAACTGGCTAAGAGCTTTATAGCAAAGATACAAGAACAGTTTGTTGGCTCAACAAAAGGGCATCGATTACACAGAAAAGAAGGACTCGTTCAGAATCATTATGGCTCTTGTTGCATACCTTGATTTAGAACTTCATCAGATAGACGTGAGGACAGCTTCCCTGAATGGTGACCTATATGAAAATGTATATATGAAACAACCAGAGGGTTTTGAGGAAACTGGCAAGGACCATCCCATGTGTAAGCTGAAAAAGGCTGTATATGGGGTTGAAGCAAGCATCAAGGCAGTGGTATATGAAATTTGATAAGGTCATTACCTCTTATGGTTTCAAGGAAAACATTGTTGATGAATGCATCTATCTAAAGATCAGTGAGAGCCATTTTATCTTTTTGGTTCTTTATGTAGATGACATTCTTCTACTTGCCAGTAGCAACAAGAACTTGCTGCGAAAAAGACCAAAAAGTCCAACATCCAATGAAGAAGGCATTTTGCAGATGGCATGTTGCATGTGAGAGCAGCCACCTCATGATTGAAGACAAAATCTGGTGAAAAGTGAGCCTTTGTGGTTGCTCTCACATGCAATAGGCTACCCGCAGAATGCCTTCGTCATGGACGCTAGCAAATCCCCTTTCCTGTATTTGTCAATAGTTTTCTTGTGAAACAACCAACTTCTCCAAAAGCTTAAGCTCTTAGAGTTGGTATTATTTAATCAACAGCTTACCTTCTAATTCAGCAGGACCCACCAGATCTGTGGTTATTCATTTCTGGGCCAAATCTGTCATTGAATCTCCTTCATTGACACCTTGATTTCTTTAAAAAATGAAAGTACTTTAAAAAAAACAACAAAAAAGGAAAAAAAAAAAAACCTGCAATTAAAATTCAAGCTAGTAGATTTTAGTCCCACAAAAATGTTAGCATAGGTTTCCAATGAACAAAACCATTTTCCCACATGAAAAAACAACCCAGCTCAATAACTAGGGAAGAAAAAAAGAAGAGGAAAACAAAAGAAAAGAAAAGGCCCCAACACATCTTCAATGGCATCCAATCCGATCAAGACTCTCAGAAACAGATCTCATCCTTGGCCTCCCTTCTGGGTCTGTTTCTGTGCACCCAAGTGCAACATGGAATGCTGCAAGCACTTGTTTCTTTGCATGAACC